>NC_088247.1:93223463-93528463 GCF_036013445.1 Caloenas nicobarica | reverse complement strand
GAGTATTTCATACATATTTCAGTTTAATATCTATATGTATTTTAAATTGCATTTAACCAGAATACTTAAGAAATAAACATTCATCTTTTTTTTAGAAATGTATTATTTTAGTATAGGTCAGAAGAGCACACGTATCATTATCCCTAGCAATTGGAATTGTACCACTCTAATTATCAGGTTATAATTCTCTCTTACAATCAGAATTTTTTAAATGAAACAGTATTAATAATTAAGCCCATCAAGAACTACATTACAGCCTTGGAAGTGGCTTGCAACTATGTAAACCTTCAGGTAAGATGATGGTATTTCAGAGGTCTGAAACAGTTGTTGATCTTAAATGCCAAATATACAGCAATAGTTAGGCTGATGAGGGATAAACTTTTAACCTTTGTTCTGAAGTTCCTTGCTTTGTGGATTTAATTCGGCCTTTAAATCTCACTTGACTATAATTTATTTAATACAGCAATTGGGACCTCACTTTTTTTATAAGTAATATGCGACTATTTATTGTGTGAATTAGTTTGTCTACAAACTCTGATCAACTCCCGATAATATTTGACATACTGTTCCATACCTGTGTATTTGATCTTAAGATTTCTTTTGGTAGTTATTAAATGTTTCATCCCTAGTAGTATCTTCTGCTCTAAGGAATATAGTTAAGCAAGAACTGTCAGTATTTTAAAAATGCTTCCATACAGTTTGCTCATTTTATCCATTTTTTATTTGCAGTTGAAAAATGAAGAAAAAGATACATACGAGGAAAACCTCCATTACCCTTTTCTTCTCATTTTAACCAAACACAGATAGAAGATGACACTTTATTTTGTTTGTTTTAAGGTGGACTACTGAAAAGTAATCCATGTATGTGGATGGTCAGGAGGTGGGGAGGGTTCAGTTCCAACCCCCCTTTTGTTCCTGAGTCATCATTAGAGAAATATTTCTAATCTAAATGCTGAGGAAAATATCGTGGCTTGTTTCACAGTGTGTAAACATTGAGATATCTTTTATATATCATTTTAGAACTTATTTTTCCAATTATATTCCAGCCTAAAACGAGTCAGATTTCACATGTATGTATTAACAAAGGTATAAAGCTGGCTTCCTTCTCTTTTGTGCCTTTAAACTTGCATGTATTTTGTTAAATTTCTTGAAATGTTATTTTGGGGGTGTATTTGAAAATATGTGAATAATACACTGTGTTGGCTTATGTAACTGATTGTAACATAGTAAATGCATTCACATTTAATTAGTAAGGAAAGTTGTCTTGAGATCTTTTAAAAGTGCACCTATTGAATGCTTGGATTTTTCTGCCTTTTTTTTTTTTTCAATTCCTCTGTTGATTTTTACTAGCCATGATTGAAGTGTCCTCATTTGCTTAGTGTTGAAGGCTTTTTAATATATATATGTGTGTGTGTGTGTGTGTATATGTTTTTTTCCAGCAGGACTTTTCCTCCTGTAGACGTATAAGAAATTATGCATCAGACAAAAGCCTCATAAACTGACCATTTGTCCTTTGGACACAATAGCCTGCCCAGCCCCTCTGCTCCTCCTCTCCAATTATGTGTGATTAGTCTCAGTGTGTTGTGTCAAGAAGGGGGAGTGTGCTGAGTGCTTATTATCTGTTTAGGTACAAGAAGAGCACATTTAGGTTCTGACTATGAATGGAAAGTGAGCCTTTATCACGACTAAAATCTAAATGCTACTATTCTAGAAATGGCTTTTGAAAAAAGGCGTCCTTTTCTGATAAATTCCGAGAAACGCTGTAACAACTAAAGGACTCTGTAGTCTAATCAAACTGTCTCCCTTGAATTAGTTTATATTGTGATATATTGTGGCCCAAGTATTTGATAAACATTTAGTGTGACTTCTACTGGCAAAGACAAAAATCCTACAAAGAAACAGGAGCAATTTCTTATTTTCTTAACAGTTTAATAGAGCATTTTAATGACTTCTCAGAAAAACAACCTGAATCATTAAAGAATCCTGTACAGTCTCTTAAACCACAACACTTCTAAAGTGATGAAAAAAGAGAGAGGCAGAAACCATGACTGAGGGAGGTACTAGATGCGAGGAAGTGTAGAGGATCGTGCTGAAATACATTAATTAAAAGAATTGTGGTTTGGCAATAAGCGTTCTTCCATATTTAACAAATTGGGCAGCATGTAAACCATGAGCTCATGAAAGTCCTTTTCCCTTGGCTCTTCTTCTCAAACAAATTTCTTCACTACCGGTTTGCATGTCCTTGTATTCAATACTTTTTATGCTCCATTAGAGCACCTAGATGGATCTCAGAAGGCATAGGTCAAGTCGCAGTTAGATCATACATTTCTTTCTCACAAAAACTTGAATTGCAATGCCAAGTGATGGGCTAACATCACAATAACAGCAATTTATTCCTCTTTTGATAAAAAGCAGCCTATTCTCAGTGTTAGATAAAGACCAGGGGCAATGCAAACCAACCATTTATCCTAGAACTGAGTAGTATGTCTCCCCTATAGCTGGTATGAGTTTCATATTCAAACTCATGTTGGAAGATACTTGTCTAGTAGGAAATGAAGAGCATTTAGGAATAATTTTAAATTGCTGTCAAGGTGGCTTTAGTTTAGTTTTGTTCTGTTTGACCCACACAGCTGTGCCTTTGTGTTCTCATGTACCGGGAAATCTTTATAATCAGCAAAGGAGTATGAAAAATAGTGAAATATTAAAATTTGTGAACCTTTTATTTTTGAAGGGCTTGAATGTCTGCTGTACAATGATCTAATAAAGGTTGTTAGTTGCCAAAAATAGAGCCAGTGTCACTGAAAATTGTGGTTTTAGCTCTAAGAAAAACAGTTTTACTCAAATTAGTAGCTGATAATTGCTTTTTATTTCTTTAGTGTCTGTCATTTGATTTGAAGGCTTTGCACAGGTGCTGCCATCCTTAAAGTGTGTAATTGATGGCTTATTTACCAAAGATGCATTTAGGCTTCATCCTGCAAACGCATGGGAGCTCCACAGGCAGTAAAGTTACTCATCTACATAAGTACTTGCAGGTTTGGTCCATGTAGATATTTTAGAGGTATCTAAACAAGCTCTCTTCTTGATTTTTTTTTAATGGGTATTGAAAAGTTACAGATGTAAGATTTACTGTATGTGAGTCAATAAAAGTGTTCTTTTTAGAGACGTCTTTCAGAATTTCTTGCATTGGTGAGGACTCGAGCTGTTTCTGAACTCTTAAATTTTAATACAAATACAGTGTTTATTAAAACATCAAATAGCTTTGCTAAGAAAAAGTTAGGCGGTTTATCAAATCGTGCTTACAAAATGTATCAGAGCCTTTCATGTGATGTGCTTTAACTACTTTCTGCTACATGGTGTTATTTTTAATGATGCAGCTTGCTGTGTTCTGTAACAGAATATTGAGCTTAATTACTTTGTGTTTGCAAAGCACTTTGAAGATGAACGACGCTGTGCAAGAGCTAAGCTGTCTTCACTGGGAACAGAGATGTTTGGCTGATGCAAGTTTTCCTTCACGGACGTTGGTAGGTTTTAGAGCAATGCTGTGTCTTCCACCGTCCTCAGGGAAAAATGACAGAGAGAAATGATCTTTTTGTGGATGGACATCCATCCCCCTGGGCACAGCTGTAATGCAGCTGATGCCACTGGCAGTGAGTTGTGATCTTCAGAATACAAAAGACCAAAAAAAAAAGTATTACCTTTCCTGCTGTGAGATCTGGCAAAGGCTTTCTTACAAATTACAAACTAGTCCTACCTGATAGCATTCTGGAACAATGGAACGAATCTTTCCGTTTGGGAAATAAGTTTGATTTGAAATGAAAAATGTCTTAAGGATGTGAGATGAAGCAGGAGAACTTCCTACCCCAGGTACCAGTCCAGCTGCAAAATCCTAATTAGTCAGGTCATTCACGTTTTGCCTGGGGCTTAATGGCTGCATGTTTGTGTGAGGAGGGAAGCGGGATTAAAATTGTTCCCCTCAACATCTTTACACCTTGAGCCTGGCTGCACAGGGTTTATTAAGTGTTACATCCCCACTACAACTCTCCTTCGCTGTTCCGTGAACAAAAGACGATGCGGTGGGTGGAGCTTTTGATCCACCTCTTGATATGGCAGGTGGCACAGCCGATGTGGCAGGGAGGAGGGAAAAGGCAGCGACACATTGCCAGACAAACAGAGCAGCGTTTTGTTACCATCTTCCACCCGGTCTCTCTGACGCAAGAGGGAAGTAGCCAGGTCTCTGTCTTTTCACAGGGCAAATTATAAATGCGTAGTTTAGCTTGGATTTCTTTATGCGTGGTTTTCTTATTTAAATCAGGGAATGAATGGTGATGTCAAACTGCAAATTCCTTTGACTCTTGTGAAATGTTTCGAGATGCTGGTGGAGGGTGCTAGGACAGTGTGTGCTGGCACTTATATCTAAAATGTTTTCTGCGCACCATGGTCATCCCGTGTTTCCTCAGAGACAATTTTGTCACTTTCTATCTTTTGATTCCCCTATTTAGATTCTCCTGAGTCTGACTAATACGGTTTGTCATCCCTTTGCTGTCACAAATCAGTAGCCTAACATTGGTCGTAAGCACACCAGCATCCTTTGAAAGATGGTTTTAAAAGCTGCTTTTCAATATTATACTCATCTGCACTGCAACAACACTTACTTAACCCAGCCAAAATGATGCAAAACCCCATAAAGCTAAAAGAAAGCCAATACTTGACTTAATGAATTTTCAGCTGAATGTTTAAATAAAGGGGGGCTCCTCCAAATCATGCCCATTCCCCATACGAGGGAACCTGAGGCACAGACAGTATTGCTGTCTCATTTGCCTGTAGCTGTTTAGAGAGCAGCCAATACATGCTAGAACTGACCCCAGATTTAGTGAGACCAAGTGAAGTGCAGCATCTCCTTGGCAAGATCCATCTCCCTCTCCGACCTGTGGACTCTGTTCAAACAGCTGAACGTAACAAACCTAACTTTCCTTTCCCATTTTTAAAGGGTTTAGCCTATCAAGGCTCCTTGCTTAGTCAGCAGCTGGCTTGCTGCCAAAAAGCCCAGCATATTGTTGTGGCTGGGGAAAAGCTGGATGTTTTCCATCTCTGTCCAACAGCGGCACTGGATCTTCATTGTCTTCCTGTGTGTAAAGCGTGTGGAAAGTAGAGGGAAGATGCACGGAGCAGTAGTCCAGATGGCATTCCACAGCCTGAGAAGAAACATCTTGACCCTCGAATCTGGGTTAAACTCAACAGATGCCAAGCCCCCAAAAACAAAGAGCTGTCGTGGCTGACGACAGCGAAAGACTGATAGGCCTTCAGCAACAGAAAGTATCTTTTCTTTTGGACACATTTCCCTGCAGATAACCAACACAGTGTCGCTTCCAGAAGATTGCTTATTAAAAACAAGCAAAAAAAAAAAAAAATAATGGCTCCCTGCATTAGGCACCATCCCCCTTCAGTCGTAAAACGTTGCCTCTGGGCGATGGGTTATGCTGGCAGGAAAGGATTTGAACGTTCAGCCTGTGTTGTGCCCTGCCAGAGCCTGTGTGCGAAAAGACCTGTTATTTTTTCCTGACTCTGACTTCAATTAATGTACTTTTAAAATGATTAAACATATCATGCTGTGACTTCTAAAATGTCAACAAGCTTCTAAACTTGGGAGACAGGAATGTAATAAAATAGGTAATAGGAGATTCAATAGTTAATAGAGGCCCTGAAGTGTGAGTGTATACAGTAGCTGTATATTGGAAACTGTGCAAATGAAGATGGCTTAGTATTGCAAACTGAGGAAGAAAATTGTTTTTAATTAGCACCTTCATAAGAACTGCTGATTAATACTGTTTGGTTTGCTGAAAAGCTTTCAGCTGAGTAATTTGTACAGCCATTACAACAGTTTTGTTAGACCAGGACTCCTGTTGTTAAACACAAACAGCAGATGATAATGGTGGAAGATGAGTTTGTCATGTAACAATTTACCTTATTGAAAAAAGCTTTATATAAAACCCAATACAGTAGGTACCAGCAGAAATCACATATTTTAAATCCTTTCAAGATTGCAGTGTGCGATGCTAGTGTGTTTTTTCATGGACTAGAAACAGATTTTATATCATTTATAAAATTATATATACAATTTAAAGGTGTCGTAGCATGGATAGACCACTTTACTGGTAATGCTTTACATCAGGACAGTCAAGTGCTGGTATATTCAAACACTTCTTAAGTATACAAAGTAGGTCTAAAAATTGAAAGGTAATTAAGTAATATTGTTCACATGCAAATGTATGTTTGTGCATTATGCACTGAAATTACGTCTGGCGTTTGTGCAATGTCTAGCATTCATACCTCAGGCTTTAAGGAGATTTCTCCCAGGTTAACTGCTGTTCACTGCTTTTGCTTACTGTTCTTTTCAATTGACAACAGAAAATTAAAACCCGTTATCCGTGTCTCCATAATACAGGAGCATAGGTACTTTAGTGGCCCGGACAGGAAATTTAGTGCCGTCTGTAGAAACAGAGGGATTTTATTAAATGTGGTAACAATGAAGGAATATCTGCACTAAATTATGACGCTAACCAAGGATGGTAAGATCTGTAAATTATTGGAGTGCTATAATAGAACATGAGAGTTTTCCTTTAGACAGGCCTTCGGGGTAATAACAAGGGTTGAGACTCACGACAGTGCCAAATAAGCTTTAGACAGCATAATAGTCTGCAAAGAAAAGCCACAGAGCACTAATGTAAAAGAAGAGCTGTCCACCACATGCAGTAAAAATCACCAAAGGTCATTTTATGGTAGCAATTGTGACATAAAATTGGTGGTCATGCTACATGTCTAATACTCAGCACAGCTTTATAAATGATGGGCCCCTAGCGATGGCTGTCATTAAGTGCTTTCATCATAATAAACTTTAAACTGTTGGCTTTATGAATCGCCAGCCAGCTTCAGCTGTTCGTTGGATGGAGCTTGCAGTGCCTTAAGTGTGACAAGGCCTATTAGGAACTGCAACCATGTTTCAAGCGTACTTGGCTTTCCCACTCCTGGGGTGATTGCTGCCTATTAAATGGCATCTGGGAAGATTTTCCTCCAGCAATCTCTGATCAAGAGCTTTTTTGGGCTTTGACCTGCATTTCCTTCAAGACTTTCTCTGAGGAGTTTTATAAGAGCAAAACTCCAGAGGATTTATAGCCACTTCTGATTAATACCTTTTCAGTTTTTCTAGCAACTCTCCCACTGCTACATGGAGAAAAGCTTTCATTGTTCCTAAGGTGCTTATTTGTGACCTTTTCTCTGCTTTCTGATTCCCTCTAACATGTTCTCAGTGAAATCCTTGGTGTGCAACCAAGACAGTTGCTGAAGTTGCTGCAGCTTTGTGTGGAGTGGCTGTGATAGTTAAAAAAGAAAATGAATTTAGAAGGAACTCCTCCCATTTCCATTTCAACAGTCGTCTCGCGGCTCGTGGGTAACAAATGCCAAGGGTACCGATTCGCTATCCTAAATAGTGTACAAGCCATCTAAGGTAGAGAAACTGCTGATTCCTTGGGACGCCAGCCGAGGGGAACGCAGATACATTAATTATAACACTAATTTCTTCCTTGAACTGTGCCTCTCAAATCCCCGCGCGAAGAACCCGCCTCTGCGGTCTGTTCGCAGGCGGGGAAGCGAGCTCTGGCGTAGCAGGGCCGCATTCCTCCTTCCAGCAGCCTCCTCTCTTTGTCAGGAAATTGCCCCGTTCCTGAGTTCATTTGTGGTCCCTCGCTGTGTCGAGAGGGCGTAGGCGCAGGAGCAAAGCCTGGAGCAGTTGCAGCTTTGGCAAGGTCGTGCCAGCACCCAGAGAGGCAGAGCCATCGCGGGGGCGCAGCGGGGCTCTGGGAGTTGAGCTCCCAGCTTGGGGCGCAGCCCCCGAGGTGGCCTGGGGCACGCCAGGGATAACTGTACTGCTGAAATATAAAGTTGCAAATAAAGATTTCATGAACTAGATTATATTTTCATCACCCTTATGCATATGAAGTCTTTTAATTTCTATAAATCTTACAGTGAGTTAGAATTAGATCGTATTAGTGTGAATAATAAATGTTGAGGGATCACTCATCTAAGAACTTGTAGTATTTAATTTACAAGGACTATACATTTTTCAAATCTCTTAACAAGGAATTTTAAGCACTTCTTGAGATTGTTGGGTTTTTTTTTTTTTAAAAAAAAGGGATCTGGAAAGCAAAAATGCTCTGTTTTTCCCAGGATCCTGAATGAGTGACTCGGGAGCTATTGTAATTGCAAAAGCTTTCTCTGTGTAAGAACCTGGCTAATACTCTTATTAGCATCTTTTTTAATCCAGGTAACATAATAGTCAAAGTGTCAGATGAATGTCTCAGAGGTGGACCATTAAAAAATAAATTGCAAAACCTTTGAGAGATTAGCATTTGAATCCAGCCAGAAGCTCCTTGAGGTTCTTGGGTGTGGATCAGAGTCCTTAAAGCATAAATTGCTATCACAAACCCCATCAGCCTCCAAGTTACTCCAAATGAGAAGACAGTAGCCACAGTTATTATATTAGCCTTAACTCTAGACTTGTTTCCTCTGGGAAGCAAATATACAAAAGGAAATTTTCATTGTGAAAAAAGGTTTCATTTTCTGAAACCTTTGATTTCTAAAGAAGTTTGAAAAGCAAATAATAAAGTACATCGAAAACATATTTTCAGAGTAAGTATTTATATTTTAATTCATAATAATGATAGCCATTAAACAGGGTAATACTTTGCATGTTCAACATGCTTTTTAGTGTTATTACTCAAAGAGCATGGGCTGATACAATTGGAAATGGTTATCCTTTTCCCACACAGGGAAACCGAGGCAAAGATGTGAGGTAACACACACAGAAAGGCTCCATGACAGGCAGAACTGCATTCATAATGCAAGTCTCACTCAACAACAGTTCTGAAACAGCAGACCTTCAGCCGTCCATCAGACTTTATTTTTGTGCTAGATGTTGGCATACCCCGGGAACTGCAGTTTTTACATCATCGGGTTTAATTTGACATTCCCTGAAGCGGTTACTATTCTTTCTGATGGATGGGACCAGTACGGGATTTTTCAACAGAAGTACTGAAATACAGACAGGGACCTATGATGTATGAGAACTATTTTAATTTCTCATCTCCCTTCCGCTAATGCATTTCAGCAACAAGCTGTTCATTTTCAAGGGATCGGTAAGAGCACCAAGGAAAATATGTAGAACTTTGTCATATTTCTACAGGAGTAAAAGGCTACTTATTTGTTTGGAGAGAGCACTGATGATTGTTCCTACAACTTCATACTGTTTTACCATTTCTACTGCTGTGCTGCTTTTTGGGGGGGGGTGCGTTTAGCAGCAATGGCTCTAGATTAACTCTTTGCTATCTCAACAGAAATCTACAGAAATATTTTTTGGCTATTTTTTGAAACTGATACTTCAACAAGTCTGCAGGCAGTGACTTTGCTACCAGAAGCTTTAGGGATGAGGACCACACTTAAAGCATTTTGCAGCATTAACTTCCAAAGGTCCATGTGAATCACAGCAAAGGCATTAGTACTGTGTAAGCATATCCAATAATTGATGCAAACAGTTAAAAAGATGACACAACAGGAAGCCAAGTGGCGATTTAACCTTCCGTTCCCAGTTTAGGGAACGCTGGCAGTGGAGCAGATTACTGCGGGAAGGACAGGTGCTTTTGTCAAGGCTCCAACATCTCGTGCTGGATTAGGGACATCTGTGCTTTTACCTGCCCACCCTGCAGACAAGGTGCTGCCTCACAACTGCATGGGGAACAGAAAGGAATCACGTCCCAGGCACCAACAGTCTGGGCATCTGCCAGCTTATGTAGCGAGGTAGAAATATTAGCGAACGCATGGGAAAAGACTCCATTATGGAAATAAAGGGCATGGGAGAGCACAGAAACAATGAGCCGTATTTTCCAGTGGTTTATAGGCTGTGGAGAAAATAAATGGGAGGGAAGAGACTGAATTCCCCTCATCCAAGGGGGAGATACCACGACAAAAATCACTTGGAAAGGTGTTCAGCTCGGTTAAAAGGCAGCCCTTTCGAAGCACTTTCGCAGTTATTTTCAGCTGTGAGCAAAGCACAGGAATATTGCCACCGGGTAGAAATTGCTGCCAAACAATGATCAGTGAAAAGGATGCCTACAGCTGAACCCCAGCCCATTTCAGATCACTTTCGGCCTGCTCTTTTCTTTGTTGTAAGGCCCCATTGCAGCGATAATGACTGCAAGGCGTGTGCAGCATCCCATCCTGGTCCTCCACAGCAGGGCAAAGAGGGTTGAGGCTCAAAGAGCTGAGCACGGGCAGCTTAACAGCGCAGGGAGGGCAGACCCTATATTGGGGTATGGCATTCAGAAGGCCCTATTTGTGCCCAAAAATTAGGGGAGCAAGACAGTTCCAGATAGGTTCATCAGAGAAGATGGATGGCACGCAGTCCTAGCAGGTGTGAAGATCACGAGACAGCACACCTGAAATCAGGACTGGTGTGGCGATGAGGAAAGGTAGGACTAAATGGCTTAAAAACTCCAGCGTGACCATAATCTGTACAATTTTGAAACTTCCCTGTGGCAAATAATGACAGGCACGGTAACCTGCAGACCTCACAACAGCGTATGTTGGGGAGCCCCTACTCATAGTGCAGTACAGTATAAAGGTAATGTTTGATTGTACGTGACGTATGGCTTTGCCTTCAGAGCAGTCTACCTCATGCTAATGAGGTGACTAGGAATGTGTTTTCCCTAGGTAACCACTCTTGCCAGCAGGCAGGGAGCATTGTGTGGCCATACAGCTATGTTCTTTTTGCTGCCGGATGAGATTCCCCTTGTCCCAGAGCCACCAGCCATTTTACCTGATGCTCTGATGCACAGCACTTCCCACCTGTGCCAAACAGGTCAGGCCAAAAAGAACACTTGCACGAACAGTTCAGGTCATTGTACAAACTGATAGTTGAGTTTCAGAAGCACTTCACATTTTCCTACTGCTGTTTAGAGGCTAATGTGTGTAGCCTCAACAATAATTTGTTTATTCATCCGTTCCAGTAGCTTTGTTCCTGCTGACTTCTATCTAAAAGGTGATGTAATACACATTTTATGAGCTGTAGGACAGTTATGGCTTAAAATGAATCTGTATGTACCAGAACTAGTGGGGGGGGAGGGTGGATTTTTTAAAAAACCTCATGCACATAAAAGCTCCACCTCTAAATCATTGTTAATATTCCCCTTTGCTGATTTCTTATCTTTTTATAGCATAGGAAGAAGAATAATACTTAATGCTGGATCTGAGCATAATTTCAGTGTAGAAATCAGAATATTCCGAAATCTGTGAGCTGGAGGAGAGCTTATCCCAGAGTGTTGAAAAAGCTCTTTCAAATGAGGAAAGAAATTTCACTTCAAACATTTTAAAAATATCGATGTAGGAATGTGGTGCTCTGCAATGCATCTTTTATGCTTGAAGCAGTCATTGCTATCTTTGCAGATTTCTTTTAAAAGCTGGCTTCCAAAGGCAGATAGTCCAGCAGTAATAGTTCAAAACACTTCTGCTTCCATGAGGGATGTCTGTAGTGCTTTAAGCTGCAAGCTGGCTGCGAGCTCAGGTGCAATGTGTGTGTGTGTCTATGTTGACCTCAACATTCTAAGTCAAGGAATACACTCAAACTATTTGTGCTTCCTGCTCTGGCCATCTGTATTATGGCCAGTAAAAATCCTCTGGTTTGGCTGCAAATGTCCGGTCTTGGCCTATATGAGCTTTCTTTTGCAGAGAGGAGTAGCCTAAGTGTAGCTTGCTTACAAATCCAAACTTTCTGGTGGGTGAGCAGGTTCTGTTGCTGGACCTGTGGTGAGCAGGTTCTGTTGCTCCATGCTTAGATGGGACACATGGAAGGTGATGTGCCAGTTCTTCTGTGCCACAGACCTGTGCTAAGCAGCACCATCAGGCTGCACTTTCTCTCTTAGCATTCCCTGAAGGTTGTTTCTAGCCTGAGTTTTGAACATACACCCTCCAAGGGTGGGTTTGAGGATGCTGTGGTTTGTGTGCAGCACAGACATAACCAGTCACCTGCAGATTCTCCTGTCATTTTTCTCTGCTAGTTTAGCTGGGATGCAACTCAGAAACCTCTGCCCTGTACCGGTGCAGTGAGAGGTAATTACCTTTCCTAAAGGAAAACACAACTGTACAAACCTCCATTTAGCTCTTAAAAGCTGCTCTGATAATTGTCTTAAAACCAACCTGAAAATGTGAACCATTAGAAAGCATTACACTGGAGTCCATTCATGCTGCTTATATAGTAAAAGTTTATTTGTACAAGCAATTGCAGTGTCTATCTCACTTAGACCCCATAGGACCTTCCTATATGGCCCTGACTCCATGAGAATAGAGGCAGTTCTCCCGGGGCATCTATGAGTTACAAAGGAAGCCACCACCACTGTGAGTGGCATTATCTTAACAAAAATATCCCTGCTGTTGCCCAAACCTTGACCTACTGTGTAGTTCTTTTTCTGTTAACATAACTCACTTGACATCTTTACCTTCATATACCACTTTGCTGTGATTCCCTATGACCCTTTTAAAGAACTATAGTGGTGGGAGAGCTTCATTGCAAAGATGAACTGCAAAGCACAGCCAAATTTGGAGGGTCTGGAGGGAAGGACAAAGGGTGGTTTGTTACTATTTCATATGAAATAACAGTAAAACATGTATGACAGTGAAGACAGCGTATACTCTCTGTCCTCTGTAGGATAATTAAGTGGAGTGTTCCATACAGACCGGTCCTTTCTGAAATTTCACTAGTTAGTTTTATTGCATCAGGGAAAGTAAAACAGCAACAATAAAATTATGTTTGGTGTTTCTAACCTTCTAACATTAAAAACCAACTGCTTTTCTCTTTTTTTCTCAAGGATCTAGGAAGGTCTGAAGTTCCCAAGTCCAGGCCATGGTCTGACATGCATCATATCACTATTCAGTTTTCTAGGATCTTGTCAGGGCCCAAGCAAGATCAGAGCAGAAAAGTATTAGGTGCTACATTTCCCCTCCTTTCTCTTCCTGATTATAGTTGTGATAGTTTGAATTTCAGGTGGTCTGATCCACCTCTGTTTCCTAGCCCCTTGCATTCCTTGAGGACTGTGCGCTCTGATGCTCTGCCTCAACAGGAGGAAACAAAACAGTGGTTTCTAGGGATGCAGGATGGTGGTGCACAGGCAAGACCAGTTTACAGGATGTTGTGCTATAGCTCTACTCAAAGGACAAGAGATGGAATTTTTTGCTAAAGTAAAATCAGCAACATACAGAGATTCTCAAAGGTTCTCACTTTGCTGCCTCCTCAGTCAATGCTTATGCTCTTCAAGGGTAGTGAGGAAAGTTGCATCTTCTCCTTTCGATAGGATAATAGAAGTGAGGTTATCCACAATGAACCTGCCCCTTCTGACCTTTCAGGTAACTAGCAAGCTTTATTCTGTCAGATGAAGCATGATTTCACAGAATCACAGAATCATAGAAAGTTAGGGATTGGAAGGGACCTCAAAAGATCATCTAGTCCAATCCCCCTGCCGGAGCAGGAACACCTAGGTGAGGTTACACGGGAGGGCATCCAGGCGGGTTTTGAATGTCTCCAGAGAAGGAGACTCCACAACCTCCCTGGGCAGCCTGTTCCAGTGTTCCGTCACCCTCACTGAGAAGAAGTTTCTTCTCAAATTTAAGTGGAACCTCTTGTGTTCCAGCTTGAACCCATTACCCCTTCTCTTACGGTTGGTCGTCACCGAGAAGAGCCTGGCTCCATCCTTGTGATACCCACCCTTTATATATTTGTAAACATTAATGAGGTCACCCCTCAGTCTTCTCCAAGCTAAAGAGACCCAGCTCCCTCAGCCTTTCCTCATAAGGGAGATGCTCCACTCCCTTAATCATCTTTGTTGCCCTGCGCTGGACTCTCTCCAGCAGTTCCCTGTCCTTCTTGAACTGAGGGGCCCAGAACTGGACACAATATTCCAGATGAGGTCTCACCAGGTCAGAGTAGAGGGGAAGGAGAACCTCTCTCGAC
This sequence comes from Caloenas nicobarica, assembly GCF_036013445.1. Taxonomy (NCBI): domain Eukaryota; kingdom Metazoa; phylum Chordata; class Aves; order Columbiformes; family Columbidae; genus Caloenas; species Caloenas nicobarica. The sequence goes on along the minus strand of NC_088247.1, from coordinate 93,514,416 downwards.
CTACTCACCACCCCGCTTCTAATACACCCCAGGATGCCATTGGCCTTCTTGGCCACAAGGGCACAGTGCTGGCTCATGGCCATCCTGCTGTCCACCAGGACCCCCAGGTCCCTTTCCCCTACACTGCTCTCTAATAGGTCATTCCCCAACCTATACTGGAACCTGGGGTTGTTCCTGCCCAGATGTAAGACTCTACATTTTCCCCTGTTATATTTCATTAAATTTTTCCCTGCCCAACTCTCTAGCCTGTCCAGATCTCACTGGATGGCAGCACAGCCTTCTGGCGTGTCAGCCACTCCTCCCAGCTTGGTGTCATCAGCAAACTTGCTGATAGTACACTCAATTCCCTCATCCATGTCGTTGATGAATATATTGAATAATACTGGTCCCAGTACCGACCCTTGAGGGACTCCACTAGATACAGGCCTCCAACCAGACTCCGCCCCATTGACCACGACTCTCTGGCTTCTTTCCTTCAGCCAGTTCGCAGTCCACCTCACTACCCGATCGTCCAGTCCACACTTCCTCAGTTTAGCCGTGAGGATGCTGTGGGAGACGGTGTCAAATGCTTTGCTGAAGTCAAGGTAGACCACATCCACCACTCTGCCTTCATCAATCCACCTTGTTATGTCTTCATAAAAGGCTATGAGGTTGGTCAAGCATGACTTCCCCTTGGTGAAGCCATGCTGACTGCTCCTGATGACCCTCTTATCCTTGATATGTCTTAAGATGGCACCAAGGATAAGGTGTTCCATCACTTACCCAGGGAGGGAGGTGAGGCTGACCGGTCTATAGTTGCCTGGGTCCTCCTTCTTGCCCTTTTTGAAGACCGGAGTGACATTTGCTTTCCTCCAGTCCTCAGGCACCTCTCCCGTTTCCCAGGACTTGGCAAAGATGATGGAGAGTGGTCCAGCAATGACTTCAGCCAGCTCCCTCAGCACCCGCAGGTGCATCCCATCTGGACCCATGGATTTATGGATGTCCAGATTGCTTAACTGGTCCCTAACCCAGTCCTCATCAACTAAGGCAAACTCCTCCATTGCCCTGCCTTCTTCTGGGGCCTCAGGGGTATGGGGCTCCTCAGGACAGCCTCCGGTAGAGTAGACAGAGACAAAGAAGGCATTCAGTAATTCTGCCTTCTCTGTATCTTCTGTCACCAGGGCACCCACCCCATTCATCAGTGGGCCTACATTGCCTCTGGTGTTAGTTTTATCTGCCACATATTTGAAGAACCTCTTTCTGTTGTCCTTGACCCCTCTTGCCAGGTTTAACTCTAAGGAGGCCTTAGCTTTCCTAGTTGCCTCCCTACATCCTTTAACAACAGCCTTATATTCTTCCCAAGTGGCCAGCCCCTCCTTCCATGATTTGTAAACTCTCCTCTTCCACTTGAGTTTGCCCAGCAGTTCCCTGTTTAACCACGCAGGTCTCCTGGCTCCCTTCCTTGACTTCCTATGTGTCAGGATGCTCTGATCTTGAGCTTGGTAGAAGCAGTCCCTGAATGTTAACCAACTATCTTGGGCCCCTTTACCTTCAAGCAGCCTTGCCCATGGGATTTCCCCCAGCAATTGTTTGAACAGGCCAAAGTTGGCCCTGCTGAAGTCCAGGGTTGCGATTCTGCTTGGTATTCTGCTCCCGCCACATGAGATTCTGAACTCCACCATCTCATGGTGGCTGCAGCCAGGGCAGCTCTCCACCTTTACTGCTTCAACCAGACTCTCCTTGTTAGCGAGGACGAGATCCAGCAGCGCACCTCTCCTAGTCGGCTCCTCCACCATTTGCATCAGAAAGTTATCGTCAATGCACTGGAGGAACCTCCTAGACTGAGGCTGGCTGGCTGAGTAGTCCTTCCAGCAAACATCAGGGTAGTTAAAATCCCCCATAACAACCAGAGCCTGTGACTGTGAGGCCACGCTCAGCTGCCTGTAGAAGGCCTCATCAACATCCTCACTCTGATCTGGTGGCCTGTAATAGACACCCACAACAGTGTCACCCCTGCCAGCCTGCCCCTTAATTCTCACCCACAGACTCTCAACTCGCTCCTCAACCGCACCTGGACAGTACTCTATACATTGTAGTTGCTCTCTCACGTAAAGAGCAACTCCACCACCACGCTTGGCTGGCCTGTCTTTCCTGAGAAGGACATAGCCATCCATGACCACATTCCAGTCATGTGAGCTGTCCCACCATGTCTCTGTTAATGCCACCAGATCATAATCTCCTGACAGAACGCAGGTTTCTAACTCCTCCTGCTTACTCCCCATGCTGCGCGCATTGGTGTACAGGCACTTCAGGGAGTGAACTGAGCACACCGATTTCACCCTAGGGGTTTGGGGGGCCTCCCAGTCTTTATCGATTCCAGCATATTGCCCCACTGATGCAGGCCCAGCTACAACCCCATCCCCCTTCGAATCTAGTTTAAAGCCCTGCAAATGAGCCCTGCTAATTCCTGTCCCAGCATCCTTTTACCCCTGTGGGATAAACCTTTCCCACATATCACTGACCGGACTGGTGTCTTATAAAACCAGCCGTTATCAAAGAACCCAAAGCTTTACTTTCCTGTGGTTCACTGGTACTTAGGTAGTTGGATAACTTGAAGACTTTGGAGCACAACAGGGTTTGTGATGCTGCTGGTGAGTATGGAAAACTCGCACATACATGCTGTGGTTTTGTTTCCCAAACCCACCAGGCCCCTATGTGAAAGATCTTGAGTAATGAAGTGTTTGCTGTCACCGCCTACTTCATGTGTCCTTTTACATGAACTCTGTGCAGTACTGAGACAGTACCCATGCTCTCCTTGGGATCTGCCATAACTTCAGGATTCTCCACCCTACTGAAGAAAGGCCTAGCCTGAAAAAAGGGCATGTCTCAGGCTCACTGCAGTACCAAATGTGGATGCAGAGCCCGCCTCTGGAAACTACTGCGTCAGCACTAACCGACCAGTTCTCAGAGGGCCTCCTGAGTTACCTGAGTAACCATGTTAATTGGACACCAAGAAGTTTCTTGCATAATTTGCCCCGTGTTGTTGAGTCGGCAAAAAGAGCTGAGAGGTTTCTGGCTTGAGGCTCAGCACCTGATGAACAACAAAGGTTCACACAGTGGGCTCCAACACCCTCCAACATGCCTTTGTGCCATGTCCCCATGGGCACAAGAGTGTCACCAGCTCTTGCACCCTGTGTTCTGGGCAATCCTTGACAACCCTCTGTCACCTGTCTCGGTTGGTGGGACTGCTCCTTGTTTCTCATGGCAGGCTGCTTCAAACAGGAAAGAAGATGTGAACTGTCAAGTTTCTCAACCATTCTCTTAGGTAGGACTGTCCTTGAAGCCGTCTTGTGTCTTCTCTCAGTTACGTCTTCTTCTGCAGTACCAAACACCACTGCGCTTGTGTCACAATCTCTTCATGTTGGTGTTGATCACTCTTGGCCACTGCAGTCTTGCAAACTGCCCTTCTGTCAGTTGTTTGGAATAAGAAAACCTAGGTTGGTCTGCCAGAAGAGACGCAACCGTCCCACTCGTGGTCCCTGATGGTGGTTTACACCAGTGTGTGTGAGGGAAGGATCAGGATCCCTGTTGATGAATGAGGCTGGTGGTGGCAGCATGCAATGCAAGCGTTAGGATCAATGACTACGCGCTGTCGGTGCACCCATGAAGGAGGGAGCTTAGGGGGCAGAAGATCTTCTGTGGATCTTTTGGGGGCTTAGGAGTTCAAGTGTGTGTCCTGTGTCCTGCAGCAGCAGGTGGCTACATCACATATACTTCCCCAAATGCATGTTCAGTTTATCTGGACTCTGTACTTCGTTGACAACTGGAAGGTGACGACACTTTTTGTCCTTACTGTAGGACGCAGAGCCCTTCTTCACCGTGGTCCCTGCAATACCGCTCCTCAGGCTGCGAAACCAGCGACACAGCCTGGTGCTGCGGTGTGGTGAGGGCTCAGATGTCAGGAGCAGTGTTTAGCCCTCCTGCAGGCAACATTGTCCCCACCCCATCTATCCCTAGCACAGGCCTTTGTTTGTACCCCATGGGAGGAAAATAATCCCCTTGCCTCTGACCACACCTGGATTCAGCCTCCAATTTGGCACCTTGAAAAGTGGGCCAATTCTCTAACACTCTTGCCAGGACTAAAGCTGGGGTGAATGCAGCTAATTCTCACCATTCTAATTAGGTGGTGAGTTAGCAAGGGGAGACCTCACCTGTTAGAAAAATAAGAAAAGAGAGAGAGAAAAAGAAGGGAGGAAGGGAGGAAAGAAGGCAAGCAGAAGAGGGAAAGAAAGGGAGAAAAAGGACCAAAAAAGAAAAAAAAAAAAAAAGGTATTATCCGAAAAAGAAAAAAGAGAACTCTGAGCACTTGATGGCTGTAATAAGGAGGGGGGGAGCAGGAACAACCCCTTTCCTTGCAGGTGCAGGACAGAAGAAGTTGTCCTGTACAGCTCTGAGGTCTGAGCACTGGAGGGGCACCAGGGGCCAGGGGGGCAGACGCAAAGTGAATGCCTTCCTACATTTTCTGGCTTACTTTGCCTGTAGGTCTCTGGGGACGCCTTAACGGGAGAAATCAGACAAAGGTATTCCTGTTGTTATTCATGGGAATTCATTGGTTCAGAGAAATGCCCTGAAAATATGTTGAAATCCAGTTACATTGTCTCAGGAGGAAAAAAAAAAAAGAAGAAAAAAACAAAACAAAACAAAACAAAATAGCCCTGGCATTTTTCTCAGCATATTTAATAATCAGCTGCCTTACTCTCCATCCCCCCAAAAGAAAAAATCTGCTCTAGATTACTGCAAATAAAGGGGGCCAAAACCTGTATGTATGGTTTTCTTAGCTTCTCCTACACAGAGAGCCAGGGCCATGGAAACACCAGACTAAGAGGCTTAGAGTAAATCCTGGCAGTCTCAGTGTAGGAAACTCTCCCACTGATAAACAAAGCCTAATAAATAAGTTTGAGAGAAAAACTAAATGAGAGCACGTCATTGTTGAGCAGTTAATTAGGAACCCTCTAAGCATTCGTGCTGCAAAGAACAAGAAAATTAAAGAATATAAAAACATACATTGGCAAGACTGAGAACACATTAAAAGTAAACACTGCTGTTATTATTAGTAGTAAAAGTAATATTAATTAGTTGTATTACAGTAGCACCTAGTGGTGCTACTGGATCTCACCCCCAAATGAGACCAGGGTCCCTAAAACATAAAAGTCTGAAATACAAGTTGCATACAAGTGCATTCATGTGCATCCACACATAGCATACATATATAGACATGTGTGCATAGCATATAGACAGACATGCAATTCGAATGATTAAGAAACCCCAACAAATGGAAATCAGGCTACAGAATACTTTGTAAATTGACTTCTCTTGTTTCTGTTTTTTTGTGTTGCTGCAGTGCAGCTGTTTGCAATTGTTACTTGTGACACAGAGAATACAGGACTGTAGTTGTAGTGCAGGAGTCAGTGTATACATATATGTGTGTGTGCATTCATATACACATATATAGAGATATTTCTGTATATATACATACACACATACACACTCACACACATATGAAGTCAGTTTTCTCCTAACTTGGATCAGAGCAACACAGAGAGCTTGCCTGAAGACAGAGTAAATACAATCCCAAAGGCTCCGTTTACTCACCAAGCACCATTTCTTCACTGCAAATGAAAGCGCCACTGTCCTTTCTGTGCATGCATGGACACATTTTGGAGAGTGGTGTCTTTCCCCACCTTGTACTGTAAAATCCTCCCTTAAGAAAGTTCATAGTTGAATACTGCCCTCAGCTCAGTCAGTACAGCTTTGTCTCAAATGGTACAGAACTGCAAGTTTCAGTTGCTGCAGTTGCTGCTGATTTCGGCTAAATGAAGCCAAATAAATGAAAAAAAAAAAACACTTTTCATTTTCTGATGTGACTTTGCATGCCATAACAGGGAGAGGGTATAAGGACCCAGATGACATACAGTTAACTGTAACTCCAGATTCCTTAATACATGGCACCTAATTTAATTGTTAATGTTTTAGTGCCTGGGTTTCCTAAGAAAACGAGCCCTTGCAGATTATCCAGGTTCCTGTTTCAAATGGAATGCTGCTGAGTTTTTCTTAGAAAAAAGAAACCCCTTGTTTCACCCTAAAATAGCAACAGCAGAGGCATTTCAGTCTTGAGATTTCCAATGCGTAAATTGCACGGCAGGTTGAGGCGTCAGTTTAATGTTCGGAGACATGCTTCGTTTGAATGATAATTTCATTAGATTAGTTTGTAAACTTTTAATGCAGGTTGTATTATATGCCTAAGAAGAAACAATTTGTGTGACAGACTATCCTTCATAATCCCCCTCTTCAGCCTTCTGCTAACAAAAGACCCTTAATACTGAAGATGTTTTGTAGGAGGAGAAACATTTTCCAAACAAGTAGTTTCTCTATCCCAGCCCAGGTAACAAAGAGGCCTTAGGAATTTCTGTGGGCCCTGTCAGGACTGGCCCATTGGTCTTAAAGCCACCTGCTGCTTAAGCCATTGGTCAATAGATTAACTGCTGCTATTACTAAGTGTTTAGAAAAGTAAGTTATGTGGCAGAGCAAACAAAATCAAGCTCCTTAACACATGTTAATTCAAAATTTAATAAATCTGCACTGAGAACAGTAAAGCAATCTAGGGGGGTGGGGTGCACAGGAAAGCTCTTCGTATGCGCCGATCCTCCAAGCAAAGTATCACATAGCAGATAAAAAGTCTTCATGGCATCTTAAACAAAAGGTTAATACTCTATTTGCTTTGCAAAACTCCCTTGACACTTCCCTCCACCCCTCTGCCTTCCTCCTTTTCTTCCGGTTTTCAGATGCTGTTCTGCGCTGCAGGTTTTGGGCAATTTCCAAACCTCAGTCACAGAAGACAAGTTCACAATAAACACTAATAGTGGAGTAAATTCCCGGTGAAAAGGTCGGAAGCATTCAAATACCGGCAAAAGCTGTGACACTCCACAGCCCTGCATGTTGTTCCTGTTCTGTAACGAAACACATTTTAACAGAGCACATCCCCCCAAAAAGAGAAAGCCGTGTGCCTGCTGTCACATGCTGTTGAGGACCTTGCATCGCCATGGATGGCCAGGAGGATTTCAGCAGGGAAGCTGAGGAGTTTTCAGGAGGCCAACACAGCTGGCCTGGGTGAAGGCCAAAAACGTCTTACCACTTCCTCTTAAAATAAGCCATAGAAACCTCTTTCACCACTGCCCTATGCTATTTCATGAGATATAAGAAAGACTTGAGAGAAAAATTTTGGGTTTGCATGCAAAATGGGGATCAAGAGATACCAGGTGTTGGAGCAGGTTGGTTTAGGAGCTCTTGCTTTCCTGTCACAAGCTTCAAGGACCAAGTTTCTCATACTGCAAATTTAAGTAACTGGTAAAATATAGTTTTCTTTATCATTTTGAAAAGATACACAAAAGTTTTTGGAATAAGTTTTCATTTCTGTGATGTCTTTTCTTAATTCTTAACTTTTACAGTCCGTGTTTCATTAATAAGTCATTTGTTTCACATGTAAGTAAGCTGTGACTTTAAATTGAAGATCAGGATTATGGTTGTCCTTTCTTGGTTTATAATCATGGCATGGATGCTCCTGTATGGGATGAGTCTGTGTTTTGTCAAAGGATGTTCAGGAGAAGAGAAAGGCCCAGAACAGCAGCAATTCAGATCACAGGCAAGTTTGCCCACTGATGTTTTCCCACTGAGTGTTCGGCGGGAGGCAGAAGTGGAGAAATGCACCATAAAATGTTTCTGCTCCAGAACATGCACACTTCTACCTAGGGTGAGGGGTTGCAGCTGGCACTGGTCTTTTCTTCACAACTATGACTGCTTCTTACTCCTCAGTTTGGGGTCTGGGTCTTTCCAGAGTTCCCACAAGTCTAATACCAATTTTGCCAGGTGCATTTGGCTGGTCCCAAATGTACATGCTGGTGATCAGGTGCAGTACCTCTTTTAGGGAAACAAGGCATCTTCCAGTCAAGTTTTCAGAGTGGGTTCCCCAGGATCCATGTTCTGGGGTGTGATTTCTCCACAGATGTTTAGGTCTGGCTCTGGTAGAGTCTTCCTTAACCAGGCATGTGAATAAATGCTACTGCAAGGCTTCATGCTGTTTGGAGGACCAAAGGCTCCCCTTTCGCGAGGCTGCAAATCTCCTGAGATGAGAGTGCAGAGGTAACTCCAAAATGTTTTCCTTGTAGACCTTGTCAAGCTGTTTTTCTCCTGGTAGGGGAGAGTTTAGACCTCCATGAATGAGATAAGATAAAAGATTTATAGTGGTGTGGCAGGTATTGCTAGGCTATCAGCTGCCATCATGGAGCTCAAGCTGAGGATTGTAGCAAGATATTAGGGGCTGTCTTTAAAAAGGACGTTTATCTCAAATTTTTAAAACACATCAAAGCTCCTTGCAAGTCTGGGAATGTTTGGGAGTGAGTAAAATGCTAAGAACATTTCAGCTGGACAGCTATCCATCCTTTTCTCCCCATGTCTAATCACCTTCCCTTTCAGCAGCCTGGTAAAGTTGTGATGGAAGAAGGTTCAAATCAGAGGTCTATGCATAATATACGATTGTCTGTGTTGTGCTCTGAACAGCTTGACTCCAAGACCTATTCTCCTGACAGGACACAGCGTAAAGAAAGCCAGGTCCAGCCCTATACTTCTGCTCTGCAATGAGCACATTCGCCACTTCCATTCACAGTATCTCTTTCCAAGAAGGTGGGTAAGCATCTGTCTTCCCAGCTGACACCAAAGCTGGTCTTCAGCCAGTCTGCTGGCAAGAGATACTAGCGAGCAGGGTCCCATTTGACAGCCATAAACTCTAGGTAGTTTAAAATTTAGTCTATGCAGTTAAAAGTCAAGCATCTTCCTGGTTTGTTGTCACGTTGCCTCCGCCTGGCAAGGTCAGCTGGATAATATTGTAAATGGATACTCCCTTTTCACTTATCTTTCATGTGACATTGCTTTCTGTACACATATTAATTGTATAAGCTAAGACAAAATGTGGAGGAATATATTTTTAGATGTTGCTTTGTTTGGAAAGCAGGAGATGCAGTCTCTTTTGGGATTTGATACTCATGAGCCAAATGTTGCTTTGCTGCCGTGATATGGTTAAATCACATAATTTCCTTGCTCCCTTATAATGAAGAAACCTAAGCTAAACTCTTTTTCCCCTTTGAGGCTAAGAATTTAAACTCTGTTGGAGAAAAGGCTGATTTTGGATCATTTTCTGTTCCGACTGTGCTAGGTATTACACAGGGTGCAAAGGCAATATACAATGTAGCATGACACTTAAACTGTTATTACACTTATATTGCATTTAGAAAAAAAATCTTCAGTCATTCATAGTTAACCTAGGAGAGCATTTTCCCCAATGTGACACTTAAATGTTTTAAAAATAATGGGATGATTTGTTTCTTTCCCCTTGAAAATGAGGCAGCGAGGTTAGAAGGGGAAGCAGAGGGGGCATGAAAAGTGGTTTATATTGTCAAGGTCTCCTTAACTGTTAAGCAGTGGGGGAAAGAATCAGACTGCTTTCCTGGGCGAAAACAGAGAAACATTCTCCACTGATGACTGTCCTTCTAAGCCTTTCCTATCACAGGCTAGCAGTTAAAATAATACTCACCTACTGGGCACCCAGCAGAGTTGATCTACCTTTTCTGCTAGGAGGTTCACGTCCAGTCAAGCCTGATTAATCTGTTGCAAGTCCTGAATGATCCCAAATATAACACGTAACAGCTACACCTGTTTATCAAGTCAGTTCATTTCCCTTTCTCTGTTCCACACTGAAAAGGAGCATTAATTAAAACAGTAAACAAACGAGCGCCTATTCTAAATCAGAGCTGCAGGCAAAGAAGAGATAACTTAGGCTCTTGAGAAGAGGGATTTTCAGTTAATTTATGGAATCTACTGTCACTCTCAGGGCAAGGGAGCTTACGTAGCTGGGAAATTGAAGCAGACAGGCTTTGTCTAAACACTTCTTTTTCAGAGAATATCTTCTCTTTTTTTCCTATTTTAATTTTTAATCAAGCCTTCTTTTTATTTTTTTTTTCATGAAAGAAATTGCTAGATTTTTCCAGTGTTCTGGTGACTCATACAGCTCCTGCAATATCCCCAAAAGGTAGAAGAAAGGAGTGAAGAGGAGAGGCAGGGAGATGAGCTTTAAAAAAAAAAAAACACAACAGTGTGAGAAGATGAAATGTTCTGCTAGCAAATTATTCCCCAGAAACTAATTGCTATGTTTCCATCCACTTTGATTATTCATTGTTTCCCCAGCATTTTCATCTGGGGTCTGTACCCCAGTCCGGGACCAGCATTGATGTGAGCGTAAGCTTTTGTTCGTTCAGAGACCCAGTGACTGCAGGGAGCCCACCTGAATGAAATAGTTGCAAAATAGTGTCAAAAAGAGAAGCTCGGTTATCGTACTGAGGAGCTGACACTTTTAAGGCCCACGTTTAAGAGCTGTTTGCTCTGTGCAGTATAGACGTGAGCATATGAGCAAGCTTACAGGAGTGTGATAAAGGGCCCAGTCCTGCCTGCAGATATTCCCAGAGACTGCAAGGAGAGCGCTGGAGGAATCAGAGTTGGAGCTCAGGGCCCAGCTTCTGGCAGTGCTTTAGGGGTGCTGTTTGCACCTATCTCCTGGATTTGGCAACAGGGTGGGCCGCCCTCCCCAGCCCCAGCTCTGCCTGGGTAGTCACACAGGGGAATCGCCCGCACCTGGGTGCTGCAAGATCAGGGCCCCCGCTTCAATATGGGGTTTGGTTCGCTTTGGGTTTTTTTGTTAAGGGAGGCACATAGGTATTCATTTTTTTAATACGGGGAGCGAAACAGTAAATAAACAGGGGAATGCCTCAGAGCTGCAGGAGAAAAGAGGGCCAGACCCTCCGAAAGCAAAGGATGATGTGCTCTGAATTCCCCCTCACAGGCACATTGCTGAGCTAATTGAAACTGGCTCTCCCACATCCCTGGAGAGTGCCCTGACCTCCTACCTACAGGCAGCTGGGGGGAGGGCCGGGAGGCAGAGAAAAACCCTCTCCCTCTCGCCCTCTCTCCCTCTTCGTTTTTTAATCAGCAATCCCACCCTGAGAAACCTTCCCTGCTGTAGCTCCTGCTGTACGCTCCCAGGACAAGTTTCAGTTTCAGCAAATCACCATTTTCCGTCAAAAAAATTCGCAGCCTGCTCTTGTTACGAGGTGGTTTTCAATTCTAGCACATAGCTAAAAAGATTACTGCTCTGGCCAAAACAAAATACTATTGGCAGGGAGTCAGTTTAAACACCTATCAGCCAGGATTTGTCATGATGAAGGCTGCGTTTCTCAGGAATCAAACTATCATTTTGCTTCTTACAATACTGTTGGGACTCTCTTCCTGGGCTAATTAATATATTAGACATTTTATTTTATTTCAGACTGAGATTTGGAATGATTCAGTTTGTGAAATTACATCAAAATTGTAGTTTTCAAAAAATTACAGACAGACCAAAAAAAGTTCTGTAAACCTTTGTCATTTCAGATACAAACCTCTTTTAAAACTACAGGAATGCCTTGTACATATTTCAAGTCATCCAGCTTTTCCTGGTGGCATATCCAGTAATCATGTTGACAAATTAATGGTAGAGAATTAGTTGTACATTAAAGATTTAAATTATATTATGCGGCACATTGTCATAAAATGGTATAAAACAATAGGCAAATAAATGTAAATTAATTCCAGTTACTGACATGTAAGACGCAGAGTGACATCTGTACACTTCACGACTTGTGCAGCTGCCATACTTTAAAACATAAAGCGAAGGGGGAAGCAGCACTGTGCGATGGAGCAGGAGGCAGGGGATGGGATCAGGCCCTGCGTTTAGGAATTGCAGTGGGCTGGGCAAACCGTACCTCCGCTTCTAAACAAACAAATCTGCATCCAGCATCGCCCCTGTGTGTCCCCGGGGGGACGCTAGAAAAGTTGCCTTTGTCAAGTGGGATGAATACCTTGTCATGACAATACTCGGGGGGTTGTATTATCCCACCCTGACTGAAAACCTGTGAGCTCCTGTCAATACCAAAGCGCAATTGCTTCCTGGGGCACAACCCCTGGACTTTCAAGGGTTCGCACGCTACTGTGCCGGCTAATTATACAGATTCCATTTCCTGGTATGAAGGAATGCGTTACCTGCAGCAAGGGATGCATAAAATATTGAGCACGGGAGGCGCTAGGAGGAAGCAGAAAGCTGCCGTGAATTCAACCCTGGCTCTGGGTTTATACCCACAATCCAGACCCATGCTGAGAGCCTAATCACTGGGGCCATTCTTTGGGCTGTTGTCCAATCAGTCCCTGAATAGCAAAACCCCACAATGCAGAGTATGAATTGGAGGGGGGGGGAATAAACGTGGGCGCAGACTTTTTTTGCAACAATACCTAACGGGGCCTTTCAGCCAGGACAACTCGTGGACAAAAGCGCGGCGGAAATTGAAGTAACTTTTGGAGGCCCTCGGCAGTAAGAGGTAGCTCGACGAGGGTAGAACTGGCTTCTTTTTGTGTGGACCGGATCAGTTATTCGCTGAGGGGGGGTGGTGGTTAGGGGGGAAAAAAAAAGTCTTAAAAAATCGCACACTAGTGTTGCACTGGCCTTGGAAATCATGGCGGTGCACTGAATCAAACCAAATATTTTTGTCTCCTCCTCCTCCCTTTGGCAGATGCTGCAGTGATTTAGGGGGTGGCTGCCAAAGTGCTCACATTCCTCACCCTTCCCCCCCATGCGCTTGAAGAAGAGAAAAGCTTCTTGAGCTATAGAGATGTCAGGTCCGTTTTTTAAAATTTAGCTTTGTTTACCCAACAGAATGGAATTCATTACTGTGCAAAAGCAGTTCAATTTTCTGACCTTTTTTATTCAAAATGTTAGAAGTAGCAAAAAGCTCATTTGAAGGTCACAGGTTTATGTATCTGTTCTCTTAAGTGTTTTAGAAATTCATATGGAGGACACTAAAGGTGGAATATGTGAAAACATACTGTTCATTGTTTACCCTAACCTTGCCACGATTATTAGATAAATGAGGGAGGCAAAATGGCATTAAAAGCCATTGTTAACAGTGAATTTTTTTTCCCCCTGAAGACTGTTCATTTTTGCCCCCGATCTGCAAAGGTCATTTTCTAATTCTTTTCGCTGAGTAGTTTGTATAACTTCTGCATTTCAAGTCTATAAAAAGCTTTTGCAGACTTTTCATACTGTAAGTAGTAATTTGTTTCATTACCGTTTGAATTTTTATATATAATTCCTACAGACGTTTTGATGATATTGTCAGGCTTAAAAGCCGAGAGGCTTTTCAGTTATTTCTTTTTTTTTTTTTTTAAGCCAAGATCCATTCTATCTGGATAATTTAAAATTAGTGGAATTAATCAGTTGGCAATTTAAAAGCCAAACTTTGTGGCAAAAGAGACTTGGAGAAAAATTATTTTATTTTTCTACATCCGTAGCTGATTTGAAAGGCCTTTTCAGCCAGTTATCTGAAGCCGATATTTAACTGTTACTTATTCCCCTAATTTCTGTCCTTTGTCAGGGGAACTTTCCTCGCTAGATCTTGTTGCTCCGTTCCGCGCTAATTGCAGCTTACATTATATAAATGGCTTTGTAAAGAAAACTATAACCCCCAGCCTCGAAAGTTGCATGTTTCTATTTGCTCAAACTTGATGCACTTATTTTGAGAGGGTCATTTCGAGGAAAGCTGTGTAGGCACTGAGAATGTCCCGTATAATAAGCTTAAACAGAACCTTTTGTCCTGCCTCGTCTTCTCAGGCCCGAAAATTAGGCCTCCTTTTTCTGGCGGGGGGCTGAAGTGGTTCATTACCGCAGCCTCCTCCGGCAGTCCTTGGCCCAGCCATTCCCAGTACTCGAGCTCTGTAACTTCCTTAGAAAGGACGAAGGAAAACATGGCACACAAAGGTCTTGTTAGCACTTCCTATGTGAAATTAGCAGCTTTCTAAAAGGTACAACTCCAATTACCTCACATTGTGGGGACGCGCACAAACCCAACAATGAGCCCAGTCTTGCAAGTGACATGCTGTCTCTCCGGAGTTACTTCCCTAATTAGGGATGACGAAGCCCCATTCTGGCGAGTGCATCTATTTACAGTGGGCCACAATGCCTTAACTCGAGCATCCTCCTGAAAGGCCAGTGTTAAAAAACACAAGTGCTCTTTTGGCGGAGCCGTCCGTGGGGAAGCGCCGCATTCCTCGCAGCTACACCCTCCCGAAAAGGGTGGCTGCTTTCCCCCGCATTGTTCACACTTCAGGATTCATTTGGGACAATAAAGCTCCTGCCCCGTGAGCGCTGGGAATTACAGTGGACAATGGGCAGGCTTTCTTAGCAGGGTCTAATGATGGAAAAAAAGAAAAATATTTATTGCTTTTGACAGTTTCACAAGGGGCAAAAATCCTTGTCGTGGCTAAAGTTTCCACAGCTGTTGGAGGAAGGGTGGTCATATGGACTAAAACAGTTCAGCTCCTTTGTTAAGAGGCTGAGCACAAGGGCCAAGCTGTGAAATTAAAGATTAAGTTCATTAAGGTAAGATAATTGTGCTTGCATCCTTGTTGATACAGGTGTATACAGGCAAGGCCTGGCTCGCTGGACCTATTTATTTACCTCCTGGCTTCTTGCGAGGCAAATCAGCTTGTTGCGGGGGAGAGGCGCTGGAAATGCTGCTTGTTTGCTCAGCCCGGGACGGGGCTGGCGACCTGCAGCCTTAGTGCACAACAGCCCCGTCAGGAGCGGGAGGAGGGCAGGAAATATTTGGGGGCACCACAAAACATACCTTTGCCCAGAGAAGAAATCCACCCACGTTTCAAGCTCGAGTACGAGTTGGCTTCTTCCCTTGGAAGAGAAACACCTTGACAGACTGGTGGTGTTGCTGTGAGGAAGAGGGGACTGTTAATTCCCCGGTTGTTTATTTGGCATAAAAGTGTTACTGATTATTAGTTTGCTGCTACTAAGTGTTTGGATTCTTCGCTATTATTGTGTTATTTGTCTTGTTAACAGTTCGCAAGTTCAACAGTTGCAACTGAATTGCACTCTAATATCAGGGTTCCAGTACGAAATTACTGCAGTTAGTAATAAAATAAGACCTTTGTGTAGGTATATAGATAGCTTCTCAAACTCATTTAATAAACCTTCATGAATTAGTGCAAACATACTGCTGGGGGTTGTGCTGTTTTGGTTCAGCAGATCAATTATCTATTGTGCTATTGCAGTGACGAAGAAGGATGATAATTTTGAGGGATTAAAAATGCTGCAATACTGTTTCCATTTTATTTCATTAAAATAAACATAAAGCAAGGACTTGCACTGAGGAGCCTGATGGTTCACTTTTGCTGGTTTATTTGCTCTCACCCAGCCACCACGCAGCTCAGCATCCCACCTGGACCGCCACAAGCACATCACCTGCAGCATGGAGCTGGCTGAGGAGCAGTAGCACTTCAAAACCTGATGCTCAAAAACTGTGTCTGACAGAGCATCTCCTGCAAGGGGGCACAATTTAATTCACCGTTTTTTCCCCTGGATGATGCTGCTCCTCAGTGCAATCTTCTGTGTGTTCTGCGGCACAAGGCAGCTTGCGGCAGGGACACACATTGTCTCTCTAATGTATTTTCTTCCACAGGTTTTGTGCAGGTCAGTGTCAACAAGTGAACACTGACAATTTTTTAGGGATCAGAAATCCCACAGTCTGATGTCTATACTTTACGATACAGGCTTGCATGCAGAATTTAATTCTCTGTCCCACTCTATCGTGGCAAACCAGGAACTTCTATTCCCATTGAGGAAAAAATGTATGGAAAATACCGATGACAGAAATTCCTCAAAGACGACATCTTTTCTGCAAAGCTGAAGAGATGTCTGTAGTAACAAACACATGAAAAACACCAAGTTTCTTCTCCTTCAAGCTAACAATACAATGGGCCTAATCCTGCTACATTAAAGAACCAGTTCCATTATGTCCTGCCTGCTTTAATCTGTTTTCCCCATATAGGTGCCTGAGGAAGCAGACAGCAGTTTGCATTACAGATGTGCTGAGCTATAAATATGCTAAATACTAGAAACCTGCTCTTTTAAGCAGACATCTGTTTGTACACAAATTCTCTTTTTCTGCTCCTGGAGAATATAAATGACATATCAGTGTTTTCAGAAAGCGAGTCATTCAAGTAACATATAACCTTCTCACAACGTCTTTAAAATTTAGGATCTTTGTTTACTCTTGTGGTGTAGATAATGAAACCTGTTTGCTGGCTCAAAAGAAAAACTTGTTACGTAGCTGGAATATCCTATTACAGCTAACACAGCGTTTCATCATTTGAACCATTTGATAATTTGCAGTGAAGGTTGCAGGCAACTTCTCAAGTGTTCTAAGGTCTCATTTTATATTTTGGTCCTAGTGAGAGCAGTCATTAGAAGGAAGCTTTTTAATGAGGTAAAATGGGTTTGATTTTTTTTTTTTAACCTCAGTATGTTTTCCTATAAAGGGCTGTTTATTACCCACATAAATCATTTTCAGAGTAATTTTTAATGTAGCCTGTGAAAAAAATCCATTAAAAAACTTAAAATATAAATCTTTAGCCTTTCTTTTTTAATGTTTTTTTAATAGACTGTTGAAAAATGCTTGTAAAATATAACTGAACCGTTCGTGAAATTATCTGCCTGCGAATCATTAAATTATCTTTGTTTTCCTGCATGTGGATGTGGTTGAAGAAAGATGAGGACTTTCAATATCTATTAAATAGATCACAACCTAAAAAAAATATATTTTGTTGAGGTGGGTGAAAGAAAGTGAAGAAAATTGACACTTCAGCTATGTTTCTCCTTCTATGTTTGATGTGTACAGAACAGAGGCATTACACTATTATATTTGAAAAATAGCATCTCTCAGGTAGGTTGTTTTCAAGAGGAGTTTGCTCTCTGAAATAGAGTGAGTGTGTCTCTCTCTAACGTGTGTATGCAGAGCTGTATTATATGCACTGATGAATGCCTATAATATGTAAGTGTGGATACAGATGAACATAACGGTGTGTGTATATGGATACAATTTCTACATGGGTGTATGCATATGCTTTATATTAATTTAAGCACTTCATCAAATTCATATTGCTTTATATATATTATATGCCAGATGGATTGTTCATTACAGTCTTTCCTGGTCTACATAAAAATGTAACAGGTCCAGTAATATTACTTTGAGATAAAGGACTTTCTGTAGCACTGTTTCCATTTTCCCTGCTTTGCCACCATGCTGCCTTAAAAATAGGAGAAAATTTTTAGGAACCCTTCCCAAATCTTTTGGTTTAGGAATTCTGCACTGAATCTTCACCTGTGATTAATGATTATTGTGTTCCATTTTTTCTATGATTGACCACTTCTTCTTGGAGAGTAATTCTTCCCTCAGGAATATGTATCAAATTTAAACAGTACCTGTGTTTTCCTAAACAAGCCATTGAATGAAACACAGTTCACACAATAGTTTCTACTTTTGTTATTGTCTAAAGGATAAAACTACACAGTTGCAGTTGTGTGCTGGGCACGTCTAGGGCTTATGAGAAGATTTCAGTGTGAACGCAGGATGTTATTTTTCTGGTTTATATGCCAGGTGGTTTAGACTAACCAATGGTGAATATTATTAAGAAATCTATGAGATTGCATTTCCCTGTGTCCTCTACAGTATGCCCTAAAATTGTAATCTTACTCAGCTGCCGAGTCCACCTCCTGTTCTCTGTGGATTAGTTATTTAGCTTGGGTATTAAGTATATCAGAAAAGCTTAATCTAAGGGTCATTATATGTGTTTTAATATTAAAATTTGTCATGGCCAAATCGAATTTTAATATTCTAAAATATGTTCATCCCCTTTAACAGCATGATTAGCAAATGTTTTCCAGGGAAAATAGATGGACAAATTCAGTACATGGTTTATACGTAACATGTTATTCTGTCCTGCTGGAAGTAAAATGCTCAGAGCTTTTTTTTTATTTATTGTGGTAAAATATTTTTAAAGGATTAGGCTGACATTTCTGAACAATCTTGTATGGGCTAGAAAGGCTGTCACTAAGCATCCATGCTTTTTTTGGCAAGAGAAATTAGCCTTCCTCAAGCTCCATACTGTGCTGCATATGCAGCTGGTACACAAATTAGCAAACGTAGTTAGACTGCAGTGCAAGTAATTTTTCCTGCAAGTTATTTCCTGCAAAGTTAATGTTACTAATCTTTTTTTTATAAAATATCAGAAATTCTTAGGCATAAAAGCTTGCTGGCATCAACTGAGGGATGCAGTTGGCTTGTGAATAGGACTGCCTTGGCCATCGGGAACGTCCTCCTGTGAAATCCTCTGGGTGCTCCTGGTTAAGCACAGATGGGCTTCTGAACAGGCAACAGTACCTTCTAGGCACCTCTTTTATAGAAGGTGCAGGAGACAGAGTCCAGCAAATTACGTGCCTAGTAGATCACAAAAGTGTGGTGAAGCTCTTCTTTGCTTCATTTTTTTTTGTTTTGAAATTATTGTCATGGACTCTTTCTGCACAACGCATGAATTGTCAAAAATGGGAGAAATTGTTTATTTTATTTACTATCATGGTACCAAATTACTGTTCCCTTCGCTAAATCAAAAGTATTTGTCCCTCCGTGGTCTATGTCTGCTCTACAGAGCTACAAACTTTAAACCAAACAGCTAAGGTACAACACAGAATCTAACTGAGAAGCACAACTATATTGCCCACTTTGGACTTTGACCTCCTGGGGCAAGATGTCTTCCAGGAGCCAAGCAGGCATGTTGCTCCACAGCACTGCAGCCTTCAGTGCAGACAATCCTTAAAGAGTCTTCATGTAGCCAGAAATGAAAATAACTCTGTCTTGAATAAGTTCTGTTCTCTCTTCTTTCGCCTGATTTTGATACACTTCATGATATGTATTTTGCTTCTGTGGTTTGGCGGTCCATTCTGAGAAGGCTTGGGGCTCCAGTTCTTGGAGTCAAGCAGTGGAGACCATGGATGCTGTTATTCATCAAGTGGGTCACTATTTGCTATCTCACGATCTATGTTATCAAACTGTAATTCTAAATAGACCCTGAAAAATACTGATGATTTGAGTACACTAATTAGTTGTAAGTATAGAGTTAATATCATTTAATTTTCTGAAGAGTCTCAGCTCTTCTGATACACTCCTGCATCCTGTTGTTCCTCCTTTTTCTTGCCTTTTTATGAAGAACTGGAGTGTGGAAAATAATAATGATGGTCAAAAGGGGCTCAAAGGCCACTTGAGTGAAGGCAGAGGCCAGGGACACTGTTTCTAAAGTCAGAGAAAAACCCCAGATGCTACTTAAGGTCAAGAGTAGGAGAAACAAGTCAAGGGAAATGTACAACATTAGATGAGAGAGTGGGTTCAGACAGAAGTGGAAGAAAATGAGAAGAGAAATGCTGGTGAGTATGCAGAAATTTTATAGCACTATGGGCAGGGATGATGAGTTTAAAGGGCATACGGTAAGAGACAGGGAGCCAAAGGAAAGAGTAAAAAATGTCCATGATGTTGGTTGTAAGAAGAAGAAAGAAAATTGACTTAGGGGTCAATTCAGAGTGTTTTTAAGAATACACTTGAGTGTAAGTACCTAAATAGCTTCACAGAAATCAGGCGAATGACTTGTAGTGAAAGCCATGTGTGCACCCATCTACTCTGCTGAACTGGAGCTTTTAACGATAGCCTTTACACAGATTTGAGTGAGGGTGGAGTTGGACAAGAAAAGGTTACAATAAGGAAGGTACATGGCCAGCAAACAGAAAAAGGCTAAAGTAAACTGAGTGCTGAAGGTAACATATTTCTCTTTATGTTCCAGAATTTCCTACCAACTTTTGTTCTGACTGACAACATTCAATGTTAATCTAAAACTTCAGGTCTGCTAAGTTCCAGCTTAGAGGATGTACAATGTTGTAGCTGTAGTACACAACCCTTTCGCTCATCCCTTGCACTGGTTCAAGTTTAATTGAAAGATTATTGAACTTGAAGAGGTATTTGGCTCCGGTAGATCTGTGGGTGCAGCACAATATTCAAGTGGACAATCCGGGCACAGATCTTGGTGGAGCTGTAGTTGTAGGTCTTCTTTATTATTTCTGTTTGGAATGACATCCTACAGACAGCAAGCAAACTCATTTCAATATTCGTCATTTTCCTTTTCACAGCATATGATGAATACCTCTCTTCCCCCACCCTTCCAGTTTTGTCCTGCTGACATCACCGTATTTGCAGTGCACCAAACATGTAGTTGGTGGTTCACATACAAAAGTGGAGTGTGCCTAAAGACAAAAGCTTTAGGTCCTGATGCAAACACTTGCCTCCACTCACTTGAGATGTATGTCAGTGGTGGATCTACCAAGATTCTTCACCTTAGTGAAATTAACCGCTCAGGTAAGTGTTTGAGGAATCAGAACATGGGCAAAGACCTAGAAGCAGGACAAATTATATAGTATAATAAGACCTTGAGGTTGTGGAGTAAATTCAATGGTTTTGAGTACCTTTTGTGTCATAAAGCTTCAATTATTAATGTAATGATAGTACTCATATTTTCTAGTTTCAGACTTAACTATTGACTTCCTATAATCTCTGTAGCCTGTTGGTTCTCATGGTGACCTCACTTTGCTTTTTTTGTCTCCCTTTCCTTCTTTATACATCAGTCTGTGCCTATTAGAGGAGTAAGAGTTCAGGAAAGATGATCTCTGGTGATGCTGATGAAGTGTGATGTTTATGATGGTGTTAAAAGGTGTTCCTTCTATTGTCATGGAGCCCTTTTCTTCCCAAGAAACCCTCCCAGGTTATAAGCTCAGTAGATTCTAGTAGGTTTTTGATATATCCACAACTGTGGTTGTTACTCTTTTTTTTTTTTTTTTAATTCCTTTAAAACTTTTACCTTTTGCTCATGAAGCAGATAGATCAGCAGAGATGCTATTGCTAGGTGAAACTTCAGTTCCCTGAGATTCTAGCAATACCTGAGGCACAGTAAAATCTATGGAAAATATTGATTGACTTCAATAGGGCCAAGACTTCACTATCAGTATCCATTTTTTGCTCTAGTTATGGTCCTCCTTACAAATGTGCTTCCTCTATGGAAGAGGCTTTTTCAAAAGCTTTCAGACAAGCCTTTCCATCACCAGAGTGGCCTCAGATCAAAAGCTTGCACTGCTCTGACTATGTCACAGATTTACGCAGTAATACAAAGAGAGAGCTGCGTTCTGCGTCTGGAAATTCAGCTGAGAGACTCAATCAGATGGTGCTGAGCTCTGTCATTAGAGAAAATGCCAGCCCTTCCCCAAGCCCCAGGAAGGCAAATTAATACAAAGGCCAGAGCTGGTCAAAAATTGTAGAATTTTTTTTCCTGAAAATGTCATTAATTTTTTAAAAAATAATAATAAAGAACATTTCAGCCTGATTTAGTAAGAGCACTGAGCACTACACATTCCTTAATCTCCTGATTTCCTGCATCCAAGGTCCCACCCAGCCAGGGCTCCCTTTTCACAGGGGCTTTTTTTCCCAGCATGTTTTATACAGGGCTGATCCTTTCTATGTGACAGAGAAAGGTAACTGTAGCCATAAACAACCATTTTACGTTTTGTAGCTGCTTTCTGAATCGCCTTTTGTATGGTGGGTAACTTACTCTCATGTTTTTCTTCCTTAAAACAAAAGAATGAGTTTCCTATAGGCCAGGAAAAATAAAAGGCATAAGTCAGACCTCAAATTCCCAGTGTTCCCATAGTGGACCAGTGGACTCTGCTACAGAAAGACTTTTCAGATGTTTTAGAAATGCTCAGATTTAAAAGACAGGAAACAAAACTTTCTCCCTGACAGAGGTGGTGTGGCATCTGTAGTTAGAAGTCAAGATTAATTTTGCATCATTGGTGAATTAGCATTAAAATTACTTGCAAAATCAAAAAGCAGACCCTCTGAGTCAAATGAGGCTCTGTATACCAAGTCCAAACTGTGGCAAAAAAATCCTAGTGACATTGCTATCTAAACCCAAAATCCCACGACTGAGTGCAAAAGTGGTAAGAGCATAAGTGAGACCATTAAAACACCTCATCCCTTTGGCTTCCTTTCTGATTGTCAGTCTTCAACAGTGAGAAAACTGCCTTTTCCTGACATTGGTTATTAGAGCTCCAAACCTCTTGTTTCAGCGTCAGTGCTAAATGTTCAAATCCTAACCCTGGTGACAATGCCAAGTGAAATTAATATTAGAGTTGTGTGGATAAGAACTCTTTTAAGAATATTTCTATTGACTCTGCCCACCAAAATCAACAAGAAAAGCCATCATAGGGAACAGCTTACAGAAAATCCTATTTTAAAACTGTTATTTAGATAGAAAACTTAATTTAGGATTTTTAGTCAAAATTCCAACTTAAATTTGTCCTCTGTGTTAGGCAGGTTTTGTGCTGCTTGGATTTAGTTGTTTTTCACAGGATGAAGCTTGCTTCCATTTATGTGATATATACATGACAGAAGAAAAGATAAAGAGTAACATTGCAGAGGTAACCATAAATCTTAGTAAATCTTAGTAATCTTAGCTGATAACATTTAATATTCCACCAAGACTAAGCAAATAATATATCATTTATGCATATGCACATATATTTCGAATCGGGTGCAATGCATTGCTCTCTTCTTCAAATTGCCAGCATGATTTTCTTATCGACTCTGGGCACTTTCCCTCTGCTTTCGTACCTGCTCATACTACATCGGTTGTCAGTATTTGGAGTGTTTGACATTGCTGCTGCCATTGTAAATTGAAAGATGGAACCATAGGCCAGACTGCTTTTATCTGTTATCCAGTTTTGATCTTTTCATCTGCTCTTTGCCAAGTAACGTCAGCCATGATTATTTCTAACTTGCCAAAATTCTGAACGGCTTTTAAACAGGTGACATTTTCCTATAAAAAGACTCTACCACAAGCATGTTTCTTTTTCCAGCCCCGAATGTCACCTTTTCTCCCATAATTACAGTGGTCTAAGTGACACATTTCTGGACTACTGACAGTTTTAAAGATTTGCTGTTTGCGGGTATTGCAATTACTGTGCATTACCTTCTCCCTTCTGAGAGGAGTGAAATTATTTCCATAGATGTTGCTGCCTTCACAGTTTTGCCTTTGATTTTGCACAGTTGGCTCTAGACTTGATCTAGATTTGGAAGTAGCTGGGAATAACTTAGTGTTGGGCAAATAAATAACTTTGGACTTAGCTACTGCCATCAGTTAGATGAAATCTCTCCTAAACTTTTCACTTCTTGCCTGGAAGCATTCTCAAAAGGTTGTACCCTGGGTAGAGTTTGAGGTCAAATATTTTTGTGCCTCAGGTCACTTTTAGGTGTTAATGACACCTGTTATTACAGTTATTTCTTGTGTGGGTACACCTCTTGCAAGTGTCTGCCCTGTGTAAGTGCAACCTTGTCTGATTATGTTGTATTTATCCCGTGGGCCAGGGATGATACATGGGGTCCATGTATTTCTCCTAGCATTCCACCTCTTCATGTAGAGGAAGAGTGGGTTGAAAATGAAGCCAGTAATCTGACTGGGCAAGTCCAAGTTTGTCATTTACTTGATCTGTCTTGTGGCTTTGTGTTTAACACTACCAATAAAACACACTGATCAACAAACATGACTGACCTAGACATAGTGCAATTTAAGTGACATGTACTGTAACAAAATTACTCCTTGTCTCGTGTTCTCTTTTGTTTCAAAATAGAACCCTGTGAAATACTAGAGGCACAGACCAGGGATCTATCTGTGGACTCTTCATCTTTTAATGCATGTATCATAGCAAATACTTCTTGGGCAGACCTACCCAAGTCTTCCACAAACTCTAGAAGAAGGATTCTCACAGCGGTCTTTGAATACTAGCTGTGGACTTTAATGTTTCATATTTGAATAGCAAGCTACATAAATCTGTTAGTCTGCACTGCAGTTGTCTGGAACTAAAAGAATAACTGTACTATGATTTTGTAAAATATTGCCTCCTTTATTGATGACTTTTGCACACTTATTTTTTAATTTCTGCACATTTACACAAGCACATCCAAAAATTACCTACATAAATTATGAGCCTGAAACAGGAATTTAAAGAATGGAAAGAACAAGCAACGATAGACTTCACAGTCAGCCTCCTTTAAGTCCTTAGTATAGTCATGAAGTTAAGATACAAAAGCATTTGCAACAACATAGTGGGCAGAGAGTATAAAAGAGAGGCCATGGAGTCATTAAGGCAATTAAGAAAGATTAAGATTGCTTGTGGTGGAAAGACCCATTATTCAGTAGGCCAGAAATCACAGCATGTTGTAGAATATACTTCACCAAAAAAAACCCCACAAAAAACCAAAAACGACAACAAAAAAACCCCTGACCAACCAACCAAACAAACAAAAAACCCACAAAAACCAGGCTAAATATATCCCATACCAAAGGTTACACAATTCTCATTAATGACAAATCATAGTAATCCCTCAGATATTGTTGGCTCCATCATCAGGTTTTCCATTTGCACACACAGGAACAGCATCAATGGAATGCATCCTAACTGGAGCAGAACCACTGTTTAAAAAATGCCTGGCCACAGTTGGCACCACAGGTAGATCCAGCAATATTTCTGTAAGGGAAGCAGAGCTGACTCAAGAGGGCATGGGTGGATGCTACTCAACCTTTTGCAAGAGAGGGACGGTTATTACAGTTATTCATTGCCAGTAACAATGACGCACAAGCTCCCATTCACGAATCTAAAGCTGCTGTACAAAGACGACACGATGCCTGTCAGAAGGACGGGTAATTGAAAATCCTTGCATTTGCAAAGTGCCTGTGGGCATCAAATGCAAGTCTTCATATGGTAATGAGGAGAGGAAACAAAGTGGAAGGGCTACTGCACATGTTAAAACTTGCACCTGAAATAATTGGAAATTGGCTTAGGCGGGTATGTAACCAGGCTGAAACCAGCTCTAGGGCGCTCAGCTTCATCTTCAGCAGTAAGGTCACCGCCCAATTTCAGGCTTACACATGGTGTCTGAAGGAGCAGCTACAGGTGGGCAGAAACTGATTTGCTAGAGGGTTTTGCAGAAATAGCTACAGCTGCTTGAGTGTTGCTTTTTAAACAAACAAACAAACAAAACTATGCAGAGCAGATCTGGGAACAGGTGTGTTTTTTTCAGGAAGAGGTTGGTTTCAGTATTTTTTGAACTTGAAACTAACTCCTAGAACGGTTCCTCAGGAATGTTCTGCTTCTTGACTCAATTAATTTTTTTCACTGATTTGAGCCAATAATATGGGAAAATAATTTTAAGTTATCAAAACTAGTGAAGTTGAATGTTTTAATCACCCAGACCATGCTGTTTTGGTTTATTGGCTTGCAAGAATTCTTGAGATGTGTGGTTGTTTCAGGGAGGGTTTTATTTATTACTTTTAAATTTTCTGATTGACATTTAGGTGAGGAAAATGCTTTCTTACAAATCTGAACGTTATTTTAGAGTATATAGAAAAAATGGATGAAGCATCTGAAATCGTCTTTTGCATTCCTTCCTTAAATCATCACTTTTGGGGTTTTTTGTCTAGTCAGGATATGATTCTTTGGTTAACATTACCAGAAAAGATTGTCAGAGGCATTGTAAGAGCCAGGATAGTTTAAAAAAAGAAGTCTGGTGTCATGCTTACCTCATAGTAGCTTTCCTGTTGGATGTGTAATGATAAATACAGGATAAAAAAACTCGTTCCACTGTGGATATTCTAGGCAATATTAGACAGCTGCTTCTTTTGATTTCCAGAGAAATCAACTATGCACAGTATCTCATTAATTTCAAGCAAGTCTGGTTCTTAATGTCTATATACTTCATGTCTTTGTTTTAGTACACAGCAACTCATAAAATTCCTAGAAAAGCAAGAAGACTTAAATAACAAATCTTCCTGAAGCAGCTGATTTTTAGGATCCTGCATCACTGTGAAACAACATGATATGATATAGAGCACCTCTGCTCTAGCTTCTGCTGGCAAATAATTTCTTTATACAGGTTCTTCACAGTTAACAAAATACAGCGTGGTAGCTTTTGGCTGAACAAGCAAGCCTGAAGACTTGGCTCTCTCCTTGACTGAATAGAGCAACAGCCTTTTCCTATACAGCAGTCGCATTGTGCTTTTGAGGATCTCTGAGTCTATTTTGATAGCAGGTATGTGTTATTGTTTTGGGAGGCAAAGACATTCAGTAGATGTTTGTTGTCTGCCTGGGGTTTCCAGGTTTCTTGGTGCTATTTATATTCTAGGAAACAAATACTTTACTGTTGATATGTGGGTGTTCAGCTACCACAGTAGCATCTGAGAATATTAGCCAGAATTTAGCTATGTCTGTTGGTTCTTGTTCCTGTTCTATATACAGTCACCTCAGTCTTCTCCTATTGCAGCTTCTCCATTTTACTACATAAACACATCTTCTATCATATTGTTTATCCATGCATGGAGCAAGAAAATAATCTGACTGCACCATTCTAGACCTCTTGACATTTAGAGAGAGTTGGGATTTAGACAAACCATAGAAGGAATTGCACTATTCAAGATGTGAAATGATTAAGACGTGAACAAGGATTTCAGCAGAAGCAAGGTCAAGGTAAAGATGAACTCAAGCAGAATTTCAGAGGTGGGAATAGGGAGAGTGGGAAAAGTGCTTTGGTGCTATGAAAAAGCAGTTTATTGTTTTCAATTTTGTGCTGCTGGGATAGAAATATAAAGGCTTTTAATTTCTTTTAATTATGCCATGCTAGTCAGAGCACAGAGATGCCAAACACTTAGTGACACATTGCTGTATTTTCCTTTGCCTCCTTCTAATTTCTCTACTTCTCCCTCCTCCCAATGCTTTCCCCTATATTCTTTTGCTGGATGCTTGATTTGAATATTTTATGTATATCTCTTTGTTATAACTGGCTTTTACAATTTTAATTTACTTCTGTTCTCAGGAATTCAAGAACTCTTCCTGATGTTGAAGAAGTCACCACAGCTCTTACTCCCAATGTCTGATACTAGGGAGAAACAAAACTTCCATGGAAATAATGTGCCGTTTCCAGGTCAGGTTTGTTTATCTGTCCTCCCATAGTTGCTCTTTCATATACTTAATAGCTTGCAGGTATTAGGTCTGCTGGTGGAAAAACTCTGGTCCTAGCTACTGGGAGAATCCCCAGCTCCTCTAATGTACTCATGCTATGCAGAGGAAACTAGAAAGAGAAATGGCAAGGAGGGGTGAAGTGCAAATTGCTGGAAGGGGACATCAAGGCTGATGGACTTTTCATAGTTTGACTGTGTCAGTTTAGTAAGATTCTTTTTTTTTTTTTCCATTGGCTTTTCATTAAAATCTCAGTCTAATGCTTTTTGATGCTTATATGTTAATTTCAATATGGACATGTAGATATTAGCCAAACTATTTGGCTTTTCATACTAGAGAAACCTAAACAGCTATATAATCAAATAGATAACCAATCACTGGCATTTGCCAAATGTTTTCAGTCCATCTGTTTCATCATAAGGTTCTACTTTTTTCAGTTCCCTCCTCCCACTTTCTATGGCACACTTTATTCCACTGAGCGTCTCCGCATGACACTATCTTATCTACAGATAGGCTGACTTCTGATAATGGAATAGGTTAAAATAAACCAGCATTTTACTTGACAAGTATGCATTGTTCCATCATTCTGTCCATTCTTTGTATTGATGTACTAAAGTAAACACAATTAGTGAAAAACAAAATGCTTTATGAAATCTTGTAGATTCCTTGAAATATAACTTGGGAGAAATTTTTGTGTTAAAATGCCCTGGCATTGTCAAGACACCTTGTTTTGATGTCTTTGAAAATACAGCCTTTTCACTTCCCTCTTTCTGAACTTTTTTCATTTGAATATCATTAAACATTGTCTTACGCACTGTAGCCTGATGTAAAAACTAAAAGTTAGTGTGTAATGGAACCTCTTAACTACCTGGAAGTAAAACATTTTCTTTTTTTTTTTCTTTTCTTTTTTTCTTTTCTTTTTTTTTTTTTTCTGTGCCCTAAGTCTTTAAAATGTTTGGGCATTTTGCTCTCGGTTGGAATTTTAAAGCCTCTCATAATGTGAGACCTCTAAAACCTCTGCAAAATGGATTTTTCATTTTCTTTGTGGCTTTTATTGGCTCTAGGCATCTGCATCAAGACAGAAAGACTTTTTGAGTTCAAGCTCCTGATCTCATATCCTCCTTCAGGTTAAGCACCCTCACTGATTACCACTGCTCCATTTAAACAGGAGGGAGGCAACCTCTTCACAAGCCAAATGCCATTTAGGGCTCTTAGGGTGGATGCAGTCACTGTGTTGATGAGAGGCAATGTGGGCAGCACCAAGTTACCCTTTCACATGCGACTGAGCATGCGCTATCCCCGCTATTGCTGATGGGGCAAGAAAGGTACCTCCCACTCAACTCCCTCCCTCACCGATAAATAGCCAGTGCGGCTTCAAGTCAACCACCTTAAATGCTATCAGGAAACCAGTTGGTGGACAACATACCTCCCTGTGAGACAAACTGTCCTGCAAACCTGTCACAATGCAACAATTACGGTTTCTGACTGGGTAGGCTACTTTGAACTAGAAACAATTGATGGCATACACAACAATAATGTTCATGCTTGAGAGAAGAGCTTGCACCACAGAGCTAAGAACAGGAACTTGTATTTTAACTCTAATAATGGTTACAAAGATGTTTTTCAGCTTTCCTCGGGTCACCCCCAGTTTTCCACTAGGTTAAAACCTAATCACATAGCCAGGCTGCCACACGAATAACAAAGGGCTCACCTTCTTTGACAAAGAGCAAGCCAAGCCATGATTCTAATTCTCTCCCATAACATCTAATTCTTCCTCAATTACATGAAGTTCAGCCAGTGAGCTGTTATGCATGTGCGGCCCTTGTTCAGGTGTCAGGTAAAGTACTCTGCTCCTTCAGCCTCAATGGAAATGGATGTGGACATGAGAAGTACCTGAAGAAACTGTGTATTTCACAGAACGTTAGGGATTGGAAGAGACCTCAAAAGATCATCTAGTCCAATCCCCCTGCCAGAGCAGGAACACCTAGATGAGGTTACACAGGAAGGTGTCCAGGCAGGTTTTGAATGTCTCCAGAGAAGGAGACTCCACAACCTCCCTGGGCAGCCTGTTCCAGTGTTCCGTCACCCTCACTGAGAAGAAGTTTCTTCTCAAATTTAAGTGGAATCTCTTGTGTTCCAGTTTGTACCCATTGCCCCTTGCCCTATCATTGGTTGTCACCGAGAAGAGCCTGGCTCCATCCTCGTGACACCCACCCTTTATATATTTATAAACATTAATGAGGTCACCCCTCAGTCTCCTCTTCTCCAAGCTAAAGAGACCCAGCTCCCTCAGCCTTTCCTCATACGGGAGATGTTCCACTCCCTTCATCATCTTCATGGCTCTGTGCTGGACTCTCTCAAGAAGTTCCTTGTCCTTCTTGAATGGAGTGGCCCAGAACTGGACACCTTGTTACCTATTAGATATCAAACATGGGGCAGGTACTTTTACAATGTCTGTGAGAAGTCCTGCAAAGAAAACTAGCTATTGCTGCACATGGTACCTGAGTGACATTCACCAGGAATGCCTAGTGAATGGACCACCTCATTTTCATTACATTTTTCCGAGAAATAGTTTATTTCAATATTGCCGTCATATCCCTCTTGATTTCAAATGCCACCTCCTCCCTCCAGATATTTAACCCACTAGTAGGCCTTACCTGCTGACTTGGTCAATAACAGCAGCCAACATTTGGTATCGCTCTATCTTCTCTGTCATGTAAAAAAGGTCATTCCCATTCTGATTGCTTTTCCTCATTTATAGTGCCACACAATATTGATAGTTCTCTTTGGGGGGTTTTTTAATGGGATGACCTTAACGAGAATAACTTAACTGGATAAGGGCTTTTTTAACATTGTATTTCTTTAAAAAAATATAAAGACTATCTGTTCTGATTTGTACCTTTTTTGTGTGTATTTTTTCTGCGGGTTTTCCATAAATCAGTTAAATTTGTTCACATAGACATTAATTTTTGTATTAAGCCTCTCATAGAAGAGGTGACAGAGACAGTGGACTTTCACAAACTTAGTCTCCACCGCCATCTCACGCATTTACATCTCCAGTTCTATAGATGCTCTAGGTAAATGTGAGAAGAGCAGTCCTACTGATGTGCTTGAAGTTAGACATGTCTTGAAACAGGGCACATTAGATTAATTTGTGTTTGAAGTTTCTGTGAAAATTTCCTCTCAAATTTACTATTAGTAAACTTCTGGCTTTCTAGTGACTAAAGTATGAATAAATAATTATGCAAATACAATTCAGTAAATAAATTGACTATAGAAGTAAGCAGGCATTATGACAGTTAAGATACATGGGAAATGAAAACAAACCTAAAAGGACAGATCACTCTTGGTTATACAATGGAAAATGTCTAGTTATTCATTGTTCATTGACCAATATTTTTATAGCAAATGAGGCATGAAGAAATTGTGCACAAGAACAGTGCTGGTAGAAAAAAAAAAAAAGGAATCCCTCACTAGATGTAACGTTGTGAAATACTATAGCTTTTCGAGTTCTGTGTGTATATTTATCTGACTACTGTTTGTATGACTTAAAACATCAAAGAATAAAAGGTTGATATGCACAGCAGATGTAGCTTTTCCAAGATGTTTTGTGTCTTGATGCACAGACAATCTAAATATTAATATTCATCATGTTCTAATTTCCTTATTCCTATGCCAAGCTCAGAACCACTTAGAATTAAGACTCTTCTGGTTTGCTGCTGTTACATATTGTTTTGTCTGATTTCACTTCAGCTTGTACAGTTCCACCTAAATAAGCAACTGTGCATGATTGCTTTACAGCTTCAAACTGTGATGTGTAGAGGAAATAAAATTCCCGATGTGTTTCTGGTAAAAGACAACATCTGCATGTCCATTTTAACATATGATTGGAAACTTATGACCCAAAAATCCCAGTCTTGCAATTAGATCTGTGTAGTTCCTGTTACCCTCTTTCTGTATGTTTTTAAAACCTTCTGTAAGGTGACCCCTTAATGCAAGTTATTATTGTCTTCAAAGTATTCCAGTTTTTATTCACAGTGTTAATGTAGATTCTTTATTTTATTTCTCTGTTTGGCATCTTGGCTTCCAGAGATACATAAATTCTTATCTTTCCATGTACAGTCTGTGGAACAGAAATTGTCACAGGCAACGAGAAAATCAAACCTGATAATCACTGAGAGATTCAAAGTATTTCCGTAACTCAGTATACTTCTCCAAGGAATTTCGCTGATGAAGGGGGCAGAAGCTCCACCTGGACAGACAACGTTAAAATCATGTAATTATAAAATGATATAATTCAAAGAAATATCAGAAACGAGCGATATTGGTGGAAGAATTGCAACAGAATTGCCAATGTCTGGATGAGTCCAGAGTCTGGATCTAAAGACCTTAGAAACCATGTGTATTCTGGTGAAGATGGCAAGGCCATGAAGAGAAAAATTCTGCCTAAAATCTCTCAGGACTTCAGACTTAAGGAATTCTTGAATCCTTTTGGGGGTGGGAAATGGTGCAGAGACCTATTTCAAATACCTTCATAATGGTGTATTTCAATGGAGTCAGTAGCACAGGTTGGCTAACGTTTTTCAGGATGAAAAAAAAATCTATTCATGTAGAAAAAAAAAAATCCTGCAAATTTCTTAATGTCAGCAAAATTAATCTTCTGTGTCTGGTGCCAGTAAAAGTTCATATGCTGGTGCTCACAGGGAGGTTTTTTTTTTTTCTCTCTTTTTGTAATTATTTTTCCAAATCTGAAACAATAAAGAGAAAAGGAATTTTGCTGCTGAATTCAAGCACAACTGGGTGTTATCCAGAGGCTAAATTCTTTTCCTGCTTAACATAAGAACATAATAAGAACATAAGAGGCACACTGGTTCAGAACAAAGGTCAGTGTAGCCCAATATCCTGGCTCCAACAATAGCCATAAGTGGGTATGCAGGGAAGAGTAGAGAACCGGTCTTGCATATCTGATGCCTCTCCCTAAGTATTCTCCCAGCTCTCAGCTACTTGCAGCTGAAGAATTTCCTGAAATGGGTGTAGTTCTGAAGTATTGAAAAGCCCTCTATACATTTCTGTTCTGTGGTCTTGCCCAGTCTTCCCTTGAGGCTATGTAAAATTACAGTGTCTACTAACTGATGCCAAATGGGAGTTGGGCACCTGGATTTTGTGGCAAAAAGTCATTAATGGCATTTGGGATTCAAGAATAACACTTTCTCTGTATCTTCATTATTTCATTAATACAATAGTTCTAGAACAAATCTGGTGATTTACAGGTGTATGATAAGAAGTGAGGCTATGTTCAGAAATATTACCATGTTTTTCTTCAAAATATCTATGCAGGCATTGTGATCTGAGACAAAAAAAAAGAAGAGTGGGTTTTGCCAGAGTAGGACACTAATAAACTGTTGATAAAAGAGTAGCCTGTGGGTTGAATGAGGAGATACTCAAACTGTTCAGGCAAGGTGCTAGAGGCAAAGAAATAGGTGATTACCTTTGAATTATGCAGTTCTGAATTAAAGGAGAATAACTGACAAAAGTCCATGAACGTTTTTCAGCGTTGCAGAGAAGGAGGCAGATGTCAAATTATATAGCCGTTCAGTGGCAAATTCCAGTTAGATTGCTCTCAGACCAGATTAAAATGTTTTTGTATCTGTCTTCCTTGATTTTTCAAACATTTCCCTTCCATTTTTTTTTTCTAGTGAAATTTATCCATTGTTTATAATTATACAGATTAACTTTCTGAGATCATGCCACTCTCATTTACATTTCCCCATACAGGGCAATTACACAAAATGAACGAAATGCAAAGATACATACAACAAATCTTCCTGACTGTAAGTGCTCGCAGACAACAAAGACACTTGAATATTCTGATGACAGGGCTTGTATAAGGACCTATGTGGCTAAACAGAGTGAATCTTTTATTTTCTGTGCCTACTGTAACCAGCCGTATCTCCTGCTGTTCTGAATCACTAGGTTCAAATCATTGGCTTCCAAGAATCCTGTAGTTGGAAATGTTGAAGACAGAAAAACTCTAATGGGTCATTTTGCACAGCCTCCTGCCAGGACATGATTATTCCCTCCAGAGCTATGTTAGTGCTTGATAAACAGCAACACTATCCACAAATGAAGCAATGTTGTCCACAGATGTAGACAAGGAGAAAGAAGATACTGGTGAATGTGATCAACAGATATCTTGCTCTGTAGCCTGTGTTTTTATTCTGTGTTATCTTTAATTTTATTCCTTGCATTGGAAAGACAAGAAAAGGAAGGCTTGTTTGAAAATCTCCAGTAGAAACTGAACTGCCGAAGTTATGAATTTGTGTTGGTTTCACTGTGTTTGAGTAGCGAGGAGCACTTTAAAGTAATCACAATTGAATGCTTCTCAGACATCTGCACATTTTCTCTAACATGTTGTGGGGTTTTGATTATGAGCGTATGTGTGGATTGTGTAGGGTGGCAGATGTTCTGTTACCTATTAGTAGCTTTGGTGTGTCTCTCAGAGGATGTCCCATTAGATCAACAGGTTGCTCCTGGTGCCTGATAACTTATGGATGCTCACAGATATCACCTGATCACACAGCTGGCAATTTTTCCAAAGAGAAGTTTTAATAAGACATTTCAGTCAAGGTGAGGTCTATAATCTTAATTTCTGGGGGAAGTAGTCATCTTTTGCAGTGATGGTAAATGTCTTTTTTACCTAAACAAAGTGTCAAACAAGCTGGAGAAATTTTTAAACCAACCTGTAAGAGGCTGCTGGCCCCCCTCAGTAGTTCGTAAAATCTTCTGATGAGGTTAGACCCACATGAGGGAAGGGGATGTCAGTGCTAGTCTTAACTCTTCACTTTTAATGATATTTTTCAAGCTTTTAGTATCAACATTCTCGATCTGCAAGTCCTTCAGAGTCCTTAATGGTTTCTGCCTATGCCTACGGCAGTAGCTATGAATGTTTTTATCTAATCTACTTGGTGATGAAGCTGTATTCAATTTCTTCTCATGATTAGATCTCTGCAATGCATCTACATCCAGTTACACCGTGAAACCAGAGCCAAACTTCAGCTGTGGTTTGTTTGTGAGGGGTTGTTTTATGAGCAGCCTGCAATATCTCCACTCTATTACTTCAAAAGAGTTTTTTACTGTGATTTTCCCCTTAAATAGTTATGATACTTGCTATAGAAACCATCTCCCTTTTTCTGTGATTCAGTGAAGACGAGCTGATGTACCTTGAGGGACCAGGAATGTGTCAACTTTGATAGATGGCTCCTTGGCTGGTGGAACTTTCATCTTATAGTCTCCACAGAGGTATATAGCTCTCAGATGATGCTGTAAAGCTCAAGGATACCCAGGTTTGGGAAGAGGGGGGAGATGCCAATAGGGTGTGACGACAACAAGGCATTTTTACATTTTTGAACTCTGAGGATTTGAGAGTATCTTTGCTCTGATGACAGTCAGTGATGACTGAACCTGAGTCTAGATAGGTGTATTTTTAAATTCTGAAATAGTGAGAGACACTCTCTGCCTAGCCACAAATCCTTCTCAAAAGCCAATTTCTCCATTCTATGTGTGTTAGAGCTAATGTGTTTGGAGTTATACTTTCATGTATGTACATAAATTATTCTTAAAGAAAATCAAAATGTATATATGTGGGAGACAGTGTTTTCTGTTGTTAGCTAGCAAGGTTTTGTAGTTCTCCAATTCCAGTTTCAAACATATTTATTGTAGTAAGTAATATTTAAGACTGGTCTGTTTTCTACATCTTTTCTCTGTTCCTTCTGCTGCTTCCCTGGCAAAGCATGACAGAGATATGTGGTGCATATCCTCTAGGGGCCAAGGAAAAGTTGTTTATTTATGAAAAAACTTCTTCCTCTGCGGCATTCTCAAAAGGAATCAGATTTTCTATGGTTGGTTGAACAGCTACATGTCTCACATTAAAACTATCAGACCTTTAATTCAGGAGAACATCCGCTTCCTCCTCCTGGACTGAACTTAGATAGGAATGGGACTTTAAGTACTTGGCGTCCTGAAGAGAAACACTTTCCTCAGTTGGAGCCCAGGTGGGGCAGAGTAACAGGATGGATGGGGCAAAGGCTGAATGTGCTGGTGACTCTGGACGGGTGCAGAGAGGACACCCTGGATAATTTCACTGGAGCTCCAAGAGAACCTATGGAGCCTACCTGCAGCCCACACACAGCTGTCAGTGGCAGAAGTCCCCACTCATTCAGCAGGAGCAGGATCACGCCCAGTGTTTGTAAAATGTAGGCTCGTTATCCCTGGGTTTCTTACACAAAGATGATTACTGTAATATTTTATATGACTTTTCTCTGAACTGACTATTCTTCTTATTTGTTGAACAGAATTGCCCGTTTTTCTCCTTGGTGCATTTACACAAAGTACCTTTTCTTTTTCTTGTCTTTTTAGGTAGGATTTTCTGTCAGCATGTTTTATTTGGGAAATAGCATGTGACACTGATGGATCTTCCCCTTTCCTTTCTTTTTCTGAGGAAAAACACCTGCAGCATCGAACAGCCTTGGAAAAGTCAAGTAAGAGCCTGTGTGCTGTGATGTGCTGCGGTGGTAAATATATTCTAGTGTGTTGAGCAGCATAAATATGTAAATATTTTACAACGTGTACTTACATATACATTTTTTTCTTCTTGCAGAGCATACAATTAAAATACACACATCAAGTTACATGTGTCTGGTGTAGTGGCAGCAGTCTGCTCTGTTAATACTGAATATGTAAATCCCCCTACTTTTTATAACCAGTACTTTAGGTTGCATTTACTGTAAACAAAGATGTATTTTGGGGGGCAGTTGGTTTGAGTTTATTGTTTATGTAAATCTCTCAGAGTGTGACATAGCCAGATAGCTTCCTATGTTGTGCTGATCCACATTTTAGGCCAGCAGCCAAAGTATTTTATCTTTTACTTCATTATAGTGATCTTCCAATTAGCTGTGGTCTGTAATACCCTGATTTTGGTGGCAGTGGTTTGGGGAGGATTGTTTGATAGTTCTGCTCGAGAGGCAAAATGAGGGGCCTTATTATAGAAAGTGCAGAGGTTGTGCAGTAGCTGAGTTCTGTTGCAAAGTTTGCCGATAAGGGAAAACTGGCCCTTGAGCATCCATTCTATTCTGTATATTAACACTTCTAATCTGCACTGCTGATAAAACTGCAAGCCATTTGCCTTTGGAGGAATTAGTTCTGCCTCACTTGTGTAACCAGGCGATGGTGATTAACCTTTAAACTGTCCAATATTCTCAGCAGACTCCTGCTCCAGATTAGAAACTATTTAGTTATGACCAACTAAATTAACAACATTCCCTCCTCTGAAGAATAAGATTTGGAAAGTATGCATTTTAAGGTGGAATGTGGAGAATGTCCTTATTTATTCAGGACTTTTGCTACATAAAATGTATTTGTTGTTTAAGACGAAAAAAGAAGGAGAAAGGGAGATTGATTTCAGATTGAAGCAATCTACAGTTAGTTACGTACAGGAGGATCTTGGGTTGAATTTGGCTTGGGGTGCTGCTTCAGATGGCTGAGACCTGTTTCTGTCTTTTCATTCTCAAATAAAACTTACAGTGCAGGGGATAAAATGGCAGGATGGTGCTCTGGTATGGGCAGCAGTTTAGGAAAAAGATTTCCTTCCTTTGAAAAGAAAGACAATTATCTCAGTTCTTCGGGAGAGTAATTTTTGGAAGTTTACTAACCTTCCTGTCACAATCAGGCAAAACAAAAGGTTTTGTAGGTGGTGGTTACAGACCGACATACCCAATGGACTTTAGCTGCTGTGATAACCTAGTACTGTACCGTTGTATCTACATATTTAAAATGTGTAATTTATCAATTGAAACATACCCTTCAATACATGTGCCATAAAAGAAAAGAGCAAGGGCAATTATGTAATAGTATAGTGTTTGTCTGACGTGCCTTAAATCCCCATATTGTTATTCCTCACTGAATAACAAATACAAAATCCCTGTTAGCAATGTTTTCCGTTTTACCAGTTTTATATTAGCTGCCTCCTTAAAAATTGCTAATCTAGATACTACATTAGTAGGATGTCAGTCAAACTGCAATCCACAGTGAAGCCTTCTTCATATACCAATTTAAATCATTCATGGTCCTTTCTTTGGCATTATTCAAAAGATCATAATAATTTTCTTGTGCCCACAGCACAAAAAAATCAATTATTTCCCCACAAAGACTTGAAAGTACTTAGCGAGTGCTGTAAGAAAAGCTGAGGGTTATATCAAATTGAAATTGCACTCATTACACACAACACAATTAGTTGCCACTAGTCTGGCCGGTGCTTTAATTCTGAATGGCATATCTTTATTATTACAGAAACAAGCATGCAAATGGCATTGTTCAGGATTTGCAGAAATCAATAGGATATAGTGCTGTGTGTTTGGTGGCCACTGTCACTCAGTCTGCTGTGGATTTGAGATAATGTGTGTATTTGAATTAATGAAGGGAACGTGAGACATCATAAGTGACACCCAAATAAAAGAAATGGGTACATGATATTTGTAATTATTCTACTTGTGTTTTTGTTGTAAATACTTGTGCTTTTTGTTTTTTAATCAAAGGATTAATTGCATTTTAATAAGGCATTATGATTTTCAGAGCTTTAGTTAATTAAAACTTGTAGTATATAATTATGAAGTGATGCTGAGATTTGTCTAAAGATCACCCATACGTTTAGAATATGTATATTTTTCCTTATTAAGCAGTTGCTACATTTTGAGGGGAGGGTGAATTATATTAAATGTTTGAAAGATGATGGCAATTCCAAATGGATTTCTATAAATGTCAGCTAGGAATGTAGATTATGTTGTTGGACAAATTAAAGTGGAGGAACTACTGGGGTTGGAAACACTCTTTGGCTGTAGTGCTGGAACACTCATTTGCACAAATGTTAGCTTTCAGCCGCAACGGTAAGAACAGATGTATTTGTTCAATGTATCATATCATTCTGCCCATTACGTCCCACTGAAATTGCTGCAGTTTGAAATTCTGAGTACAAGCCATAAATAGTTACTGGTCGTGCGTGGTAAAGATTATTTTCCGTGTGACAAAAGGGTTTTAAAAGGAGGGAGAAGGTAGGTGTGCATGCGTGTGTCTGTGTGTGTACAGACAACTTTATGTATCGACTTGTTTCCTGAATTGATGAATATTCCTGGTACAAAGTTTTAATCACTCAGAATCTAACCTGGGAGATACATATGTATATATAAAGACTGTTTCCTGTGGGAGTATATTATGTACGGATTGATAGACTAATTGCTAGATGGATAAAACAGAGTTAGAGCAAATCGGTATTAGAAAGTTAAAATCTTAGTGTGACGAATGAAGCTTTCCTACAGCAGTATTTTAAAAAAATCTGTTATATTTATTCTATTCCTTTCATAAGTGTACATGGAAAATATATTTTTTTAAAATATATAGAGAGGAAAATATTACTTTGCTGTTGAATGGTGAGGTGTTGTTTTGGGAGTTGGTTTTGGTTTTTATTTCATGTCAACTATAAAACGAAATATACGTTTATGCAGAATAGTCCAATACAGTCGTATGTTCCAATCACATGGGCCCATGAACTAGAAGGGGTTTCTAATGTTCTCTCTTGAAGGAAGGGTCTTAAATTAGACCTCAGCATTTCCTGCTTGGAAGCTTGGTTCTTGCAATGCACGAATATTTATTTATTTATTTGTTTGTTATGCCCTTGCTTGCAGATACTTCTTGAGACAAACCCACTCAAGAGTTTAAAATGTTCCAAGTGAGGTGGGGAGACGAAGCCTGCAGAGAGGGCAAAAGAAAGAACAAGAATTTTCAAAAATTTACGTTGACTTCAGCACTCAGAACAGGATTTTATTAGGTATCTATAAATGGATTTTAAGTAGGATTTTCCTATGTTTTCTCCCAAAGCTGATTTAAAATCTAATATTATTAGATTGGTCACAGCCTTCATATTTTAACTGTCAAACCCAAAGCCTGAAAGGTGATTCATTCAAAGCCTGCTAAAATATTTGCTCAGCAGCACAATAGTGTGTGATGGAAAATAAACTCCTCTAGAGCATCTCACCCTATCAGCCATGGCCTGCAGCAGGAAAAGAATGAGGGAAGGTCAGTCAATTATGTGTGGTAATCACCGTAAGCATATTATCTGAGACACAGATGTCTTCCCTGACCCCACACGACATAGCTATTAACCCCACAGTAGTATAAAAATGGGGAGGAGGAGGAGCCGGTCCCCTAGGTAAACCAGACCTTTTCAGTCAGGGCTTGTCCAGCAGCTCGGCAGAGTCGCGGTGACGAGGGTGCTGGTGTGGGGAGCCGGCCCCGCGGGCGACGTGGCCGCCTCTCCCCTTCGGAGACCTTTCTATAGACCTAGTCATGTGAGATAAATAGTTGCATCATCGGAAAAATGAGACTGGCAAATTGACGCGTGAGATATTTCGGGAGCGTAAACAGCCCTGGAATGCCAGGCACTGCCCATGTTTTTACGAGAACAACTTTTGTGTTCCTGAGTACACTTACACAGTTGATGTATTAGTGCTGATAAAGTATAATACCACTATCGTGCAATAGTCTAATGCTTCTAGAAAACAGAGATGATTTTCTCATTACACTGAGTAATGTGCTGATTACCACATACGGCTCCTTTTCAGTTCAAGTTCCTTCTATATTTACTTCAGAAAAATGATCAACTGCTTATTCAAGTGAAAGAGATTTTTTTCATTGTGATTGTTCAAACACATCAAGTAAGCAAAGCAGATTTTTAAACTGACTATTTAAACTGTTGAAGTCGAAGGTTCATTTAAAAGTTTGCATGTAAAATTTGGTTTCTGTGTGGAAAACATGCATTAGTAAGAGATGCAACATCCCTCACCAGCTCTAATCTTTCTAACCGAGCATCAACCCTGAAAGCAGGTCTGTTTATTTCTTGTAGCCTTTCGAAAATATTTTCTTTAGGTGACACTTCGTTACCTTTTGGGGGGTCATTTTGGATTTTTCTACCAAAAAGGTGAGTGACCATTAAGCAACGTAACCTACTGCGATTGCTGCACAACATACAGTGCAAAAGAGTCCATGACCAACCAGATTCAGGTTTTCTTTCCTTTTTAAATAATTTATTTTAATGGCATTCCGGTCTTGTGGCATCCTTGTAACTGAGATCAGACTGGGCCCAGTGAATACCAGAGCATTAGGGAAACTCTTTGCTCGTGAGATTTGCCACAGAACATAGCAGAGGAATCCATGAATTTCATTTCTGACAAAAGGAATTATTAAAATATATTCTCTTTGATACTGTCTCCTTTCCCATGGATAATCACTATGTGAGTGAACATTTGCATGCATTGCTGAGCTACAGGTTACAGACAAGGAAAGTGCTGGGTTGAGCACTGGGATAAGCCTAACCACCAGACTCCCAGGAAAGGAAAATCTATTAGAGATACGGGATTTAGTCATGGTGTAGAGAGAGCACCGGTTGCCTCTGCCACCAACCTAAAGGGATGACCTGAAAGTGGATGAAAAGATGGATGGAGATGACTCACTGGGATAGCTGGGCTGAAGGGAGGTGTGGCCGGTTCCCATCACAGCCACTGCTGACCAAATTCAGCTGGAGTCCAAAGAAGAGATTTGGGCTATCCTCCCCATGAGTAAACCCCTGTAGGGGTCTCAGCTATGTGGAAAGACACCACTTGCACTTCGTCCTATTATTGTGGTCAGTCTTGAATTTTCGTCTTCTTATATTCCCTTATTAAACTTCCATCCTTTTGTCGTTTCAGCCCTATGTCTAAATGTTGCTAAGTAACCTCCTGTGTCAAATACTTTTTCTGCCAAGAGAGAATCTTGCATCAGTCACCTATTGTGACTGCCAGATTAGATGCCATAATGTGCTCGACATGGGACTGCGCTTTACTTCTATCTGGAAACTGCAGCTGATACAAGATTTGGCAGACTACTTGTTAAGCAGCGTCTTTTCCTTGAGCATATTAAAGCAGCCCTGAACAACTTGCACAGTTTGTTTACTGGTCCCTGGGCTGATTTTTTAAATGCTGGAGATTTAAGAGTTTGTTTTATTTTAGCTTTAAAGCCTACCTGTTTGAATGAGCAACTCTGCTGAAGAAGAGATTGCTCTGTTTGCAAACAGTGAAACCTGTAAGTTGAGACCTTACCTCTGAAAGGGAATGAGCAATGCATACCTGGAGCTTTAGAAAGCTGTGGTCTCTACAAGGTTTTTTTATCATGTTTTCCGCAGGGCCAAATAAAAGCCAAATTCTGAAGATCACTTGCGTAAGTAGAAATTGAGAGCAATGCTATTTAAATAATATGTAATTAGGCTAGAGTGAATGAGAATGGGAGTTGGTCCCAATTGATTATATATTTCAGGTCAGTTGAAATAATGGAACAGCCTTTTCTGTCTCAGCTTAATGCAGTGGTTCTGAAGAGTTCATCACCTGCTCTTGGCTCTCTTTCCTATTTCCAGCTGATAAATCATCTTTAATGTTTCCTAATATTACTTTTCCATGTAAGCACTGGTTATAGTTCTATGTGACAACAAGGAGGGGTGTAAAGCGGGGGGGCAGGCAATAATTTCACTGACACAGAAATTACTCTAAAAATGCATTAATGTGTCTTAAATTTTGCTAACAAAAACTAGAGGTAGGCAGAACTCCCACAGCA
The DNA here is from genome assembly GCF_036013445.1 of Caloenas nicobarica. Taxonomy (NCBI): domain Eukaryota; kingdom Metazoa; phylum Chordata; class Aves; order Columbiformes; family Columbidae; genus Caloenas; species Caloenas nicobarica. The sequence goes on along the minus strand of NC_088247.1, from coordinate 93,472,613 downwards.
TCATTCCTGGATACATATTAGATAGTAGTGAGGGTTTCAATTGATATATTTGTAAAATATATTCGAATTCCACATGTAGAAATCACACATCTTATTCAGTCATGTTTTGTCAGTTAACCTTTTCTTATGTGATGGTTTATTTTTCTAGAGCAAATATTTTCTAAAGCCCATAGTGATTTTAATACACAATTTACCATGTTAATACTTGTCACTTATCACATGCTCTTCAGTTTCTCCTTGTTGATTTTCTGTTAACCTTATATGTCACAGTAAAAGCAAAGCATTTTTCATAAGGCTGTGGGAAGTCAGAATTTATATTCACTTTTCTTAGCTAAATTTTGTCCTAATTATAAATAATCGTGGCCAGTAAAATAATTGAAAAGAAAAAGAAAAAAGCTAACTTGCACTATGGTTTTATCATTGGCCTAAAATCTCTCCTGAATAATGAGAACAATCTGAGAATTGTTCAGTTTTATTCATCCAAGTTAAACTATAGCTGGTTTACATACCAAGGAGCCCAAAAGTACCCATTTCTCCATTGTATAGAAGGAAAATATATCTATATACTTGATAGGTATACCGGTTGCAAGGAGACTAATCATTTGCACATGATGACTCAAGCATGAGAAACTGCACATATGAGTTGCATTCAGTACACATCTGAGCACTTCACCTGCACACTGCAGACCATTCCAGCTGCAGCACTGCTGGTCGCACTGAAAAGATTCATATAATTGCAGCTGAAAAAAACAACACAAAACGTGGTATCCTGCCACTCTCACCATTGCGTTATTTTGAAGGGCCCTATAGACGTCAGGTCTGGCTTGCTGACAGGTAAGCTGCATCTTCACCTGCCTTTTTTTAAAATGTGGATTGGGCTTCCAAATAATTTAGCTGCTTTTAAAGACTGATGTAGCTCTACATGTCAAGAGATGAAAATAGATATTTTCCACAAATGCTACAGTGTAATGTTGAAAAGGTTTACACAGATTACAGTGGTGTTTGCAATAAGTCTCCAAACACCAGATAGGAGGTCACTTTCATATGTTGGGATTTTTTTTATATTGGATCCTGCAGGAGATAGAAAGCATTTTATAGACGACATGTCCCAAACCAACCCCAAAGCTGTATTGGCTATACCTACAGTATAACCAGGAATTTTGTTTCTGCGAATTGGTGTTTACAATTTTACAAAAGGACTGAGAACCTTTGGGAAATCCATGGATAATTACTAAACACAGAGGTCTGTATTTAGACAAGGTTAAATATAGGTATAAATTCAGAAATATGTCTTTGCATCGACCCAAATTTTCTTTGTATTAAACATTTCTGCCTACATCTGTCAAATTATTTGAGTCAAAATGTATTTTCAGTAAGCCTTTAAGTTAAAGGGTAAAAGGGTTAAGTTGCTGTCATAACAGCTCTGTGCTGCGCCTTCCATTTTTATGAGAACATCTCACCTGTGTTCTTGTCTGTGACCATCCATTTAGGAAGAAAGGTATAAGATTTTGATTGTGAGTCAGACTCAAAATACACAAATTTTTTCTGTGGAAGTATTGTTACACTATTAGCCAAAAGAGCATTTCAAATAAAGTGGATACAAAATGTCCTTCACTTTAAAGAAAAAAAAAATCAGGTTTTTTATGTGATTCATTTGGGGTTTAAGGAACATATTGACAGAAGAAATTGTATTGTTCTGCCTGATAAGAAGTAGGGACTGGAGTACCTCCAGTTAATAACAGACCTCCGAGATTCTAGGTAATTTTCTTCTTTGCCTGCTAGAAGTTAGGCAGAAACAGTAAACCGGGAAACTTCAAGTTCTAACACAAAATGAGATAAGAAATACAAAATACTCACTTCCAGGACTGTTGAGTGCCCAGTGAAGACAGAGGCTGTTTACTATTTTTGAAGAGGTCTTCAGTATTAGCTACAGAGGGCATGAAGGAAAAGTCTGGAAGAGAAAGTGTAGAAGGAGGAATCGTAGTTTTGCTCCACTCTTTCCCATCTGATGCCGTCCAAGAAACAGTGAATTGGATGCCAATCCTGCAAGCTCCTGAATGAAGCTGTACAAAGAGCTGTCCTTGGACCCTGATTTTGAGTCTTAAGCGTCAAGGTAGTGAGCATTTTGTGGAAGATCCTCAATAGTTTTTACAGACCTCTGTTGTACTCAAAATCTTGCAGAATATTGCTCCCAGAGCTCTGGGTGACTAAATCCTCTTTGTCACAAATGTTGCTTGTTGCCGTCATCTAGGCCTGATTAAGCCACTCGCACCATGGTTTTTCACACTAGCGTTGCACACATGCTGGACTTAATATACTGTAGGGTACAAGTGCCAAGATTGTGTTCTTGCGGGCTAGTGTATCAGCCACCTTGTCCCATCATGGATTTTCACCTCATCCTGCTCAATCACTGCATCCTTTGGCTGTTACTGTAACCTCCCTGCTACCTTCTTCTCTTAGTCTCCCTCCATGCCCCCAGCTGCATCAGCTCTTCTTCTCCGTCAGACATTCAGACTCAGCCTTCAGTCTTCCCACATTTCTCTTCCAGATGCTTTGCACACACTGAAGATACAACTTAGAAGAGTGTCACTGACACTCACAGCTCCCATGCACATACATCCTTTTCTTATATTTATATTGCACATCCAGTCACCTCCCCAGGTGCAACGTGTACAGCTGCTCCCTCCTCTATGGATGCCTTTCCTTCTCTATCTCTTCGGACTGACTCAACTGCAACGGCACGCAGCAAAACAGCTGGTTGGCTTTTTTCTCCTCTGCCTTTAGCAAACCCTGGATCAGCTCTCCTAATCCCTGCAAAGGTTACATCCTTTACCCTTTTCCCACAAAGCACTACTCCTTTCTGACCTCTTGCTTTCTACATTCCTCTCTGTGACAAGCACCTCTTCTTGCTAAAAGCTTTAGGCAAAAAATAGTCCTTCTACCTTGAGGAAAAAAATAATCAAACTGAACCTGGAGAAAAAAATGCAGACATTTCTGTTTGAAATATTTTTATGCTAGAAAATCACAAATTTATATTTCTATTCCTGATGTATTTCCTTCAATCATTGCCACATTTCAGTTTATCTGCCTGTCATCCCTTTTGAAGAGGTTTTATCTTCAGCTTTGACTTAGCATGGCCAAAACTGGGTTCTTCTCTTCTGTACTCTGACTCTACTTTGACGCTTGTTCTTTGTTACAATGACCAACATTGTCATCATCCCTGTGATCTTAGACCTAGTAACCTGCCATTTTTTCCCTCCAAGATAGGGGCCAAAGTCATTTTTCTTTTTGTACTAAAACAAGGAAATATGGTCTTTCTTGCCCTTAAACTTACATCATCTCTCCTTGACACAGACAGAAAAACAGCCCTAATCATGCCCATTAGTCTAAGCAGTCAGTCCTGCTCGCTCCTTGTCTCTTATGCCTTTCCATTGCTCTCACCTTCAGGCCTGCCAAGCAGCTGCCTTGCCTCCTAGCTGTCACCAGCCTGCACCCCATTCCTGGTTATTAGCCTGTATGGGCATCACTATTTGTTTTTAACACAAATAACACCTGGTGGGCCCATTTGTAAGGCTCTCTAATTCTTCAGCCCTTTCTTCAAAAGCCATATGTACTGCAGCAATGACCTCTGGAAACACCTTGGGGTTGTAGTTGGCACATAAGGTTTTCATACTCTTGGGACAAGGGCAACAAGATATGCAGATGCCTACAATGAGAGCAGACACACATCTTTTTGGTTTTATAATTTTTGTTTTTCAACTTCTGTGTGTTGCCTGAATAATTTGACTATAAGTCCTCTGGGTCAGGGATGCTCTGCCTTGAGCTGTGTAGCACCACCTCTGTGGGCTCTGAATGCCAGCCAAAGCCTCTGTGTGTCACTGCAGAAAACCCACTGGCTCATACCCCCATTCCCAGTGCTGTGCTTTCTGGAAATCCCCCGTGTTTGCATCCATACTACTCATGCTCTTTCCCATACTTAATGACATATCTTTCTCAGGCAAGGACAAGGCTCCTTTAAATGCATCAACCTGCAAAAAACTTATGTGTGAGACGTGTATGTCACATATGTTCTGTGGAACTTTCACAGTCATGATGTTTATCTTGATTTAGTGATATATTGTTCCTCGAGAAAACAGGAGCTCCAGGGCAGAGACGGACTTTGGCAGCTGTAAGGAATGATTACTTTCCAGTTTGGCTAATGATATAATCCACTGTGGTTGCAAGTCTTGCTTTCCTCTTTAGATGATGTCAACATTTCCATGAGCTACATGTGTTGTATTCATAAGTGGTACTTAGAAATATGTGTTCTGTAATCTCCTCCTTATGCCTGACACTTTACACATGTGTTTATCTACAGAGTGGTGACATTAGCTTGCTAATTTTGCCAGTGTACTGTACTAGCGAGGCCATGAGAGACTCAGAAGAATATTTAAACTGGCAAAGAGGGAATTATTGACATTAGCTAGGAGTACTTTATGAGACCCTGTTTTGGAATGTCATTTGTTAGAAAATCTTTACTGCTGAAAGTCATCCATCATTCCCAGATGGACCTGCAAGCCTTACAGAAACCTCTCTTCCCGAATCCCACTCATTGCCAGTGGCCAAAAGTACTCGCCTATTGACATTTGCAAATTAAATATACAGATATTATTCCTTGAGAAGAAGTAGAGTGTGCAAATGGTATGATAAAGTATGGTTTTCTTGGCCGCTGAATGGACTTCAGTGGTGAAAAAAATGCTCATTTGCCAGAATTCCACCCACAGGCCCCTGTGTATCCACAGAACTCAGTTTTTCTTTATTAAGTAGACTGTATGCACAATATTCACATGGTGAAGATCCTCAGCAAGAGCTCATACTGCCCATGTAAGTGTTTTTTTTGACAACTCAAGCTCTTACCTCTCAAAATTACATTCACATGGCATCGTTCAATATGTATGGCTGACTACTATAGAAAGCAACAACAACGGGGTACAATGCACTGATTTTATCCCACTTTGACTTTGAAAATATAATCGGTACTTATAAAATTGTAAATACTACAGAATCATGCTAGTAGGATTATTCTAAAATGGAAGTGCTAATACATCAAGCAAAATAGCTTTGCTAGTCCTAACTGGCTCCTATTATCACCATTATCAGAGAAGATATACCTCTGGCAACAGAAATGTGATGGAGTATAAATTAATATATGCGAGAGAGCCAAGATTTATGGAGGTGTTTCTTTTTCTCTCACAATGAACTTTTTTCTTTTGAGTGCCACAGTTAGAGTAATAAGTGCAAGCTCTTATGTCCAGTGGCCAAGTTTCATCTGGCTAATGAAATGGTAGCCTGATAAAATACACATAACTACCCATTTTGGCAGTACACTATTCCTCTCTGCATTAGGCAACAAAACACAATCGTTCTCGATGCATTATGTATTTATAATATTACCTATAAGAGCCTATTGTAAACAAGTTGTTAGATTAACAAGCACAGCGTATAAACTATCGTTATAAAGTAATCGTTCAATCAACCACTCAATCAGAATCATCACAGAGATGTTTTTTTTCCATATGAAAGACAATGCCTGAACTGAGGAATTTTTTTCCTCAGATGATGCTATAGAATCTTTTTTTGTATATGACTATTCTGAATGTTAAATTGCCTGTCGCAAGAAACTGCAACTAGAACAGCATGGTGGCTTGGACGTGTTTTGGAGGGAGAAAGGGCTCCACAGCAGTGTTTGATTTGGACTGAGTTTAAGATGGCATAAGCACCATTGCCTGCTCATCGATGACAGTCTGAATCATTTCTATCATGTCCTGTTCCACCAAGTTTTCAGCAGGTGTGTTTCAGACTGCTGCAGCCTGCTCCTGCTGGCCTGAGAGCTGTGCGCCCTCCATGTGCTGAAGATGTTGTGTCAGCACCATGTCAGAGCATCCAAAGCCAGAAACTCACCCCGGGAGTCCCATCAAATCTAATTGCACACAGCCAAAGCTTCCTGGACTCTGCAGGGATTCATCTCATCCTCATCAAGATGACACCGTGCCGACTTTGGGGCTGTCACGGCATCACTTGTAGGACCATGGCAGCCACACAAGAAAAACAAAGGAAAAAGGTAACCTGTAGCCTCTACCTGCCTTCAGGAAGGCACCTTTGCAAATGGAAGCAAGTGAACACAGACCTCACTTCTCTTTCATAGCCCAGTACACAGCAGGTCAGCAAGACAGTGGTGGCCTTACCTCTCACTGCCTGCTGAAATAACACTCTGCTTAAGCCTGACACCTTAGCACAGCAGCAACAGATCTTAACGTCCCTCTTTCTCTTCCCAAAGAACAAAAAGGCTACATCTAGACATTGCCCCTTCTATAAATGCCTTCTGAAGTGCAATTTAGCTAGTTTGTAAGTTGTCTGGGATGACAGATTCATTAGGTACAGATAGAGTTTGTGAAATGAGCCCTAGTCCTGGCAAAATCTGCTTCACACTCATGGAAATTATAGTAGCAGTGGAAGTGGTAACAGAAGAAAGTAAGAATTAATTCATTAGCAAGGTGGGCAAGATGAGGCAACTGAAAAGATTGTGTAGAAAAAATGCACACAGCTTCAGAGCTTTTTATATTCCGCCATGTAAGTTAGAGTATTTTATATTCTGCCGTGTAAGTTAGAGTATCGTGTAAGAATGAAAATTCTCAATTCAGGTTGTTGAGTTTAAGATCTCTCATTACTGATAGAAAATGACCTAGCTTTTGTTATGGAACAAGGTATAACTGAGACGTGTTTAGGTGAGATGGAAGGATTTGTTTTGATGTAATTAACACAACGTAAGACGACAATGTGGATGAGAGGGTTCTGCTGGCATGGATGAGTGGTTTAAGTCTTCGGCTTTCATCTCATTTTAAATGGAGTTGGTTACCAGCTCAAAAAAACAGTCTGCTAGAAGATGCTGATTAAGTAGGTGAGTCCTGGAAGAGTACTAGCGTGAGACAGATCTGCCAGACAGCATCTGTTTTGACGGTTCACGCTCAGTATTTAATAGAGTACTGAGTTGTCCAAAACGCCTTGAGGTAAAATAAATTGTTGCCAGCAGCTGCTCTCTTGCTAGTTTAGTACATCTTAATAGCGATCTTTTGTCCTCAGCTGCAAGGTGATTCCTAAATGTCTTCCAAGGTTTTGTTCACAAAATGGCCATCAGTAATTTATACAGTAAGTGTTTACATTATTTACAACAATAGAGAGCACTGGCAATAGAATTACCTTGTGAAACTAACTAGTTATATCATAAAGGCACAATTTGTTGAATAGGCAAATTAAAGTGTCTATACCCTCTGCAAAATCCTGATGAGTGGATTTATTTGGGTTGGTGGACATCTGGTTAATCCTAGCTGTCTTCACTTGGCTGCTGATGTGAATTCCTCACATTGTGAGGAAATTTCTTGTTAGCTGTTAGCTAAAACCAATGAGATCTGACTGAGCTCTCCATGCGCGTGGAAGGCAGCCAGGGTGTTGTTTGAAGAACACACGCGAGGGGCTTCCTGAGCACTTCGCAGCTGTTGCCTGCTCCTGGTGCTCTGGGTACAGGCAAAAGCTCTATGCCATAGCTGATAGGGGGGTTCATGCCTTTCTGGGTGGAGACTGCCAAGTCTCTTCACTTTGATACAGGACGCTTCAAATAGCTGTCTGATGCTTGCTTTATAAGAGATGTGTTTGGTGCCTATTCTAGTAGTAAGTCTCTAGTACTAGAAATATCTGTCTATTTTGGGGCTGGAATGTGAAAGGAGAAGTGTTGAAAGTGAGTACAACATCTTGGATGCTTTGATGCCTCAGTATTCCCCAACTTTGCCTTTCAGGATGGTGACCTGGATGTAGCCTAAGTGGGACATTGTTTCCCTGCATGTCCATTGCTGCTCTACTGATGAAGATCCACTGGAATAACACTAGATCTCATAGCTGCTTTCGTTACTGAGGGTCAAGAGTAATGAAGTAGAGGTGTATGGAATTGCATTTCTTTCTCTTCAACATCTAACAAAAGGTAATTTTAGATAAATAACTTCCCTTTCTTGAGATATTTTATATGCGTGGGATAGCAAAAGTTCTATGTTCAAAATCTATGTGAGCTCATAAGAAAAAGAAAAATGAAGTTAAAAGCTTTTGATGTGCTAATCAATCTTTATCATATGACTTTACTTCAAGTATCCAAAGAATGTGGCTGAGGATCTCTTCACAGCCTAAAAAGTCTGGACTAGAGATGAGTCATTCTGATAAATCTGATGTAACAACCACAAATTGGGGGAAGCAATTGGAAGGGCTGACTGCTGTTATGTCGTTCCACTTGACTGAGTGCATTTGCTTGTTTATCATTCGCATTTGCAGGATGCAAGGTCCCCACCATGTTGAAAATGTGAAATTTTTTTCTGTCATTCAGTAAAAAAATCCCTGGCGATACTTACTTTAAAATGTTACTGATAGCTGAGTTCAGAGTTTAGAAATTTACCGGTGCAATTATTTTCTGAACAATATTACTAGACACCTCTGTGCAAAATATGGAGTTGAGACTGACAGTCTGATGGACTCAATCCTATTTATTGTCTTAACTATCATAAACACTTGCTAAATCTGTACTTATTATCTTGGTCAACATTAGTGAAACACTAGTATCTATGACATGGTCCAGGAAAGCAGCATGCTCTAGGCATACTCTGGTTATATTTAATAACCAGGAGTTCTTGGGCACAAAGTTTGCACAGAAATCCTAGAATTTAAGTATGAATCTGGGTATTTTTGTTCTATTTCACATGTGACCATTAAGTAAGTGCTCTCCAGACCACATGTAATAGCCAGTAGCCCCTAAATGACTGAATGTTTAAAACTCATAAGGATTTGAAAACACTCAATACCGCTTAGAGTGTGCTCAGCCTTTAGCCAGATCAGATTATTGAAGTAGGAAAAGACATGTCTTCTTTATTTCATGGTTCTCTGGGAATGTCACTTTCCCCAGCAATCTCATTGTAGTTGACCAAATTTGGGGATGGAGGAAGGTAGTTCAATAACTTAAATTAATTATTTGATCTATTCTGTCCTTTCAAGACACACATTTCTCTCACGCGTAAAAAAGAAGCTGTATAGCCAACCTAGATAAATGTTGAGTCTTTAAGGTTCTTCTGAGCATGCTCTGCCAAGACCTGGCTGTCAGAGGTGCTCAGCACATGCCAAGATCACATCTCACATTTATAGAAAAAAGATGGTACTTAAGAAATGACATGCATGTACGTGAAAAGTAACAAGTCACCTATTTGCAGTGTAGTTCATTTGCACATAAATAAAATGACAAAATCCTGATGGAGGTTTGTAATGTTTTTAAAGTAACTAATTCTATGCATAGCAGAATTTGTTAATGAGAGCAATTGTATCACACTTACTGGATTTATAAATACATATATATATGTGAAGAAAAGTCCTTGTAAATATCCTTTGTGTTATCTTGGAATTATTGGCTGGGTAGAAGGTTACAGTAGAACGCAAAATCATCTTCTTGTCTGAATTATTGTCACCATGGAACAAATTGGAAAAAAAATTATTTTGTGTCAACCAGTCGCACCCCACTGCACACATGGATGTCTCCTAAAGCCATCAAGATAGTATCTGAGCATGTAATCATAGCTGGAACAGTAAGGAATCCTCTTTTTCTGCGACAACCAAACAGCATATTGAGCCCACAAAGACACGACTAACATTGTCACTCTCAGCCAAAGTTAGAAAGAAGATTTCTGCCTTATGGCCTTTGAGATATCTTTTTTTTTTTTTTAATGTGCAAGCAGGAAATTTTGGAGACAACCTTAGCATTCTAAATAACTTGTGTAGCTAAGGTTAAAACCGCAAGCTTTGCAAGTCACTTGAAATTCCAAAACAGAGTCAAAGTAAGCTTAAATTGTGTTTAAGTATTTCTAGATTTATACAACTGTTCATCCTCTGTTGGGTTTTTTTTTCCCAAATCTTCTTCCTGTGCTGAGGATTATGGATTTAATCGTGCTTAATATATTTATCATGCTAAAAAGAGATAATTGCTTCAACCAAGTTATCTGACTATATATATTTTGTTCAGAATTCACTGTATTGTATAATTATCGTATATAAATACTAGCTTGTGTTTCTAACAGTAAAGCTCTGTTTCAAGGAAATCCAAGTAGCTATCTTTTAAAGGCTTTATCACGCAAGATGCTTCGAGCACCATAAAATCTGCAATGGGTGCTCAGCTCCACACAGAAGTGCACAGCTGCTGACAGCATCCTTGGTTGAAGGTGAAGCAAGAGCTCCCAATGACTTCACTTGCTTGATCCAGCAAGGTAATGTGCTATTTGCAAACCACCAAAAGTGTAAGTCCTTACTGTAGCTGCAGTTTCTCAGGTAGAGAAAGTAACCAACAAGTAATCCTCAGTCTTAAGGAACATCACTTTGGGTCAGTTTGGGAATTTTCAGTGACCTGCAAAGCTTTTAATTTCAATGTCTATTATACATCAGGGTTATTCTAGGAAAATGATGGAACTGTGCAAAATACTCATTTTCCAACACTTTTAATGCTCACAGTTAAATATATGCTTTAGTGATCTCTGGAAAATTAGTACCTTAAAAATTACTCTGGACTGCTCAGAAATACTAGATCCTGCCTTCCTACCTGCACTGAATGCTGATCCTGAGGCAAAACAAGAAACTGAGTTCTCCAGACTGATTTGGAGGGTTGAGTGGCGGGGGCTGAGAAAGAAGTTTTCCCCCTGAAATCTTCTAGGTCAGATGGATTCTGTTTGCCATTGTTCTGAAGAGAAGTTCTTGTCCTGGCAGGTTATTTGTTCATATGAAGCTTTTTAACATTAATTGTAGAAAGCTCTGTAAAAAAATACCATAATGTGAAATGACAAGAAGGCTTTACCCAAGGAGTATTTATTTATTTACGCTTCCATCAGCAGCCTTCTGCTACCCCGAAGCACCAAAGCTACCATACATTTTGATTTTAGAATATTTTTTTAATTCAATAAATTTGTCATTTCGGTCAATTTTGTTTAAAAAAAAAAAAAACAAACACAGCTAGGAGAGATAACTGTGCCTTTGGTTTCAACATATTTTCTTGTTTATGGATCAAACTATAATACAAAGTGCTGTGGTTTAGTTCTACTTTTAAAGGTGAGCTGACCATATTCTACATTGCAAGAAATCTATGAGTACTTACTTCTGACCATGGAGCAAACAAATGCATTTTTTTCCTAAATGGTCATTTTTCCAGAAAGCACATTGAAGTGCAATTTATCCAGTTTACAAAAACACTATATCATTTCTGTGTTTAGCATTCTGTTCATGGATGGATGAATCTTCTACAACAGCGTACAGTATTTACTGTACAGGCAACAGATTTTCTACACTACCTGGCCACCAGTAACTAAGAAAGAAGATGAACTGTGCACAATTCTAATGGATCCTAGTCTATTAGTACACTGCAGTTTTATTTCAGAATAAAATGGCTGGAAGCACAGGGAAAGAGCATTACTTTGTTGATTTGAGTGACCTCTTGCTGCCCAGAATCTGGGTCTTATCTATTCTAGGCATTTATGAAGCTGAATGAATTATTTGCCACTTCTGTTTAAATATGATTCTTGCGAGACTGATTCAGGGCCAGATTTTCAAAACCCTGTTGCTAAGAACATTGCTGTCTAGCCAAAGGGAGAGGAAAAAGTAGCTGCAGTGGCTCTGGGACAAGGCAGGAATCAGAGAGTGGCTTGGTTTGGTGCACGGGATTTACTTCTAGTAAGGAAATTGCCCACTAACAAAAGCAGTGGCCTGCAGTGGTCCACTATAGCCTACCACAAGTGTTAGAATTATTTTGGCGTTAATGTAGCCAGAAACAAGTAGGACTTAACACTTACACCAAGACACAGACTAGATCCACATCACCCTTAATATGCTGAATGTAGCATCATATAGACCAAAATTAGCCTTTGGTGCAATTTCTGACACAGCCAACTGACTATAATTTGTAGCCTCTGCCTACGATTAACACCTCAACTGCTTCTGAGACTAGTAGACCACAACAGTGGAGACGAGATGCATCTAAATGTTACTGAACTCTGAAGTCCAGCTTTCTTCAGGGAACAGCTGCACAAAAACTTTCTTACTCCATTTATACTGGTAAATTGCTTAGATTTGATCAGTGTATCTGAGTCACTAGTAACTGTTGTCTCGATTTTAATGGCTATAAGTGGTTTTAATACCAAACAAGGGAAAACTCAATTGTGTAGTTTGATATTTTTGGGGATCTTTTCCTACAAATATCATGAAACAGAAAATTGTAATCAAAGAAAGGAAGCCATAGAATTTTTCCAGATCCCTAGCGGTGCCCATCCTCAGCTCTCCTAGCAACTTATTTCTCAGATGCTAGACGCAGATATAATACTTTGACAAGTGCACTGGAAGGGACTCCCACCACCTCCACACCCCTGGCCATGCAGAAACAAACACACATCAGAAGGCTAATGAATTGTACATAGTTTTTAGAAGGACTATATCTGCATTGTGGCTTCATGAAAAATACTTGAGTTTTGAACAAGATTTTTTATTTTGTGATACAACTATTAATTCTTTAGTATCTCGTCATATTTTTCACCACAGTTACAAGGAATTGGACCAAGCTGGTTGGGCAAGATTGTGCAGCCTTATACAAACAGCAAAACTGAAGGTCATATGAAGTGGTGCTACCAAAAGCAATTCACTGAGCAGTAGAGAGTCGGTAGTAATTTAATTAGCTGCTTATAGCAGTCATAGCATGAAAAGTCAGCTGTGTAACTGCAGTCTTCACAATTTCTAGCGGAAATGTAGCACCAAAACACACCCAAATATATTTTTCAGGACTGTGAAGTCTAAGGGCATTTTTTTGCTTTTAGTAACATGAATTGTAAACTGCACAGAGGATAGGCTAATGACCATGTACCTTTGTTATACTGCATACACTCGTAATGTTGGATTGACAAAAAGAAATAGAGGTGTGGACATAATGTAGGCTTTTTACTGTTATGGAAATGGAAACCACCTAATAACTATGGACCCTCACCCCATGGAAGTGTTTTTGTGAGGTTTTTGAACATACACATGTTCCCCATAGTGAGGCAGTGGGAAAGCGGGTGATCATCATTGTAAGAACTGAAGCAGGGTAGCAATATTCCTTCCTGTCCTTGTTTCTTAATAGCCAAAGAGGATTGTAGTGGGGTATGCTGCTATTGTGGGATATATAACAATAACAAACATCTTCAAGAAGAGAAGGAGTTTAGGGCTTTTTCCCCAAAAACTAGCAGATTAGTGTCCACTTATTGACAATTGCAGTCTCATGTGAGCTCCAACAAAGGCTCAAACTGGCCTTGTGCTAAACATACAACTTGCATGGTTTGTTCTTCTCCTTTGGATGCCTCTCAGTGACAAAAATAATATTGCCCCTCACGGCCCCACAGACACCACTGCATACTGGGGAGCTGGAACTGTCACCACTGACCATGAGCGATTCATGAGTGTGCAGCTTGTTTTTGGAACTAATTAATTATGTCATGGAAAGCAGATTTATTCTTCCCCCCCTTCCAGCCCCCACCTTCCCCAATCCTTGCTAATCTTGCTTTCTGGATAACAGGGGGAAATGAGGAAGGTGTTTAGCAGTCTCAGTTGTCTCTGTGATTCAAATGACAGAATGAAGCCAGACAGCAAAACAAGTGCAGATCAGGCAAAGACTGCCTGCTCTGCTTGTGCTTTCTCTGCAAGAATCAGTTTCAAATATTAGCTGGATTTTTTTTTTCTGTTGCAATTAACTAAGAAAAATATTTCAAAGCTGTATAATTAAAGGCCAGCATTTTATTAGGGTTTAAAATAGTCTTTATGAAATCTACTCCTGCCACTGGTAATTACAATGTACATCTTAATATACCTCTGCTAGGCCTGAGCTGGAGATAACAGTCCTGTGTGTATTGCATTTGGCTTGTGCATAGAAGGTAAAATCCTTTATCTTATCTCAATCTCCACACAACAACCAGCCTCTCTTCCAATTCAGCCCTAATCTTCTTAGTAAATAATACTGATATTTTTCACCATAACAAAAATGGAGCTGCCAGATTCAGACTGATAACACCTCTCATTTACACACCATTCTCTGTCAAAATCTGCCTGATTTTTCTTAATCTCTTTAACTCATCAAAAAATACTTTTTTACATTCAGCCATGGTAAGTTCCTTGCTACCAAATAATATTATTATAAATAAATCCGTTGACTACAGCTGTCTCTTTGGACAGATATTGGAACTCCTCTTTTTCCTGGCTCGTTTCCTTGAACGATGACAAATTATTGTTGTCCAATTTAATTTTGCTGTAAAGTTTGGTATCCTAACAAAATTACTTGAAAGTAGTGTTTAACTGAGAGCATGCCCAAAAGGCTTTTTTTTTTTTTTTTCTGCAGGATGTCATCTCGGTTCACTTCTCTAGAGAATGCTGTCTTTACACTCCCGTCCTTTCCTTTGCAATGGCTTATCTTTAAAACAAAGGAAATGATAACCTAAGTCCTTGGATTTTTATAGCCTATTAATTATCTCTATATGATTTCTTAAATTGCAAAAAAAAAAAGAATGGCAGAGAATGACAGGAAAAAAACTGGATAGCAGGATTTCTACTTACAGTCATTGAATGGAAATACATACTTAAATGTGACTATTTTACTTCAGGGGCAAACTGCCATACAAGTGGCAGAGACATTTGGGGTACCTGTCCTGCAATGGCAAACTGTCCAGGTAAGCAGACACTAGACTCAGTCATTTTACACCAAACCTGCTTTCATTCACTGCCATGAGCAAGGTATCACACCAGTAATTTTTATGTCGAACTTCACATATCAGAGAAAACAATCTGAAAATCTATAGCAAAATACAGCCCAGAATTGCCAAGCGTTACAGCTGGAAGTAATAGGTATTTGGCTTCTGTAGAGCCTGTGGACCTGAAATGCTAATTCTGTCCCTAGGTAGAATTCTGTAGCTTACATTTTAGAATATAGCAAAAGGGGGTTTGTTCCATTAACTTTATGTGGGTGTTTCAGGGTCATTTTTACACCACTCTTTCTTATTAAAATTTGCAGAACTTTTTTCAGAAGCAAGGCTAAAGACGTTCATTACAAAGTAATAAGATCATATTTTGAGGCTTGAAACCTTGCTGACATGCTTCCAAAGTGCTAATCTGGCTCTTTTAATAGCAAATCACCTGACAGCATCACTATCCATGTCAGGATTATGGAAAAGATGAACCGTATTGTTTAGATAATCTCTCGTCTTTATACCAAACTGAGAAAGGTAAGAGCTTGTGACATCACCGAGTACAAAACTGGCATCTTGCGAGGCTGGTGGGGAGTGAGACGTGTGGTCAGCATGAGATGTGGGGCATTGGTCTTGGCCAATACACGACCACTGACAAGGCTCCAAAACAGGTCCATGACTGTTGTATATTGGCACTGTATTTAGCCCTCGCATTAGGACTTTTCCCGCATCTAGTGCTATGTTGGCCTTTTTTCACTTGCTCTGCACAAGGAATAGAGAGCACGGCTGAGAAGCAGGGCAAATACCTTGGGAATCACAGGCAGGACATGATTGCTGCTGCTGTTATTGCTACTACAACTATGAGTACTACTACTGTTACTGTTTTTGCTACTCATTCAGTCACAAAGGTGTGCTAGAGTGCCAGGGTTCCCTGTTAGGAGGTACCATATGAAACCGGGACAAACAGAACATCCCTGCCTGATGGGCTAACATTTAAGTCAGAATGTTATACACCCTAATGGGAAAAGTTCCCTGGAAGATGTACACAGCTCCCTGTGGTCTGACCAATTGTCAGTACAGACTACTGTTAATATCTATCACACAAGAAACACAAAAGACCAGAGTCTTCCTATAGACTTGAAGAACACGTCTGTCCTGAATATGAGTTAAGGTAGATGTTTGGTTTGTGTTGGTTTTGTTTGGTTTTTTGTTTTGTTTTGCATTTTTTGTTTGGTTTTGCATTTTTTGTTTGGTTGGTTTGGATTCGTTTTGTTTTGTTTTTTCCTAGTGACAGTCTTGGTATTTATATGTATCCCTGACAGCACACTTGTTGGTTTACTCTCTATTTTCCTTATCATTTTGTTTAGCCCTCCTTTGCACTTGGTCCAGTTTTAATTAATCTTGCCTGAGACTGTGCAACAGGACTGTATCAGTGCTTATGGTGGGGTCTCACCAGAGACCTCCACAATGGAGCTAGTCCTCTTCTGTTCACCTAAAATATACCTCCTGATGCATCCCTCATGTGCCTTTTTATACTGCAGTATCTCACTGGTCACTCTCAGCTGTGTTGTGACTGACAACTAACCTAGGATCCCCCTTTAGCTCAGTCTTTACTGATTCCTAATTTTTGTTATTAGTTTCCAAATGCATTATCTTCGTCTGGGGATAAGTGACTACCTTCATTATCTTCAAAATGCTGCTTTACGTTCCTATTACACCTGTCCTTACTATCATCCATCCTTTTTCTGCATGGTATCCTTCTCTCCTGTGTATTGATAGTACCACCGTATGTAGTATCACCGCATTCCTAGTATTCATGTCATGGTCTTAAATGAAATAAGAAGATCAGTCCCAAGATTGATCCATAAAGAATTCCACTGCTAACTGGTAACCCTCCTGATACTTTTCCTTTCAACACTATCTTTTGCTGTCGTTCCTTAAGACAGTCTTTTACCTGTCTTTCAATTCCTCTACTAATCCCTATCTTCTCCAGCTTAACAAATAATTTCTTATGTGGCACCATGCCATATACTTTACTGAAATCTAGATAGGTGAGATCAACCCCATTTCCTTTGTCTCGAAAATCAGCTATCTTATCAAAGAAGCTATTAAGTTAGTCTGCCTAGATCTCCCTTCTTATATTATATTTCCTACCGCAATGTATCCAATATTTCCTTCACCTCCGTGTCTTTATTTATGTGTTCCTTCTAAACTTGTTCTAAAACCCTCAGTACTTTAGAGATTAGATTAATGAACCATTATTTGCCCAAATTTTCTCATTTTCCTCTCATTTACTTTCTGTTCTCCAATCATATGGCATTATGCCTTTATTCACCTAGGTTTTGTTCCCGCCTTTGGCTTGAAAGACAAAATTTCTCAAGTTTTTAGCCCCTTTGGCTTCAAGAAATCCTAGGTATAATTCTAATTCAAGTCTCTGGTTTCACCATTCCACATGATCTTAGTAACCAATTATGCTAGTCCATTAATATTTGTTCTCTAGTAATAAATAAAATATTAGTTGCAACCTTTTTCAAATATCTGTCATTTAATTGAAACAACTTAACTCATTACTCCTTTTTATCTTTCATAACCAGATTTTCCATTGGCCTGTAATGGTTTTGATGATGGATGATGGACACTTGCATTGAGATGGACAGGTATTTTTTTGCTTCATCCCTCACAAGCAGTATCAAGTGGATCTAGATAACTTCAGCTGAGAAACACAAGAACAGAGCGGGTCTGATTATGAAGGAAAGGGAGCCTAGGCTTGAGATGGGATGTTTTGCTAAGAAAACTGAAGAAAAATGAAGTTGGAGTGAACGTTTTCAAGTTGATACTTCATGCAATTGATTAAGAATTTATCCAAAGCAAGGCAGGAACATAATTTGCTGAACACCCACTCTGATGGAGGTTCATCTTTACAACAGGCAAAAAGGAAGATACTATGAAATAGGTAACAGAAAATCAGGGCTAATTCTGAGGTCTCAAATCACTCCTTTTTCTGACTTGGAAATTTCACATAAACCATCCTGGCTTAAATATATGTGCAACTATGTGCTCTTATCTCACTCAGCATCCACACAGTTTCTTTCCATTCAAATGTTTGTGGAAGATTAGCAAAAGGAGAGAATAGACATCCCTCCTTGTATAAACATACACTTACAAATATTTCTTCTTTTTTACCTTTTTTTTTCTTCCAGGTACTCTGTTTACTCAGTTTTATTGATCTCCTACACCCTCCCAGTCAGCTGTTAATGAAAACCTATGA
Source organism: Caloenas nicobarica (assembly GCF_036013445.1). Lineage (NCBI taxonomy): Eukaryota > Metazoa > Chordata > Aves > Columbiformes > Columbidae > Caloenas > Caloenas nicobarica. Next base: position 93,454,547 of record NC_088247.1, on the reverse strand, counting down.
ATTTTGCTTACCATCAGATGGTGAATGAGGTTTAACTGGTATCAAGTCATGGAGATACACTGCAAAAGAAAAATGATTGCAACACAGTCCACTTGGTGCTTTTTTAAATTTCTCTGTATTGCCAAAATTAACTGACTCATATCTGATATATGCTTGTCTCAATTGTGTGTGTGGAAGTATGGCTTGTATGGCTAGTGAGCTGATCTATGGAATAGTTTTAGCAATTCGTATTTAATTCTTAACTTAAAAAAAAAAAATAAAGCACATTCACAGCACTGATAGAAATGCGTGTGTTGAAAAGTTCATTTCCTGACCAATATTTAAGGACCAAATGCTGTTCCAGGTCACACTGGCCCCGTATTTATACAGGGACTTTGCCAGATGTCAAAGAAGACGTTTACAAGTGAGCACACAGCTTTTGCATACACTTTCCGAACTTTGAAGTTTCTGCTGCCTTCCCGCTGAGCAGAACACATTCAAGTTCAAGTGGGATATAGAATTGTTATTTAAATCTTACAGTCAAATTAGACCCTAGAGACATGATTGTATAGCGTTATTGTCTCAGTCCCCATGAAGTTAAGTGTTCTCATATCAAATATGATGTGTTTCAGCTTACCACCTACTGCACAAGTATTCATCTTGTTGTTAAAAGATATCAGGCAAAGTGGCGGTTTATTTATTTTTACACGTGTCAGTTATTTTTAGTGGTAATGCTAGCGTGACACTACTGCCTTTTTCTGCAAGTCACAGGAACAGGAAGCTGCTACCTAAAGTTCTCAGCCATGTTAATGATAAAAAAGCCTCCAGGCTTTTCTTAAAGGTCAGAATTGAATTTTTTGTTGTGCCTTGCTTTTGAAGAACAGTATTTTTGTCCTGAAGTGCTGGTCTCAGGAAAAGTAAGCTTTCTGAATGCAAGTGTCAGTGGTGGCCGGAAGACAGACATTGATGAGACACCAGAGCTGCATCGCTGCGAGCTTAGTGGGCAGGGAGCACCAGCCCCATGCTGGGGGGGCTACTGCTATCCGTCCAGAGCGGGGCTGGACAGAGGGACATTTGCAAGCCAAGAGGGACAGGACTTTGTGTCACAAGTCGGCCAGAAGGATTTTTAAGGAGCTACCTCTTTGAGAAGTCATGGTTTCACAGAAACCAAAGTGCATGGCAAATATTCAAGTTGATTTCACTTGAATTTTCTTTTGAAAGAAAACCAAGGAGAAAATGTCAAAATAATCAATTTCAACATTGTTGGGATTTCATTTTTCACTTGAAATGATTTTTCACTTTTGTATTATTTTTTCTCTAATACAATAGATTATGTATTACAGCACAAAATAATACATTAACATCAAAATGGGATATTATGAATGACTGTGAATGTTTTTAAATAGTTCTTTGTGAGAAATTTTGAAATATCTGTGTTTTACTCCTGGCACGGAATGAAATTCTTGTCACCAAAGCTCCTTCTGCATAGCCTCAGAGTAATGTCTGCAGCTGATTTGAGAAGACTGAATTTGCCTACTTGTTTCTCTGACTAGCTCAGAAACACATTTCTGACAATGGTTTCCTACATATTCTGTAATTTCCAAGAAGACTTGATCTATAGCCCTCTGAAGTCACCAGAAACCTTTACCCTGTTGGAGTTCGGGCTATAGACACAGAACTTTTTTGTACACTTTACTAGTGTTACTATCAGTATTTTCCCTTTTGTTAGTAGCGTGATAGGTGACACGGGAGGGACTCTGGAAGACATTTGTTGGTAGGCGTTACTGGAAGGCGAGGTGACATGAGGCCCCTTCTGATCTTAACATTAAGTACAAATAAAATCCAGACTTCCTAGTCTTTCTGTGCTATTAAAGCAGTGTGCAGTTGTGACTGAAGAACTCCTTTTGCTTAACTTTTTTGCAGTGATTCAGCAAAGATGTATTTTGCATTAGTACTTTATTGTACACCTGCATAAATCATGCTGTTGGGTAGCCAATGTTTTTTAAAACAGCATGGCTGTCAATTGCTTGTGTAATGGGACATTTTGCGATACTATCAGATGACATATAACTTGTTAAATTACATTGAAAAAATATCGGAATTAATTGCACTATAATTAAATGACAATAATAATGAGACCAATATTAGCTGCTGCCATCAATTATGTAAGACAGAGCATTCATTATATATTTTTCCAAAAAGCCTTGCCTATGGTCGAAAAGGTATTTCATTCAAAACTCCGCTGGTGCTTTTAACATTTAAAAGACGTTAACCTCTGAATTCACATTCAGATGTTTATACCATGACCAGAGGAGACCTTCTATGTGCAAGAAGTTTGCTAAAGCTCTGTGAGGTTCTTTTAAAGACATTTTATTAATCATTTAAATATTGTGCATTTTTGATCACTCTTTTTGTTTGTTTTACATCTAGTTGATTAACAAGTTGTTTCAAAAAATCAGGTTTGATCAACTGATAAAATTGCATTCACTTGCTTGTAAATATTTTGTTGACTATTGAGTATTGTTCCGTGATATTATCTCTTGGTGAGGGCACATCTCTTCCACACGATCTATTTAATGCGGTTTTCAAACAGTAACACTGTTGCTAACACTTGCATATAGTACTTTAACACTACACCAAGTGTCTTCTGTTGCGTTTTCAACAGACCATCTGAATCTGCTTTCAGCTGCATCAGAGCAGCACCCCTGAGCAATGGGTCAGAACTGGACCCATGTGTGCACTGCGCATGTGCCCAGGATTCCATCCTTTGCAAATCTGTTCAAGTCCTTTGGAGGAGCCATTGAGTATGAGCACAGAGGAAATCAGCTGATAAATTTTGGATTCCCATCTTCAACATGGTGCCTCAACAGAAACCCTAAAGGAATTAAGCTGACATGAAATAAGAGGTAAGAAAAGAGTTTTTACGATTTAAGTCTAGGAAACAAAGTGTAGGAATGACTGGTGAATTTTCTAAATAGAATAATATTTCTAGTGAAGTCTCACAGAGACTTATTTGTAAGTTATTATGTATTTGTAAATTATGTAGAAACAGGGTTGCGAGTTGCTCTAAGGTGAGAAAGCACATCAGGAAAGCAACGCCATCAGCTTGAACACTGTGAACTAGGAGGTGCCGAAGGAACTTCAGGGAAAATGCCAAGGAAACATGAGTCAGTTCAACCTCCACTAAACCTGTTGATGAGCTTTGTACACATTCTCATTAGCATCCTCTTGTGGGAGCAGGTAAGAGAGAATAGGTCATTTCTGAACCAGGCCTCAGAAAATCAGCACAAACAGTGTCTGCTCTTAAATATTTATTGATTTGAAGGGGAAATTGTACTAACCACAAAAACATCAATGGGTGCAGCAGCTGCAGAGCTTCTCTGTTGTCCTTGTTCTGCACTGTCTCCATTGCACAATTTACCAAGACTGGTTTCTATGGCAGTAAGAGCACCAGAAAGGAGGGTTAAGTCAAGTTCTCTGAAATATAAGAAGCCATAAAATTTCAAACTGAGAGTAAAGAGAGGAAAACCTAGTTCTAAAGCTTAAAATAAATAAATAAATAGGTTAATTGGAAAAATAGGATACAATATTATGAGCAAATTTCTTCCATAGTAGTGCCGTGCTTGAGTTTGTAGTATGATGACAGTGTGAGAGGAAAGAGTTAACTGATAGACTTGCAGAATACATTTTCAGAGGAATAAATGATAAGGTAAAGGTTACATGCTCCTTCTTTAGAGCTGTGGAAGTGGCAATAAAGTGGCAGATGAAACTCAGTGTTGATCAGTGTACAGTGATATATATGAGAAGAAACAGTCTTAACTTTATATACGCAACAAGGTAACTAGCACTGAACGGGCAGCTATTAAAAGAGGGAAAATGCTCTTTCGAATGGTAATGCATTTCTCAGATAAGAAATGTCCTTAGGTAGCATTGTAAATGGAAATAAATTAAAACCTGACTATCCAAATGTTTCACACTAGTAAAGAGAGAAAAAAACCCCAAATAATTGCAGTCAGGATGTTCACTCACCGGGTTACACAAGGAGCATGAGCCTATTTTGGAAGCAGCCTGCTCTTTGCCTATTATCTCCATCAGACATTACAAATATGCAAAATACTCCAGTTGGCGTTGTTTTTGAAGGATGGTTAAAGCAGATGGATGAACTGGATTAGGTGAAAATAGCAACTGGCTTCTAATCTCGTCCTTTTAAGTGCTCTCTCTCTGAACCTTTTTTTCTGAAGTTTAGTAAAACCTGAGATTCACATGCTTCTGCATTTCCTGTTTTTGACCAATAGAGGAAACAGAAACACTGAAATACTGTAAGATGTTATTTTTAAAATAAGGAAGTTCTGGAAATCTTGCAAGAAGTCTAATCCTGTAGAATATGTAATCCAAATATGGTTGCGCAAGTGTGTCCAGTCTTTCAGGTATTTATAGTCTTATCTGATAAGGATCAAAAATACAGAGAGAACACTCTATTAGCGTGAAAAATATTTTGCATATGCAATCACAGTTGCCTCTGAAGAGCTTAAATCCTTGATGGGAAATATGCAGTAACCAGAGCTGCAGCTGAGTGCCAAACACCAAGGAACCACGGGAGGAGGTGGGGGCTGAGTTGCCACACAGAACAGGAAAGGAGGTGAAGGGAATTGTAACTGCAGCAAAGGGCACCCACTGCTTTCTGCAGGGTGTCAGGGAGAGTGAGATATTGGCACAGGATGGATGGATGGATGAGTGGATGGCTGGATGGGATGTGGAGCCTCAGTAAGAGCACTGAGAAACGGGCAGGTAGGAACAACAGAAACCAACAGCAGCAGTCCAGAGGCTGAGATGGTGTGCTGAGCACAGTGCAACACAGTATATGTGTGGGACAGCAAATCCATACATGTTGTTTAGAAGAAAGCAGAAGACACAGGGAGCTTAGGAAGGTGAGGTATGGAGAAAATAGGATTAGACCAGGAGTCTTAACACCAGTGACATGTTGCATCATTTTCAAGGAGTGTCACTGTAGAAAGGTGTGCCATGGAGTGGACGATAGTCAGTTAATGAGCCTACAGTGAATGGACTGTCAAAAGTCAATGTGATTTACTTTGAAGTGTGATAGAGATAAACAATTCAGAAGGGAGATATCCAAACTATAGAAAGAAAACAATGGTCAAAAAAAGCAAGACCCAAGTTTACGTTGCAATATTCCACTTTCACTTCTTGCTTCTCAAGCATGTTCTGCTCCTCATTCCTGGAACTGGCTGTTTAAGAGTTATCCAAGGAGAGTCAAACAGCTGAAGACGAGATGCCTATTACAGAAAAGCCAGTGCATCACTTGGTGAGAGCTAACTGGTATGTGAAGGCTTATATTAATGGCACTTAACTGCCTGGGTACTTTGTGATTTACACTTTAATTTAAACTTCATCATATCTTGATTCCTGATGGTATGAATGTTAGTCTAAAGCAAGATAAGGAACTGTTCAGATATGTTTAACATTTTAAAGGTAGATTTGGTTCATGAGATTGATAGAGCAAGTGTTTTCCATGTTGTGAAACATCTTCATATGTTTTAGACAACTTTTAATGGGATGTATATGGAAATCTTTTCTGGAATAGTGTGAAGGCTGGTTTTTTGCTATGACACTAGTAAAACTTGAGAAACTGAAAACACTCTAAAACCCAGAACATTCCATATCATTCACCAGATGAAATTTTTAAGGCTGTTTAGCATGTTCTAGAAAAAAAAATCCTTCTGTCAGCTCTAATTATCATGGATTTTGCAAAAAATCTATTTTGAGGTGAATGTGTATAAGCACACTATACTGACCCTCAGTCAGATACATAATGAATAGGAAGAGGAAAAAAGAGGAATTATTTCTTCGTTAGTTGTTTAAACAATGATAAGAGAACTTGACATTTTCGTGTGTTCCCTAAAACATGAGTACTAATACAACTAGCAGCAGGAACTTATCAAACCCCTTACAAAAAGTCCCCTTCCCCGGCCATTGCTCTGAGAAGCACATCCTTGGCTCGCTCCACAGCCCTGCCTAAGAGACAGAGACCTTCCCTTCTTGAATCACACACTATCTGAGATCTTTTCTCTTTAGAGCCACTTACTTTATTTTCTGCTGCATCCAAACTGCCTTTCATTTCCAGAAAGTCTTCACAGATATCTCGAGTTTGTCAGATTATCACAGAGCTCATCATTATTAGCTCCTCATCAGATGATATCTTCCCCTACACATAGGTATCAGTCCTTAATCGTTTGTGTGTGTATTTTGCCATCAGCACAGCAGTACACTCTTTATGAACAGCATTGTAAAAACAAGTCATTTGTTAGCTGGCATATGCCAGACCATTTGAATCCTGAAAAATTATCTGAAAGTGGTAAACTGTTAGATCTAGATACCGTCCTTCCCACTTCCCACTTCATTGTGCATACTAACTACTTCCAAACTATTCGAATCAGTGGGATGACCACAGAATATGCCCTATGTCGAAACTGCAGGCTTAAAGCATTGAACAACAGTTGCCTTCAGAGATGCCCCTGTAGTATGGCCATGCTCAATGGAGACCTCTAAACACCATTAAATGAGAATTAAAGGGCATGCAGTCACTTTGTAGGGTAAAGTGAACTAGAGTTTCTCTCCACTGTTTGTTAAATTTAATTTCAGTTCAAAAGCTTTTCTATAGGTTTTTTAATGATCTGTGCTCTCGGCAAAGGAAAATTTTGAAAAATTATGTATTTATGGTATTAATAATGAAATTAAGTACTAGATACAAATGAGAGTAGTAACTGTAATTCCCATAATAATGAGGCTATCCATCTTTAATAAGCACAAACACAAACATTTTTAGTCTATTGTTGTTGTTTGTGTAGAATAAATATTTTAAACAAGGAAGTAGTTATTTAAGGCAAAAGTACTTTGGGAGAACTTTTGGAAGAGATGACAAATGTAGGAACATATTAAGGGGATGACCAATTATGAGTCACACTTATGTTTTTATTACCTAATAAAATCGTATCATGAAGTTCCTTCGTATTTACAAAATGCTCTCTGAAGTTGCAGGTCTACAGAGGACCTGTCACAAGGAAGAAATATTTTGAGCAGGTGAAATTGAGAGAGAGATACCATAAGGCAAAACAGAACTATTACCACTGAGTATGAAAGCAATTAGCCATCTATCAGTATGTAAATATACCATCCCTATGTATCAAATAACCGTGCCACAAATCATTATTTGCCTTTGTGCTCAAAGCAGAAGTAGTTAATGACTGAACAGCATTTCAGGCACCCACTGCATGCACAAACGTAATACAAAAAAGAGGGGAGGCAATGGCAATGGACAGTCAGTATGGTACAGCTTGAGCAACATGAAGAATTTAGGATGGAGAATTGAGAAGGGATTGATTGGGGCCTGATTGGGGCCTGACAGCAAGAACTGGAATGACTGAAATTTGATATAGAAGAGAGCATTTGCTGAAGAGATTTAAAATGGCGATTCTGACCTGTGAGAAGGATGTGCCCTGTGAGAATTGTCTTCTGTGATGGAGAAGTAGTGATTTGAACATCAGTGGGACCAAAGAGGAGGAGGTGGTGGTGGGTGGCAAAGCAGGTCCAGAGTTTTCGATGTGAAGTTTGGTCAGAAACAGAGAAATTTTAGATATGGTCTGGAGACACATGGCAGAATTGTAGTGCAGCTTGGATGTGTGATTGGAGAGGAAGTCAAAGATGATCCTCAAATTATAAGCCTCAATGTCAGTGAAAATAGTGGCACAGATAATGTGGAATAGGTCAAAAATATATAAGCAAAGATGAGGGGCTTGGTCTTTGTTGGAGACGGGCTAGGATACAGGATTGTGTGGACGGAGATAAGGCTGGACGGTACCTAGCAGAGAAAAATTTCTGAGCCGTTTTCACTGAAGTGGGCTTTAGTACACAGGTGGCTGAGGGAAAAAGATCATGCTGAAGACAGACAAAAGGAAAGAACGCTATAAAAGCAAAGGGAGATGTGGCTTTGTGTTGGGAAGGATGTCTGAAGCTCTCCAAGGATACATGGAAGGCAGTGATGAGAAAAGCTCAGCAGAGAGTTTGTTGAGACTAAGCAGATCATAAACAGCTGAATATTGGATCACAGGGAATGACTTAAAGCAGAAGTTGAGGCAGTCATGTAATGCTGTTTGATAAAGTTTTGTCAAGCAGTGGGAAAATGTATGTATAGTTGGAGACTATTTTTAAGAGATGGGTCTATGGACAGAAAGCATGCAACGTAAAGTCAACAGAAAGCTGGGGGAAGGAAGGAGGCAGCAAGCATGGCTGAGAAGTAGCAGGAGACAACATGAGCAGAAGACATTCAGAGGTGGAAAAGAAGAAAGAAAAAAGTACAAAACCAGAGTCACATTGTGAGGAATTAGCCAAGATTTTAGCTATGGGTTTCACTCTGTACCAGAGTGAAAAACTCAGTCTGTGGAAATCCCTGGGATGGGGAAGACCTAGCAGCCTTTCTGAATGAACAGAACTTTCCTGATTCATAAGATAACAACAGTGTTTTACATAAGTGGATGTATTTCACTGTTCCCTTCACTGTTACCTCAAGTAAGGCTTCCTGACAGCGTTTTCTCCAGAAATCAGTGTATTCCCATAAAAAGTTTCATCAAACTGTTTTTTCTAAAGGAAAGAAAGAAAAAACAGCCATTGTTACAAATAGAAAAAACCTTCTCATCAGAAATGGACACACGTGCTAAGTGCAAAAGCTGGGATACTTCTAAAACCTCACATCTTCTAAAAACACATGGAGCTATGAGGCACAAAATCTGAAATCCACAGATATTTCATCCTTGGTTCACATATTCAGAAAAGGAACACTATTTCACTGACTGTCAGATGCAACTGAGAAGCACCGCATTTTTAATGCTACCGCCTGCCCCCCAAGGTATTATGGGAGTAAATGGAGAAGAATAGCATATCCAACTGAAATTGCAGGAAGGACTACAGGCAAAATGTAATGAGATGATCAGTGAATGCAAATGAACCCTCTCCCTTGAGAAGGTGATAGAATGACTTCCTGGAACAGTACAGAAATTTCACATAGGTTTTTAGGCCAATAGATAAGAGCACATTGTTAATTTTAAAAGACAAATTACTTGAATAATTATCCTCCTCTTTAAACATTTTCTTAATTATTCTCAGGCATATCTTCAGTTTTAAAGCAGAAACTGAAGTGTAAGACTGACAAGCTAGAATATTTTAAAACTTTGCAGGTATCCAAATCAGAGTTGCTGATAACTGGACTTAATCTACAGGACTGGTATCTAGGAGAACTCCCATTAATTTCCCAGATAGAAGAATAAAGACTAAAGAATCAGGCCTTACGTACTAATTGTTCAAATCTTTGAGTTTTATACTGAAGAATCAGCTAGTTGAGTGTGTGTGTATGTATAAATATACAGATAGACAGATAGATTGAATTAAAATTCTCTTTTTTTGACTATTCTAACTGTAGCCATTTCTGTCACTGATTACTGGTAGGTTTGCTTTTTATTGTACATCACGGATACCAGTTGTTAGCTGTCTTTGACAGTGGGTTGAAATGCACCAACATGGCATATAAACTGGGGATGGGTGGCATTGAGCAGAATAGCTTTGCCACACAATGATATACTTGAGCTTTGACAGAATACTAGCCCGGTGTCAATCATCCTGTCTTTGCCAATCAAATGCACATCCTTCTGGAGGCGCCTGCAGTTGACACTGGCACCCCAAACATAGTGAAAGGTTAATGTAATGACATTTCAAAGATGACACGTTGTCAAGGGCCCAGCAAAAACAGCAGAACTAGACTGTGTTTAAGAAAAACTAGTGTGTTTTACAGGACACACACATGATGACGACATTCCCAGAGGGGATGGGTTTGGTGGAAACACCCTTGAAAGCCCTTGTTCAAGAAAATCAGGAGTCAGGAATGGATAATAGCATAGTAAGATCTGGACAGTACCCTGAGGTTCTTTCTTTTCCCATCTGTAAAAAAACAAACGTCCTTTTGCCAGAGCTCTGGCTAACCTTTGCCAGAAAAAGAGCAGGGGCTGGAATGACAAAGCCTTTAGAGTCTACAAAGCCCTCTACTTAATTACAGGGATTTGCAGGGCAGCTTATGACTATAAAATGTATAATAACTTATTTTTCTTCTTAGGTAAAGATGTGTGGTACCTCCACCACTTTCAAAAGAGATAACTGACAAAATAATTCAGGTAAGGAGAAAGCTGCATATTTAGAAACCGATATTCCAGAATGTGTCCCCGGCACAGATAGATGCTATGCACATATTTTAGAATTCCATTTCAAGTGCTCCCTCCCTATCTCCATAATCTTTCCATTTATTTCCATTTTTCCTCCAGCTTGCTTGTTTTTCATCTGTCTTATGAAGAAGGCCCCCTCTCCTGGCACCTTCTTCTAACCTCACCTCAGTTAAATATACTGTGAACATTCATATTTAACTCATTACTGTGAAGAGCAAGTATGTTAGCAATGATGTGGAATTATTTTCTTTGCCCTTGACTGTCAACAAAAGACCAGTTGGAGCAGCGACTCTCTTTTGTCATTATACTTCCCACTGTCTACAATTAAGCTCTGCTGACTTACTCCGGTTACAGATCAAGCTTGATATGTCCTATTTGTTTATTTCTTACGTATATGTTTATATGTTTGGTTTTTTGTTAGAACTTGAATGCTGTTAGAAGACATAGTAAAGTGTATAAACAGTCACTGGGCCTAATGGTAGAAGATGAGGCTATTTCAGAATAACGGGGGGTGAATTAGAAAAAAAATGTTCAATGATAACAGCAAATAAAGTCAAAAAAGAGAGCAAGGTCAGAAGTGCTTCAAGGCAATTTTCTCTTCCCTGGAGACAATGACAAGGACTCAACGGCTACTGTATCTAGGCCTGATCTTAATTTCCTTGACGTCAGCAGTAAAACTTCCATTGACCTCAATAAGAGTAAGACTAGTGTCTATATAAGCTCTTAATGTTGTCTCTTGCAAAGCTAAGTGCCCCAGACTGGCCTTGCATTATGCACTGATCATCAGCTACTTCTTTATCCTATAAATGTACTTTTAAAAGTGAAAATATTAAGAACTATAATTTCTGTTCTAATGAGTGGTTTTGCTTTAAGAACTAGAGATAAGCCCAAGCCAGAAGTTCAGATGCAAAAACTGCCCTGAAAAATCTTAGTGCAAGAAATCAGAAGGTAATATGTTGTCTGACACCTTTCAACACGCTCCATTGTCAAAGCAGATAAATAGTTATCCCTGGAACAGAATCCCTTCCTCTGGTCTTGAATAATTCTAGTTCTGGGAGGTGCTTTGCTCTTTGGGGGTACCTATTTTGCTTGCTCGGCTGTGGAGACACCCTGGACAATGCACAGACTCAACATCAATGTTTAGGCAGTAACATTTAAGTGAACTGAGTCTTATAATGAACTGAAGTTCCACTACTATGGACTTTCATCTCCCATATTCACCACCTTCTGCATCTTAATTGCTGCCCTATAATATCACTTTTGCTTTCTCATAAACAACCTCTCTTCCTACATTCTTGCCCTCTCCTTCTGTGGGACAATTTCAACAAGCGAGACCTCCATCATTTACCAGCCAATTATCTGTTGGCTTAATTACTTCATTAGACATGAAAACCTGGAAGTTATGTCTACACAGCACATACCTATAGGTGGGTCATGTGTATTCTTACCAGAGGGTTATTTTTAGAGTGGTGCCTGTATTTGAGACATGTGTGAGACAGTGTCCCTTGACAACTGTAGATGGCATAAGCAAGCCCAGAGTCCTACTGGTGAGATAAGTGAGGAAACTCTTATTTCCCAAATCTGCGCCAGGGCCTGTGGGACTCCAGGGCATTGGCAATTAGCAGTCTTGTGCACATCCATTTGTTTGACAGAAATGTTGGTGCTCTAGGTGACAAGGACCTGTAGAGGTAGGTTGCAGTTGAGTAGCACTTTCAAGCACATAAATATTCAACATCTAAAAAGGTAGATGTTTCTCCTCAGAAAAAGCAGGGTGTTTCAGCTAAAACCAACCCAGCTGTCAGATCCAAGCATGAGAGATCTAGTGGTATTCTCGGACTTATTTAGCTTGAAGAATTTGGAAACAATGCTCTAGTCTAAAGCATGAATTGATTGCTCTCTTGTCATGCTTGCTTATAGACAGAGAGATCCAACCAATAAATCATCATTCCACAGGAGAAGACTTTCAGAAGGCAATTTATAATCTTTATAGTCAATTAGATAAAGTTTTATGTAGTTTCAGATTGAAGGCTATACAGGAGCAGTAAATGTCTTCTCTCTGAATCACTGAATATTTCTATAACTCAGCTTGAGATAACCACGGTGTTAAAACATTTCTTCTTTTATATTTGTCTTTGTCTATTCTGAAATGAGTACTCTTTCATGAGAGTTTGATAAAGAAGAAGCTGCCTAGCTTTGTGGCTGTTGTGCACAAAAAGATCTACAACTTACCGTTTATTTCTTGGAGGGATATTCTTGTGGCTGCTGGACAGTTCTTCCAGGCAAGCACAGGATATCAGTGCTGAACTTCATGGGCTTAGCTTGCTGAACATACAGGTCACAGATGCACTTGCTTTACCATTTCATTGTCATGAGAAAAGTAGCGGAGTTAAAGGTCTAAGTCATTTGCTCTGTTCAAAGTGTTCCCATGGATTCTTCCTGTCTGTGTCTTATTAAGATTAGACAAGCAATGCCTTTAAATTTAGAAGCAAGAATTCAGGGAGTACATCCCCAGACATCACAAACTAGTTCTGGAAGAGCAAAAAGCCTTTGTAGGACTATTCAACCAAATAGTGACTGTTTGTGAAAGGTGAAATCAACAAAATAAGTAAGACAGAGTGTAAAAAGAATTTTATTGCTGCTCTACTCAGTAACAAAAGGAGCAAAAGTTATCATGTAGTTATAGCTTTGCGTTCCTTTTAACCTCTTGCAGCTGGTCACAGTTTTCCTTATCTGCTCTTGCATGTGCTTGCAAAGTCTATGTCTCTCCTGGATTTGCAGTGCAAGCATCAGAAGGAGTCATGAATGTTTGTGCCATGCAGAATTATTTTTCCCAGGGCTGCTTATTCAGTATAGATATATTTTTAATTATTAACTGTAAAACCTGTTACTTAAGGAACATGTACCTCGTGTGTCAGGACTTGGAACTGTGTAAGCTTCTCTTAAAGGGTTGAGAAGTAGTTGTGCACTGCCTAAGACTCTTTGGAGCTTACCAGGTCCTGAAATATTTGGAAGAATAACTTGGCAATAGCTGAAAAACTGGGTACTTTTGCATGTTCAGTCTTCCAGATGGTAGTCTATAGACAGACCCTTTAGTGTGCCTTGTTTATGCAATATTTTAGTCTGCAGCATATAAGGAATCTTTTCAGCTTAGCAATGAATTTTCACTTTAAGCCCCACTGCAAGGAAGAGAATGCAACTGCTTTTATTAACACAAATTGTGCAGTTGGACAAATGTAATGGCATAAAAATAGCATGCTGCTAACTTGCTTTTGAAAAGAAACTTGAAAGAGTCTGTATACGTTGTGGATATTACATCGTTCAAGATTTTCCTTTGAAGAGGTGAAAAAATATAGTTATGCTTAGTATTTTCATCTGTCTATTAACCATTCCAAATATAGTCCTTGTTAAATATATGGGATTGCAAGCTTTTTACACAAGGAGTTGCTTTTAAAATTGCTCTGGCACATAAAAGGTTGCCTTATACTACAGACTAGAAGTCAGTTAACTCAGAACATGCCTTTGCATTAGTATTAATGAATACTATTTTTCCCCAGCCTGCATGATTATTATTTTCCATGTGTACAAAGAAAATGTATGCATTTTAAAGACACTAACTTAGAAGGATGTAGCATGCAAAATGTATTACAAGGTCAAATCCAGCCCAAACTTCATTTTTCTTTTTCATTAATATTTTTAGAAGGAGTCTTCAAACTTGTAGGTGGTGACTCAATGGGATTTGATATGAAGATGTGACACCTCATCTTAAATTCCTTAACCACATTTCTTAAGTTGACAGGAATGTCAGGAAGTGTGCCTGATAAGGCTTGCTGTCCTCTCCGAGCTGACTAATCATACATGAAGTCTTGGCAAGAGATAACCAGGTTACAGTAGAGCCAAAATGACATCACATCAACTCAATTTCATATCCTGTAGACACCAGTGCCTATCACCACTCCAGGTTGCTAACATCCTTGACACACAAATGGTATTTTCGGTCTCCGATGTCCCCCTTTTACCCTGTGTCTGTCACTCTGGGGTAAATCAGGAACAAATTTGTCACTAAATGTAAAGAACCATTAACTCACGGGCACTTTGTCATCTGAAGCATAATTTTCTGTGCACAGCTCGCCAATCCCTGAACTCCAGCTATTTGCATAACAGTTTGCTATATGAATTTATGACGGAGGATAGTGCTGAACTTGTTAAAATTCCGTGTGAATCTCAGCCCAGAAAATGGACTGGTGCTTTGAATCTTGGAGAGTTGTTCACATCAATAATGAATTTCAAATAATTTATTCACTTCAAGTGTAAGTGGTTGGCATACAGTCCTTACAGCTGGTTTGTTGAGATAATTGATTTCCATATAGTTTAAAGATGGGGAAAAGAAACATATGACAACTACAGCAGGTTTTGAGGCAATTGTGAATGCCATATCGGTTTAATTATAGCTCCATCTTTAGCTGACATGGGTTCTGTCCTATTGGAATTAAAATATCCCAGCAACTTGAAATGTAACAGTGATGAATTTTTTATGTTTTTCTACCTACCTTGTATGCTAGCTTAGGGCACTGTTACAAGTACACTTCTAGCTTTTTTCAGTGGATAGTTAACATGACATGCAAGACTGGTCTGCATGACACAGATAACTCAAGGGAATAGCAACAAAGTAAATGAGATGCATTAGTATCTGGATGTGAACTGGAGGATATAAGTTCTCAGAACTTCTTGTTTAATTTATAGAATTGGTTTTTTTCCCCTGTGCATAAGATTTCAATATGGTAATCATATTCAGGAAATGAGATGTTCCTACTTCAGGTACTAATATCAATATGTAAAAGATAATCATTAACCTGATGTACTACTTGGCAGCGCCTATTATATGTAAACAAGCTAACTGAGGTGATAAAAGAAGCTTTTACTTAAAATTTAGATACGTTTACCACAGACACTGGGAAAACTGGGAGGTTGTTTGCTTTGGGATTTTTTTTTTTTTATTGACCACTGTCTGCACAAAGCAAGGCCTGAGTGAAACAAACAGTGTAATAAAAATTTGCACTGCAGCTAACACCAGTTTTGTTTCAGGTCGAAAGAAAATTTCTGAGGATATTGAGTATACCTCAAATATCCTTATAGCATCTGAATAAACTGGAATAAATGAGAATAGACCCTTTTCTGAAATAAATTAATAACTGTAATGATGAAATAAGGGCTTCGGTGGTCTAGCTTGACATAGATGGCACAATGTTCCTTGTTATTAACTCCTTTTTTTATAGATATATACAAAGTTTTCTTTTGACATCATTCAAGAGCAGAAGGTTCTCCAGCATTGTGACTTCTAGCTTCCAAGATTTCTTAGGGAGTAACTGTTGATGATCTGCCAACTTGGGGTAAAAACACTTGGTAAAAAGTATTCAGTAGACTCCACAATGGTCAACTTTTCACGAGAGAGAGGCAGAGGAAGGACAGGGTAGAGGCTTGATCTTAGCAGTGGCTAGAGCTGTTTGGAGCTGATGGTGCCAGTAACAAGACCATTTTTTAAAAAATAATCTTAAATTCCTAAGAACTATTTTAGCCATAATAGGTCATAATCACGCCCTTTGCAAGTTTAGTTTGGGGAAAACACTAAGTTAAACATTACTTGTAAGGCACCAAAACCTGAAGTTCCCAGTATTGACTTCCAACTCCAACTCCAGAATGCACGCTTTCACTTTAAACGAGCAACAGTAATGTGCTGGAAATGATCAGTTGCAGGTCCCTGACAGTCACCACAGAAATGCTTTGGGATGCATAATCCCATCACAACTTTGCTCCCTATTTGTGGCTCAAATACATAGCTTTGATTCTGAATTTGTGCATGTGCATTATGAACACATATTCTTAATTTGGGGTTGGAGCTCGGACAGAATCTTGTGTCAAGAAGTCCCTGTGTGGAGTCACACCAAAATTGTCTTAGCTACCTTAATTTAAAGACATCACCAAGAGGTACTGGAATGATTACCAAGAGATCCGAAGAATTAAAAAGCCTTTTTGTCATACAGATAACATGAACACTAGAAAGAGTTGAGATTAGTAAAGGACCTAAAATGGGGGCTTTATGCAGAAAGAACACTCCCTAGCATCTGTTTCTAAAATACAAAGGAAAATTTAGATTGCACAAGAAATGATGTTGGATGATTTTGTTTGCAAGTGGCTCCTGAAATATGTCAAGGAGTGGAAGTCAGTTGGAAACTATAGTAGAAAAATCACTGTGCAAAATACCATCTAGACTTCCTACATCAGAACAAAGTTGCAAAAATGCTCTTTCACTGTTAAATATAGGCTCGGGTCGTGTTGATATGCCTGAGATGGTTTGTTAAGGGACAAGCAGGAATTCTGCCAACGGAGCTAGGGCAGCCAAGTGTGACATGGGCTACAAATAAAGGAAGTTGTCTGCAAAAGCCCTGTGCCATGGGATTTAACCTTCTGTAATTCTGAATCCAGTCAGGTGAGTAGGGCAAGCTGAGAAATAGATGCCAACAATTTTTTTGTGTGTCACACTTTTATTATACATTCTAGGTTGCGTCACTCCCTCACAAACTGGTGAGTTAACTCAAATACCACACAGATACCTGTTGAGTGATATTAATACTTGGCTTTTTATACATTGACAGTAATTTGGAACTGCCTGCTTCCTTCCCTCAGCCTGCACAAAGAGAGAAGGGGAGAGCCAGAGGATAGAGTCTCTCAGTCTCCAGTGACAGATGCTTACAAAATCATCCCTGACTTCAAAGGAGATGTGATCTGTCCAAGCATCTAGTGTCTTCAGTAGTTTTTGGGACCAATGTTTGTTAGGTCTCAGAGTATCTGTTTTCACTTTTGATCCTCAGCCACTGAACACCCATGCTCACTTTTGGAGGAAAAGACTAAAAAACCCAGAGCTATATAATATGTTTTCAAATACCCTAAAACAACATTTTCTCTGTGCCACTTTTGTGTAAATGTTATTCCTATATCTAAGTAGAAATACACTATTAACTTTGTATTTTAAAGCCTGTATAGGACCCTGTTCAGATGCACTCTCCTAGCCAGCTGACATCTTGCTGCCTACTGTGTTTCATCCAAGTCTTTCTGTACACAGATGGATGTGATCTAGTGTCCCAAAATCTTAACGATTTCCTTTCAGTTTCTGGCCAAAAAGTGGCCAGCTTGGTGAGAGAGTAGACATGTTTAAATTGATGTGTTTCACAAAGGATGTTGAGACAAATTCACACAAATGAAAATTTATTAGCAGGATCCATAGCTGATGGCACATATCAACAATGACAGAGGAAAAATTTATTTATTCAAAAAAAGAAAAAGAGGAGGAAAGGGAGAACTCTCCCCAGTGACAAACTGGGAGGAGAAGCTGTTGTAAGTATCCTGAGGTGAGCATCTTCCTCAGGCATCCTATCCAGGCCACCAGGTTGCTCCAAAACTATATTTTCCCTACAGCAGCTACATATTTTTGATCGGGACTCACGTAAACACCACACTGATTGCTTCCATTTACAGTGCAAGCTTTGAGCAGGGGCAGGTGCTGCATGGCTGGTTGGTTGGTGAGCTCTTTACATGCATACTGTTGAGTTCCTTGATGTAAACCAAAAGCTACAAGCAAAGGGTAGGAAGTGGATGGGAAAAGGCGGGAGTTATTCTTGCTCTGGTGGCAGTTTCTTCCCCTAGAACTTGCCACACCAATACTATTGGAATCCCTATGGTTTCAGGGACCCCCAGTGTCCTCTGCCAATGCACAACCTCCATGGTGTTGAGATCATAATTCATCCCTTTCAGTGCCATGCAGGAGAAGATCAGGAATCCTTTCTGTGTCCCTTCATGATAAAAACCATCCAACCTTCCAGCCATACCTTGAGTGGGACACAGCAGTCACTGGCCATGGGGAGGAGAGCCTGCTGTAGGGAGTTTGTTTCACCAAAAAGGAGGTGGCATTTGGATGTAGGTGGAAACCATTGCTTGTGACCATTTGCACAGCTGTATGTTCTCATTAAAAATGACAGTAAATTTATCAGCAAATGCACTGGTACTCCTGAAGCGCTCAATTAGCTGGTGTGAAAAATACATTAATAAATCCTACACAATGTGTAATTGGATGTTGCCTAATGCTTAAAATTATAGCACAAAAATGGAAAACTATGTCTCACGTTAAACCTTTGCCTTCCTTTGCCCAGACTATGCACAAGAATTCCCTAAAGCTTCTTTGCTGCACCAAGGTGTAAAATACCACATGGAGAGTCTCCCTTGCAGAGTAGGTGACACAGTGATACTGTTTCTAGGCTAAACTGTTTGATTCATACTGCACACATATTGGTATTTGTGGGGATGTAAGGAGCCTCAAGATGCAAAAGGATAGTATCATATTTAAATATAAAGTGGCAGTGATTTATACTACAGAAATTCCTGGAAATAATATAAAGAATTATGAAATAAGTGTATTTCACTTATCTGGATACTGAAACATCCATTTCACAACTAGTCTGCTAGCACAGAACCAGTAGCAATGCTGAACAAGGTAACACAAAGAAGCAGGCACTTGACATGTAATCCCTGTATTTCCTCTTTTCATATTAAATTTTGCTTATGTAGACAATTACACTGACAAACAATGAACACAATACTTGTATTTTCTCCTTCTTAAGGCATCAAAAGTAACAATATCAAATTAAAAGAGTGGCTTTTACCCACATATTAAATTTGATATAAATAAAAAATGGAATTCCCATGAGAAAATAAAAAAAAATTAACATAGACGTTTTCACTTTTGCTCTTGAATCTCCTTTACTTCCAACACTGTGTGTTAGTAGTCATATATGATCTTCTGTCTGGACTATGCTGCTGCTTTATGCCAGCTGCAGAAGTGAACCGATGCAGTCTGCAAGGCAGTTTACTTATGCAAGATGCAACCCCCTTGCCCCTGGTGACTGTGAGCACCAAGTATCTGATAGAGGGTTTGATCCACTTTGTGATCTCAGAAATACTGCTTACTAACTTAATTTTTAGTTGATTAAATTTGTGTCCACTGTCTCTTGTTTAAACAAACAAAACAAAGAAAAAACATGCAGAAGTGCTGTGTTTCGTATCTATGCATGAGCAGGAGGCCTTGATTTATTTGCTCTCTTGTTTGCATAGTCTAACTATGGTTATTTATCTAGATTATTTATTATTCATAGACCTCTGTAAACACTGGCCACACACACCATCAGTATGTTTGCAGTTCTGCACCTGCAGTGATGGATTCTGACCAACCTTTCAGAAACATTTCGTAGCCACCATAGTCACTTCTTTCTAGAAACAGCATCTTGCTGATTAAGGAATAAATTTGGGATCTTGACCCCTTATTCAGTCAGTCCTTTCTATCAACTGACTCCAGAGTAATAATTAGGAATTTTTATCTCCACAGAAACTTACAGATTGTAACAATAAATTTTATGAAGAATTAACTGTTTTCAGCTGAACCTGTGAAACTTATACTGGGTGTACAAACACAAAGAAACATATATACAGAAATAAAATAACTGTTTCTTTATGTTTTCTTTTTACATGTCTTGATCACAAAATATCAAGATCCTGCTGTAGTTTTCAATCAATATGAAATGCATTTTGTTTATAAATGGATATTCGGTTTTGCTGCAGTGGCTCGTAATGAACAAACAGCAGCAGCTAAGTATAGAAAGATTAATTTTCACTTTTGTCATTCACTTGCAATAAGTTTTTCTCCAATTACTTATTACCTGTGGAAAAAATACTGAAATTAAAATGAGAAACCCTGTCAATATTGCATGCATCAAAAATTATTAAAATCTTCACTTACTGAGAACTGTGAAATATTTATCGGTTTTTAGACATAGAGTCCTCCAGGGAGTGCTACAAATCCACACAAACTCTCTGCATCTTCGATGTTGCATTTGGAACATTGATTTAGATGAAATATGCATAAAAACTCCTGTAGGCAGACAGTTCTCTAGTGACTATACATCTACAAAGGCTCAAGAACAAAAATTATTCCAGCATGAGTCTGGAATAAATTGTGCTCACTTCACAAACTCTAGATTTGCTTGATCCACACAGTAGTGAAGGAAAAACTGTTGTGTTTTAGAGTTAGGGAACAAGAGTTTGTTTACCAATCCTGTATACGTATGTGTGATTTAACACTGAATTTTTTACTGAATAGCATAACATTAATGAGACCAACAAAGAAAAGAGGACTTGTGAAATTAGGACACAAAATGATGTGCGACTGGTCTGGTACAGCAGGTTCCCCGAGCTACATCAGAGCTGAAGGTAAAGCAGCTGCTTTCTCTTCAGGAAAAAAATGAACCAAGCTTTTTTCTCCCACAGCACCCTACCTAGCTCAGATCCCTTAAAGCTACTCTGTATCCCCTGCAAAGATAAAAGCACTGTATTTTCTCTTCTAGTTTGTATTTCATAGACTATCAAAAAGATTATTTAGATCGGATTAAAAAAAAAATCCCAACATTCTGTCTCCAAAAAATCGGAGCAACTATGCAGTGGTTCATCACTTGCTACTATTATACACCCGTATATTGCATCTGAACACTGCATTCAACAGCTGTGGCAGGACTTGCCTGACATGAATCTTTTCCAAGTTTACTTATCTTTAAGCCTTTGCAGCATCTTGTGGCACTGAGTCTCACACTTCAGCTACTCGGTCTGGGAAAAAATACTCTTTCATTTTGTTTGGTCACTGATAATTTCTTGTGTACCACTTGTTCCTGTGTTGTGATTAATAGTTAATAATCTTTCGTGTTTATCTTCTTTGTGTCTCCTGAAGAAATAACACCCTATGTTAGCATTCGGTCATTTCTTGTCCACACAGAAATCTTATTCTATTTAAACAGTTCTCGTTTAGAAGCTATTCAATGGAGCTGATACTTTTTTCTGCCTTTCAGTGTATTTGTCTAGGTTTACTTATATTGTTTTCAAGATGAGGTGACTGTACACCACAGGCTATATATCAGCAGAATAGTTTCTGAATTGTTCTCTTGTGTTTTCATAATAATCCTTAATTGTTTTTGCTGATGCTGAGCACCAGGCTGACATCTTTATCAGGCTCTCCAAGATGTGTTTCCTGAGATGAAATAGCTAATTTAGTGCTCATCATCATGTAGATGTATTTGTTTTCCCTGTATTCATTGTCATTACTGAACTAGAATTCATTGACTTCTGTTTTATTAAGCAGACACTCAGTATCAAGCGGCTTTGGTTTTTTTTTTAATTATTCACGTAAGTTTTAGTTTCTCTATCTTGAGTAATTCTGTGTTAATATAGATCTCAGCCCAGATTCCTGTGGATTTCCAGCAGTAACCTCTTTTCCTTGAGGAAGCTGACCATTTATTGTTTCTTCCTTATTTGTTCCCCTCCTGCTTTTCCCAATGGTGAACATGCTACATTTATCTATGAAATCAAGTCAAATTTGTACTGTCATGTTGCAGCTACAAATGCTGTTTTAGGCAATGAAATACACAATTAGTCTTCCTTGCCATTTTTATTTTCTTCTTTCCACATTATTTCTTGACACAGTTCTTATGTTCTTTTTGCTTCCATTTTCTGTTTCTCGATCACCTTCCCTGCCTTTGTTATTGTGTTCGCTTTCTCATCCATCCACTTTCCCATCCAACACCTTCTCCTGTTCAGGTTTCCTGCGGGGTCTCAACCCTTTCCTCACTACTCACACCTCTTTACCCAGGCTTACTAGGGCTAGAGTAACTGCATATGTGTATCATTCCTCTCCTTACCCTATCCATCCCTCTTTCACTAAAAACAGAGGCAACCAGATGCAATCTGTGCACAAGCCAAAGTCACTGAACCTAAGGAAAGTCTCTCCACTGAAGTAGAGTTGGAGTCAAGATTTCCATGAAAGCAGGATGACTTATGTATGAGGCTGGTTTACAGATAGACACTGCACTGCTATTCCCAGCAGAGTTAGGTGGTAAGGAGTATGTCAGGTCTCCTCTTGGGCTGTTCGACCAGGTGATTTGGTCTTCATTATAAGATGGCAAGA
This sequence comes from Caloenas nicobarica, assembly GCF_036013445.1. Lineage (NCBI taxonomy): Eukaryota > Metazoa > Chordata > Aves > Columbiformes > Columbidae > Caloenas > Caloenas nicobarica. Next base: position 93,432,233 of record NC_088247.1, on the reverse strand, counting down.
ATTTCCCAAATAGGTTGAGGTACACCAGGCTGAAACATACTCCTCCCAGCTCATCTGCCTCTCTAGCGAACTGTAGAAGTTCAGCTATCTACGCCTTTCCTAGTATTTGGCAACTAGGGGATAACAGAGCTGCCAGAACATATAGAGAAGGATGAACAAACCAGTGTGCCAGGCAGGAAGTTGATTAACTCACCTCAGCTTGCTGCAGGTGCCTGTAGTGGCAACAACAGCAAAACACAGGACGCCAACATTGTAATGACCAGCTTGGAGAGCTGTGTTGAATTTTGCTCTTCAGTCCTGTGACTCCTGCAAGGAGGGAGCAACCGCCGTACTTAGATGTGCTACCACGATCATAGCAGAAATGGAGCAGCCATCCTCTCTCCCATCTGTCATCAATGACACCTGTGGAGCAACACATGATGGGACAACACGGTGGAACTTTTTTCCCACATGATGGAACTCTCCAGTATGGTGGGACTTCCTTCCTCACAGCTTGATTCCCTTAACTAGCCTTTTGGATGCCAGCAATACCTTTTCTTCCTCATATATCCAGCATCCTTGGTTTATCCAGACATCACAGGGGAGCTTAGTGGGATTCAAATTACCTAGTATATGGAAAATTTTGCGAGATAGGAATATGTGGTGATGGGTGAGATAATTTCTGTGATATGGCTAGTTATTTTTACCATTCTCAAAGCCATTTGTCAAGCACTAAGTCAAATAAAAGATAACAGGACACTTACTTAATCTTCACCTTATTTTTCAGATATTTCCACTGGACTTAGTTCTTACATTCACAAATATCTTACTCCTCCAGTGGCAGTGGAATCAGCAGGGATAGTTTGTAGGGTGAGATATCCTTCCACTAAATAAACACAGGAGAAAGAATGATGGACTGAACATATTTGGCACAGTGAGGCAATCTGCAGAACTGGGGACAGTGTGGGGGAGTGAAGGTGCTGCAATCAACTATTTCAGTGAAAATAACTGAATGAGTCAGCAGTGATGTGTTAGAAGTGGTAACAGTGGTAATGACCACACCTTGTGGCCATGCTGCTCTCCTTTTGCCAAGGATTGTTTGCTATCGGGTGATCTCTTCTTCAGGGTAGTCAGGAGATTTCCGTTGTTGCGAGGCTTTCACACGAAGGTTCTTTGTGCCAAATAACATCATATTTTTGTCCGAGGGTGTTCATGGTTATTGTTTCTAAAATGCGTCTCTAATTAATTTTGCCAAAGCCACCCACCTTCTGCCATCTGTCAAGCGGCAAGAAGAAAGGATGTGGCACCAGACAGCTAGGCATTTTGAAGGACAGAAGAACATGTGGTGAGGTGAGAAAGTTATGGAGACAAATTCAGATCATGACTTCGCAATAGCTTCTTTTATATGATAGTTTACGAATCATAATGGACTATTATATCCGTAGTATGTAAAAACCCAAAGATTAAGAAATTGCAACAATGTTATGAAGCAAGAGATGTTAAAGACCTTTTTCATCTAATATATCAATGACAACAATAAAACAGCTATTGTAGTGATCATTTTTAAACAATAATCTGAGTCCTCATGGAGAATGTCCATGGTTTATACTTCCTGTAAGAACAAATGTGTATTATCTTTTATGTTAACTATTTCCACATTTCCATACGCTTCCAGTTATTTATTTTAATTGTGGAAACAAAAACAAATATAGAACACATAAATAAATGTCTTGACCTTCCTTCCATAGGCCACTTCCTATATTCTTTGCATTCTCCAAAGCTACTTTGCACTCCAATTAACTTCACTAGGAGTTGTGTTTGTGTGTATACCCATACAAAACATATATATAACCTGCCCTCACATGGCTCCACAGCACTAAACTTAAATCCCAGTAGAACTTCATCTATGGTATCAATCATGTTTTCATGACCAAATGTGGGTTGCAAGAAAATGTTTAACAGTCCATAGAAACTTTTCTTTAAAGCATGCAAACCCTAAATATTCGAATATTTGGTTTTGCATTATGGTCCTTTAGTTAGGATTTATTAGGCTATTTCATATTTGCCTTTCTGTTTATTTTGTGAAAGTATACTTGTCTAGCACACATTTTTATGCCAGCCTTGCTTTGCATTTTTACAGTGTGCTAATTAGACCATTTTAACTAATTTGTTTGCATTTTGTATGAGCAAGTTGGGCTTTTGGATTGACTAATGTAATTGCAGCCAGTTTCTGCCAAATACAAATTACTCTTTCTAGTGTGAGCTAGAGAGAAAAGTAAATATTTAATAGCCATCAATACCCTTGCAGCATTTTAGTGTGTTTTTTTCCTATGGAAAGTTTAAATAATTTCTTCAGTACTTGATTGCACTTTAATGTTAAGAAATTATTTTTTAATCTTTTTTGAAATAATAATGAATTAGACATTTTAGCGTCTCCGTAAGGGTTTTATTTCTGTGCACTTTGCAGTTTTAAATTCCAAGCTTTAAGATCTGGTGCTTTCATGTCTGAAGTTTACTTGTGTAGCTTTTTATGCATTGAATGCTGTCTCCTGAAGCCATTTTCCTGGAAAGTACTTGGGTTTTAATGTTTCTAAGTGGATGAGGTCAAGTTTTATAGCAGTCTTAAACTCTGGGACTTTTGTTTGCTTCCTATTTTTTTAATTCTTTTTCAGAGGAGCATAGGAGAAGTCAGGAACTGGTTACCATACCTCCTCATTATTGGTATCTGTCTTATGTACCACAAATCTTACGTTATCTGCCTCACCTGAGGAGTTGCCAGCAAAATGTTATACACAGGCCCCACTTCTCAGATCAGCGCCAACAGAAAAGTGCTGAAAGATGTTGCTTTCTGACAAAATTTGGTGATGGTGCTTTTCACCCCGATGTACATATCTGCCTGACAGTGCCTTTTCCCTGGGGTGTGAGTGATTAGGCTCTAATTTATTTTCCCACATGAAACTTTAAAATGTATGGGTCCCATAAGTGCCTTAACCAATGGCCTAAGGAGTGAGGCTGGTGTTGTTCTCTGTCTCCCACTGAATGCGACAACAATCCATGAAAAGCAGAAGGGTTTGAGCAGGAGTGGTGTGTAATGGTTAGCTGGTGCTGGGGTTGCCTTAGTGCATTTCTAACCTTACTTTATCTCTTGTCAGTCATCTTGTGTAGCTAGTATCAGTCCCAGGATGCTGTGGGAAGGAGAACCTGCCTTTGCTCATCTTATTGTTTCACCTGATGAAGCTAAAATGATAACAGATCAACAGTGAGATCCAGTACTGAGGCAAGAGAAAACAAAACACCTTTTACCTGAGTCCTTGACATGTCAGTACTCATTTTCTTTTCAGATACGGTGCAACTTCATCGAATAATAATAATACCCTGTCCATAATTATTAATTAAGAGGGTGAATACATAATCACTGCCAAGTGACAACAGAGGTCCATGTCATCATCAGGCTATGTAATCAGGCTCTGAATTTCACAACCACAACAACCAAATTTTTTCTCTCTGTCCCATTCCTGCTACATCAAATGTGTCCTGGAGTATGAAACAACATGTTTTTGATGGATGCTCTGCCTCTGTCCCTCACTATCTTCACAGTCCTCTTATCATGCACTAAGAACAGGTGCATTGCAAAAAGTAAAAATCTTTTCTTTTTCTGGTATTGGCCTGGCCTAGATGGATGGGCAGGTCATTTGATCAGTGAACTAACCATAATGTTCTGGGAAAGTTATTAGTAACAGGCAGTCTTATCTGCCCTCCTGGATAAGCTTCAGTGTGGCATTTCATTAGTAAACTCGACATGGCCATTGTTGGATATCTGCAAGTTTCACAAACATTAGTGGCAAATTTGAGCATAACTTGGTGGTAGGATTTGTCTGCTTTGATTAAAATCTTTAAAAAAAATTTAACTCTCCATTGAATGCTAAAATTTTCTGCCGAAAAGCTGTAGTTAACTTAAGAATGAATTTAATAAAATTCGATTTAATACTAAAGTTGTGGTGTATATTTTCCATTATGTACCTGGTTGCTCTTTGGGTACAGTGGAAACGAAGAGGACAGATTATCAAATGGATTTGAGTACGTACCCGGTACTTTTCTGAGTGTGCCTATCTGAATACATATGGAAAAGCTGGTTTGATTTTGCTACCCCTGCGAGGAGGTAAAAGGGTGGAGGCTTTGCAGATGTCGGCACCATCACACAAGAGGTCTGCCTAAAATAGCTCCACAAATCATCTTTAGAAATGAGAAAGGAGTTACATTATTTTCTCACTTCTGACAATTCTACGGTTTATCCATGCCTATATTCTCTTGCTGCTAATAGGATTACTCACACAAGTAACACAATAGCACTTTAGCCTTAAGCAGTTGGCCTCCACGCTGATAGAGAAGTGAGCATGTCAGCTGGTGCCTTCTCTGATGCAGAGAACAAATTAACCAAGAACTGGACTGACTCTGTTTCAAGTCATAGATAACTGAAATCTATTTAAATCATTTCAGTCACAGGAAAGCATTTTCTAAATGTGTTACGTCAACACATCCCCAAAAGTTACATGTAATCCAAGGCACATATTTTATCCTTGATTACACTTGCAAATTCAATCTCAGCCCTTTCAAGGCATTTTGAATTTAAAGTAATATTGTTAAATGCTTATCTTCAAGATACGTAACTAAAGCAGTGCCACAGGAACATTCAGTAAAGGACTTCAGCACAATAGTTCATTTATTCACTGAACATCCTGTCTAACCAACTGACAATTTTTACAGATCTTACTCCTCTCCAGAGATTTAGTCATTCTCCAAAATGTAACAGCAGGGGATGAGATGCTAAAAAAAAAAAAATGTATAGCACTTTCCAAACTGTTAAATAAATAAGTATCCAAAATAAAATACAGATGCTTTTCACCAGCTACATCACAAGACCTTTCAGTGTCTGCTCTCTGCTTATGAACTCTCTATTTCTTTAAAAGCCTATGAGAAACAGTGTCTTTAAAATGTCAGGTCCTGACAAAACTATGCAGGGGAACAAATCCCAGACATTTAGTTTTCTGAAGCTACAATGGCATTTCTCAATGGCTGCTTCTGCTGTGCTAGGTTGTGTCAGTAATTTTCAGAATTTCATATTTCAATGCAAAATTATTTTTTAGAAATTTGGAGTATTTCTAAGCCCAGTACTTCTGTGCCTGATGAGTACCTTGAATGTAAGGGATGGTGCGTGATTGTCTCTCTTGCATGAAACAGAGGAAAATTCTTTATCTGAATGATGAACATAGATGGTGGTATAGCAGCTAGTTCTTAAACATATATATCCTCTCATAAATTTGAGCTCTGCCCATGATATTTTTCCACTAAGGACAGGCACACTTAGAAGACAAACTTCCATGTGAATGGCTAGATATTCTGCAATCATTGTGTGAACTAAAAGGGGAAATGGCAATCACCAATTTTAGACTATTTTATTTAAACCAGGCAGTAGATGTTTCTAACATTAACTAAACTCTTTAGAGTATGAGAGCTGAGAAATGTTGTCCAAGAGAAATTGTTGGTTCATTTTATGTCATTTGGAACTGTAGTTTGGACTTAACAGATGAAAGTAAAGATGTGTAAAAAGTACTTGCAAAGCAACGATGTGAATGGCGTGAAAGCAAGCAAAGCTGAAGAAGAAAAAAAATGGTCTGATTAGGTGGAATCTGTTGGTAGAAGATTTTCTACTCACCTCTGCTGGAAAGCGGTAATAAAATGGCTGGTCCTTATAGAGCTCTGCATTAATATAAGGCTTCTGCAAAATTTAGTGTCTTGATCAACACCTGGTTTGGCATCTCCAAGAGTTTAGATCTACCTACATCTGGCCACCACCTCAGTAATGCACTTTGACACAAAGCATTGCTTGTGTTGCTGCTGATTATAAAAATTTGTTTGCAAATATGAACATCACTTTAAAAGGTTATAAAGACATAATGAACGGGAGCTAAAGTTTCCAGTTGTTAACCTGTTCTATAATGTGTGTAAGGTATACTTAAAAAAAATAGGAATGCCAGTTATGTTTGCAAGTGGCTTCAGATTAACGGGGGTAGATATAATCCAAAGTACTGTTTAAAGGTCAGTGAAAAGTTTAAAGGTTAAACTCTGCTACTTTTTTTTTTAGTTTGGACTCCAGCGAGTTCGAAAAGAAAGGCCCGTTTCTACTCTCAGTTACACTAGTGTGAATTTAGCATTCACAAGTACTTGGTCTTAGTTGAATTGATGTGGATTTACAGCACAAGGACTACCAGCTCTGGCTCTGGCCTGTTGCTTTGCTCCTTGGTTGAAAGAACAGGTTTTGTTCAGCTGCCACTTTCTCCTGAAAAAAAAAAAAATCCGTGTAAATTTGCCCATGGAGTTTTCAGAGCAGAGAAGCTACACTAAATACTCTGAATATACTGTAGAGTTTGAAAATAAATATATTGGGAAAGGTGAATTCCATTATTAAATAAGCTTATCTGATGCTCATTATCTCATAGCAAGAGTAACATTCTTCCCTCAGCAGTTCTACAGCATTTTAAAAGATGGTGCAAACGTTGGATTATATTTTACAGGGGAGGTTTGCTAACAGTAAAATCATCATATCCCTGTTTCTATAATAACCTAACAGGAGACATACCACTGAAAAGAAGGATGTCTTTTCTCAAAAGAGATTTCCAACTAAGATAATCTGAGGAAATATGTAATAACACTGTGACTCTTTGGTGACTTTATGTTTTCTTTTCTACTTTTTTCTACTATTAGCAGTAATAAAACCATACTATTTAGCAAAAGCTTAAAAAAATATCAGGCAATTAATAAGAGCATTCACATTAGCATCTTTTCTTCCTGGAGAAATCCTTTAAGTTTCCCTCTTGGGCTCCACTCTTATTCACATTCCGAGGCCAGAAAATGTTCCAAGGGGTGGAAGGGTTCCAGATGACTCCTGACAAAAATTGTGAACACGACACATTTGAGCTCTGGGGCACTGCCTTCACCTCATCTCTGCCAGCCATGCTCCGCACCAAAAGCCCATCCACAATTGTTCTGTCCTGGCCAGGTCCCTGAGCAGTAACTACTGGAGAAAGTTTCTTAAAGAAAATGCCTAGAGTTTAGTGATAGCAAGATTACAAACCATATTCTGCAAATTCCCTTTGGGCATCTTCCCAGAGAACATTATTCAGAGAGGCAGCTGGGTTAACAGCAGCAAGGAGCCTCCCACACAGGATCTCCCAACTCTCCCTTGGTCTTACAGGGTCTTCACAATTGCCTGTTCTGCTGCTGTGTCCTTCTGGTGGTTCCTCCTCAGCTCCTTTCATTTCGTATCCCACCTCTGTGTTGTCTTTACAAGTGTCCCCTCAGCATCTCCACTGCTCCGGAAAGCTCTGGCTCCTGTTCACAGTGTGCTGTCTCATTGCTTCCCCATGTCTGCTCAATGCCAGTCCACAGGCAGTTCTCACATCACAGTTCCCTGTCTGGTTTTCAAAACCGCATAGCATTATGGAGAGGCTTTTTATAAATTATCTTTTTAGCTTTTCAATTTTTTTCCTTTTGAAAGTCTCTGAAGGAATTAGACAAGCTTTGAGCCACAATTTCATGGAGAAAGAAGGATAAAGTGTTGCATGAGGGGCAAAAATGAGAAATGGCAGCCTTCTTTTCATCCACCCAAACATTTCTGAAAAAATACTATATGCTTCTGGAAATTACAACTAGTTTTATGACCCTCCTTACAACTCACGGCTTGAAAAGCTGCAAGACTTTTCCTCCCCTTGAGAAGATATCTTCCAACAAGAAGAGTTGCCCATGTGACCTTTGGGTTTTTTTTTTCCTTTTCAACCTCTGCAAACATTCAAACAAAGAAATTCAATTGTTTGGATATGGATAGAAAACGGATCCACGAGAATGAGAACTCAGGCAATGTATATTAATTTCAAAAGTCAAGGAAATATTGATGGAAAACACTTCTGCATCTTCCACTAGAATTACTGAATAGATTTGATTAAATATATAAACTTCACTTTGCTATTCAAGTTCACCAAGCATGTTTGGAATAACAATTATTTTATTAACACACCGACATGATCTAGTCAAACAAAATTAAATGTGTTTTGGGGTAATAAAATGTAAAGCTTTGTTTAAGTATCTTTGCTTTTTTAAAACAATGGAGAGACAGAGATTTCCACAGAAGCAAAATGATAATCCCACAAAAACTGTAAATTAAAATCATTAACCTCAGCCTTGCCATAAGCATCTTTTTCCTCAGGGGCATGGACCAGCTGTCCTCAAAGGGAAATTTTAGTTTCAGGAAGCTCTTGGGAAAAACATACAAAATACACTCTTACACTGTTTATAAAATACAACAAGTTGTCTCTAATCTGTTCCTGCTGATTAATATAGGACCAGAAGGAAAAATAATGCTCTTAGAATAAAAATTCTCTGAGTCTTAGGGACATAGAGGAGCTTCTGAAGGGCAAAGTTTAATTCTGAGTAAGGCATCACATTCTAACCCTGATATTGGCTTAACAACCCATACAGGCTCAGATGCATCAATTTATGCCAGATTTTCTGAACTGTGAAACATGAGTAATGTTTCTTACCTTACTCAGTGCAACTGACACACTTCTGTTTGAACAATATTTGATTTTTCTTGTCCCCTTGCCTGCTCTGGTGCACCAGCGTCTACCTATTTAGCATTTTACCTTGACATCCTTGCAATCTATTACCTCAAAGTTTTTGATGGTGCCATCTATGTACAGGATGCCTCATAAGCAGTAAGGTTCAAAACTGCTGAACTTGTTCATCCATGCGTTAACCTACATGCAAGGATAATCTAGTTAATGAAAAGATGGCCGGGGGAAAGCGTAGTCTGTCTGTAAGCTCAGGATGCGAGAGGTAGCATGGGCTGTGGCTGGCACTAGGAAGACCTAAAACTGCCACTGACCCATTGCGTGATTCTGAGGAAGCCATTTCACTTTTCTATTGTGCTTTTCTTCCCAGCCTTCGTCTCGCCAACCTGCCAGCCCTTCACAGCAAGATCTGTCTCTTACGATATGTGTCTCACAGTGGGAGCTCAACTGCAGCTTCCAAATTAGAGCTGATTGGGAATTTTTCAAGGAAATGAATTTTCATTAAAAAGTGCAGCTCAGTCTCAGTGCAGTTCTGTATGCAGTTGTCGGGATGTTCACCCAATATGTGAAGATGCAAATTTAAATAATTACTCTGAAGAATATGTTGTTATAGGAAGTAGATCATCTCTAGCAGGAGCTGTGGAATGCACCTTGCCCTAGGATAACTATGAGGCTGTGAGTGAATTGGCACAGTTATCTGTAGTTAGAGAAACAGCAGGTCAGGAATTTGAACCTGAGTATGTTAGCAGACATCACATGCTGTACATCTCTTTTGTTGTTGTGTTTGTTTGTTTGTTTGTATAAAAACAAACCTTCAAAAAGCACTTGTGTTTGCTACAGGAGAGAACTGGAGCATCAATGAAATCCTGGAAAGTTTCATGGGTAGGTTTACTTGGTCTCACTTATTTCTGCTCTGAATCCTACAAACAATTCACAGTGAGATCAGACATATTTTATCTTGTAAAATACTCACAGTCTAAAGGAGACAGACGACTTCAGAATAAATCATGACCAAATATTTGAGGAGAGTTAATGACAAAAGATAAGTTATTTTCAAAAAGCATTCCAAAGAGAAATAGACAGGCCTTCTGGTGATTAGTAAAAACATGTTGTCCCCAGCATGAGGAAGATGGCAGTAGGCAAGTATGGCTAAAGGAAATAATCAGATCAGTAAAACAAAGGGAATAGCAACAAAGTTCAGTGGAGACAAGAGGAAATTAAAACATACAATTAGGGAGAAAGTGGTATGGGGCTTCAGTAAGTTTTGGTGTGTCATAATGAGAGAAAGGAAATAACCTGGAGTTTCCAGAAGTGATACCATTACCGCTTTTAGAACATTTCCTTACTAGCTTTTGAGTATTAATGCTGATGGAACACTCTGAAGAAACACTTTAGAAAGGGCTTGTTTTTATAGAAATAAAATGTTGTTATGAAGCAGATCTCCACTGTACACCGGTGTAAGATGCTAATTGTGTACAACCCTACAGCAATACCAAAATGACAATTCTGAAGGGAAGATGTATTTTGTCCCCTTCCTAGCCCCACCTCAGCTTCTCTAACTGACTGCTGGTTTAAAATAGCCTGCATTTCTAACCCAGAGCCAAGTCATATTCAATTCACATGGTCACCTCGCAGCTGAGTATGATTGCGCTACCTTCGTGGCATCTCCAAAGAATATGCAAAATATCGTTTGCTGAAATGGAAACTCTCTAAACATCTCTCCAGGGGGTATTTTGTACAAAAGTTAAGACTGTAAGGAATGTCATATCATTTAGGCTAAAGATTTGTACTGGATCACACGCTATTCTCTCCCCTCTGTCTACCAGAGCCAATTCTGTGTGCACGGCTGTGAACCTGGGGTGGGGGTTCAGGCTCTGGTGTAACCAAAATCAGAATGCAGTCTGCTGCCTGGCATCCGCGTTACCACTGTCCTCTCCTTTCAGGAAAATTAAGACCTCTTTCTCTGGGAGCTAATTTTGCTCAAGATCACCCCATGAGTTTCCACTCTCTAATTTTTCACTTTAGACTCAGCCAGAACAAGTCATTTTTCCAACCTGTAAAATTATTTTCCAGGAGAATTTATGGAGGAATGAGTCAAATCCTGGAAGAAATCTCAACAAAAATATTGCAACAACAGTACAGATCACTAACAAAACCACTAGATTAGGCTCCTTCTCAATGAAGACTGTAACTTTTCCAGTGCAGGATGATGACCTGTATAACTTTCACAGGGGAAAAAAAAAAAGCCTCCTTTTCAATTATATAGATAGCAAAAAACCAAGGAACTATGGAGTCTTTTGTGGGCAAAAGGTTTGTCCATGAACCTTCTGCTACACATATTGAGATTAAAAAGATAAAAAATTGAGACAAACAAGCACTGGCCTGTGAGTGAGAGTTAAGCAAACACGCAGATGAATTCAGAGATGCAGCTCTGTGATGGGGAAATACCCAGGGTAAGAAATGTTTACAGAGGAAGGTTCTGTGGATTTCCAGGCAGGGGAATAGCAGTGGTTACCTCCTGCTGAAATATCATAGCTGCAATGAAGTGGCAAAGACGACAACTGACATGTCAGAAACACATAAATCTATGCTTATAGGGCTGACAACTTGGTATGATTGCTCTCCAAAGATAACTTTATAACTTGCTGAAGTGTGATTTAAGGATGCCCTGGAGCAGCACTAACCTGTGTACCTTTCTTGTGGGTAACTTTTTATAAGCTATAGATTTAGTTAATAGCTTATGCAATTTTTCATTTGACCTACGGGTGTCCCATGTGGGTGGGATTTTCAAAAACACTTGGGCCCAGATCCACAAAGAGATCTACACAGAGATGATTGCACCTACTATGTGTGTAGTGAGCAGAGACCTGAACACAATTTAGCCTGTGATCTAATGAGGACACAGGAGAGGGGCTGCAACAGCCTTAAATGCTCACCAGGAAATCCACCTATGCTTATGTGTAAAATTGCTCTGGACTGTGATGATGCCTTAGCTCTGTTCCCACTAAAATGGAGTAAAATCAGGCACCAAACAAGTGCTCTTGAAAAGGTCAGACTGAATCTTTCTTTTCCTACTGTAACTTAGAACCTTTCTAAAATATCTTTTAGAAAGAAGCACTTGAATTTTATTATCGGGTAGACCACTTCCGCAGGAAAAATTTTGCAGGTTTTGTTTCAGTGTTTTGTTTTTCAAGTGAACTATTGTATATACATACAAGAATAAGTATGTTAAATATATACATACAAGAATAAGTATTTTTAAAAGGATGATAATACAATATCCAGTATGGTGCCAGTGATGTTAGATGTGCTTAATCTGAAGCAGTTGATAATCTCTGCATGCAACTTGGGCTGCAGATCTTTGCATACATTGTCCCTTTTGATACTGGCAAAGAACAGGGTTGTATCTTCGTATATGTCAAACACTAGGATAAATTATACCTTCTATGCAAAACAAGCCACAAGCAGCAGTGTACCTTATAAATAAGGCTTTAGGGAAGCTGCTTTATTTCCATTTTTCCCTGTGTTTTCACAAAAACAAACTATCCCATGTGACATTTGGGCACTCAGAATACTGTTGTATTCTGAAGGCTTTAAACAGTCCAACCAAATAAATAGATGTGAAAAGCTGAAGTCCTTGCAGTGCCATGCTACAAAATAGGTGCAAGACTGGCAAATTCTGCATGAAGGCTCAATGTGGATTTGCCTTCTTCAGACCCAGAGAGCTTTCAGCATGTGTCTCTGAAGAAAAGTACAGGTTGCTCTGGCCTCATGCCCTTGGAGCAAACAGCTACCTTCCTGAAGGCTGGTGCAGCACCAGGACGTTGCAAGCTAAACTCTCAGATCCATGTTCTGACCCTGGTCACCAGCTGAATTCACACTACGCTTAGTGTGAAGAAAGTATCTTGAAAGCAGTAGAGGACCCCAAGGTTCTTTAGAGCTCCTTGAAAGCTCAAGTGAAGTCGTAGCAGAACATAGCCATCTAGCTTTCACTATGGTAGGTAGTAAACCCAGTTAACTTATTTGAGAGTAAAATTCTGTGGGCTGCAGAGTGAACTGGAGAAAAGTCTTTATTTGTCCTCCTGGGACAGCATTAAGGGAAAGCCTGTAAAGCTGTAGGTCCAAGCACAGAGCCTCCACTGACTTCCAGGGTAGCACGAGCTGCAGATAAACAGCAGTGCAAAGGCCTAGAGGCATGACAAGAATTCATCTCAAAAGCATTATAAGTTTATTTTGTTCACACCTACAGCACAGACAAAGTATGGCAATATTATTGCTGTTGTAGTTAAAATGGTCTAAGAAAATAAGAACTGCAGGAAGAGGCAGTATTTTCTTTTAGACCAATGGTTTAACTGGGAGGGGGGAGTTTGTAGAAACCAGTCTTCTTTCATATACAAAAAATTTCCTCCTGCTATTGGTATCAGCTATTCTAGCAGAAGAGGTTTCTTTTCCCTGTAACTTTGCCTTGGAAACAAAGTAAGACCTGAACTCTGCTCCAATGCAAAATACTGGGTGTTCTATGCTTACATAATTACATTTCCCAATAAGTGTTGAAAACGTTTACTGGGAAAGCTGATGAACTCACAACACACTTTTTCTTAAGACTGACAGGATTTTAAGGTAAGTCAGAAAAGACCTTTTTTCCCAGTGGCTCTGTTTTGTAGGCATAGTGATTTAAAGCTGCATCCTCACAGAAAGTCATTGCAGAGTATCTGAACACTTAAATCCTAAGGATGAAACCCTGTGGAATTGGTATGGTTATAAGAGTGCATAGACCTTGTAGTGGTGTGTTTGTAACAAGGTGGAAGTTAGTATAGAGAATAGGAGAAGAGGAAAGCATATTCTACCTTAAAGCACTTGCACCCTGGCTCTTAATAAGAACTCAAGTAAGAATTTTATGCTGCATGACACTTCAAGATTTACAGCCTCTTGTCCTCACTGATAAAGAAAATACCACTTACACACAAGTAGCAGAAAAATCACATAAAAATAAACTCAGCTACTTCCTAGTTCACAGGAAGAACTAAAGTGGTGCTGTTGTCCCTCAACATCAAAAAAAAATTACACTTTGTCAATAAAATGGACCATTCAGCATTCACTGCAAAATACATGTTCTTTTTGGTTCTAGCATTTCATTCCTTTTGCACTCTCTAGGTCTTAAATGAGGGAAAATCTGAAGATGCTGCTTTAGTATCATAGAAAAGGGAAATAGGCTTCTTTTAAAACTCTCAGTTTCCCAGGAACTAAGACACTTCTAAGTATTCATTGAAAAGGCAGAGAAAACTAAGGAAAAGTGACTCCAAAGTACCATCTGCAGTCGGATTTGGAGTGAATGTTCTCAAAATCCGTTTTCTCTTGCACATACGTTTTTGTGAGCTCAAGCATTATGTCTAAAAAAAAAGATAGTGGACTACTAAAAAAAAGAACAGAAACCTGAAAGCAGGATTGCCTCCTAGACCCCTGAGTCCTGGGCAGGTGTGTTTTATTTCTGAGGCTGCCTTAAAGTCTAAATTGGTCATTCTTCCTCTGACCTAAAAGAAGGTAATAACAGTATTTCTACTCACCCATCCATTTTTAGTTAGTGTTCATTTTAATCACAGGTGCCATCAGAGGTTCTTTCTTAATGTATATCATTATTTTGGCCAGCACGGAGGGTTTCTCTTGACACCTCAAGATGTAGGAGTAGTATAAATATATTCAGTGCTACAGTGATAAGTAAAGTCTTTAAAATAACATAGATCTCAGCATACACACATATTCATACGTAAACAGTAAGGCACAGTCAGCATTAGCCTAAATAGAGGAAATCAGGTAACACAGCAAAAGGACAGAAAGCAAGTATGAAATGAGTCTTGATCAAACGGTTTCTACTTCATTTCTTTTTGTCTTGCTCTGACTGGTGTAACTTATAATTAGTCTCTGCCTGCAGTGGTATGGTTCCAAAGAATGGTGGATTAAGGAGAAACTCTAGAATTTCTCCGTAACTTGACAAGTTATAACCTGAAAAGCTACACTTAGGCCATTAAAGATTTTTCACAGTGACATTTTAGTGCAGCTAGGGAAATATGCCACTTTGCCATTTATCATTTTCAGGGCATGGACAGTGAAAAGGAGGTTGCTATGAAGAACAAAATAAAATAGGTTACACGTATAGAAGTGAAGAATACTGATAAATATACACCACTGAATGTCAGCAAATGTCACTTGAGAAGCCATTTGCAGCTACCAGAACAGCCTCGCAAACCAGCAAAAGTAGCAAAACCAGGCAAAACAAGTTGGGTGTACTCACTTCCACATGAATAAGCAATAAAGCTCTCTGAAGTCACACCAGAAAGTTGTTAAACTTGATAGATGAATCTTTTCCAAATTGCTCTGCCACATACTGTATATGGCTACAAAGGACTATGGAAGGTTTCAAGTGAAAAGAAAGAGAAAGCATTGCTGAGAATGCAGCAATTTAATCATTTTTGTTCAAACACATATTCTGCTTTGTATTGAAGGGACAGTTTGAACAAAGGAGTGATTCATCAAACTGCTTGTTCTTCCATAGGGCTGCTCTTTTTTTTTTGTCTGAACTTCGTTGTCGGAACTATTGCCTTATTACCATTTCTCCTTCAAATATATTTGCCGCTCTAGCAACAAGGCTTAGAGTTAAATCGATTTGTGTTTGGTAGGCAGAAATGTTGCAAATGAAAGATTTTCTGCTGAAAAATTTCTAAAGGTAGCTAACTAGCACGCCATCTAAGTGTCAGTGAAAGACCTGCAAGATGTCTCCTATCTCTCCAGGAGCGTCTGATTTGTAGATCTATGGGTCAGCTCCATTTTGGTTTATAGACACAGTGACCTGGAAAAAGCTCTCCTTGTGAAAGTTACAATACTTGAGAGAAAACATCAAGATTTCTTCAGCTTATTTTAATCTGGGCTGTCTCTTTGCAGCCTCTTGAAACACTACTCTTCATTGATAATAAACAGAGTGAAGATCTTTGACTAAGAAAATGTCTCCAAGGAAAAGTAAGAGTTCTTAAAATTTCAGAAACTCCAACTGCTTTTATATTTAATTTTCCATGAGATTCTTCCTCCCAAATTCTAATTTATGTTAGCAAAATCAGAGACGGCCTGCATCATTTTGATTTCATGAGACTCGTATCCCCAGACACCACACTCATGCAAATTTCAGATCAGTTTTGTTTTCATTAGTGAAAAGCAGCGACATGGATCACATAAATGGGGTCATACAGGAATTCTTTTATTCAAAATATTTCATACATGCTAACATACACTGATTGTAGAACCATTTCAGCCAAACTTCTCACCATATGTTCATGTAAAAGCTACCAAAAAAAAATTAAGTCTTTGAAAAGAACAAATTTCTTGTACTTACAGATGCTGTAGTGGAGTGAGGGCAAACCTTCCTTTCTTGGGCAGGATGCTTATACAGTGATTTGTCTTTGTACCAGTCTTCACTCTATTCTTGCAAAACCAAAAGTGGTCCTTATTAGTCAAACCAAAGTCTTTATTAAAATAAATGTAAAACCTGTTTTAGAAATGAACAATGAAAATCAGAAAACAAAGATTAAACTGATAGGTTGTGCTCAGCACTGCATGAACTATCCGGAACCATTCCCTGCCTCCCCTCCCCGTGATTCTTTGAAAACCGAAGCAATCTTTGAGGCAAAACAAGCATTTGACAGTATCCGCCATCCAGAAGCTTTGTAGCAGTTGTGCTGCTTCTTTGGTCTTATTTTGAATTTCTCTGTCAATTTGAATAGACACAACAGAGTCTCAAGGCACGATGCTCACAAGCTGAGAAGGCAAGGACCATGTCGGATGCAACGAAAAGATCTATCAGTTTGTTACATCTCCACAAATATGAGCAAACCCAAAAGCTTCCCCTTTTACATAAAAGTATGCAGTTCAGCGAAAAACACAATAAAGCTTATTTACCTTTTATATGTGAAATGTAATGTATGTGATGTAATACTATGCTTAACTTCGTTGAGAAACTCTCATGTATTACATACGTACACACTCATCTTCAAATGAGAAAAAAATTTAGTTTCTTAGAGGATATTTGAAATGCAGAAACACTTGGCCAAGATGTTATAAAGGAATTATTGAACAAATAGGCAGTGCATTAATAAATATGCTGATTTTGCGACAAGCACTGAAAAGAAACTCCCCGTTAGCAGCCTGCCTAACCTAATGAATGGTTTAGTCCTTCCTTCCTCCAGCCTAAGCGTGAAAGCTGCTATCCACACCCCAGACTTTATCTAAACTACTAAATGCGATGGGAAAGTGCCTACTGACGTTGGATCAGGCCCGGCAGCCTCCAGGCTTGACCCTGTGGGCCTGCACCAGCCCAAAGCCAACCTGCTCTTCCCCTTAACCAAAAGTCCCTCTAAGGCAGCTGATAAGGTATGTGCAAAATATCTGGAGCTCTTCGTCACACAGCTCTTCAGAAAGAGTAGAAATTTTGCCTGAATAAAGCAATACAGGGTTTGGTTTGGTACAGTCAGTAATAACGAAGAACCGTAGTTTCTGTTATCAGGGGTTTTTGATACATGTGTCTTTCAAAGTAAAAAGAACATGTAGTTCTAAGTGGGGGGGGATCATTTTTTTGTCCTTTTTTATTTTAATGGCTAAACATTGTAACGCTAGCTAAATAGAAATTCTTGTCTGTTAATAGGTTCCTTTAGTTTGTAATAAATAGGAATGCTAATGACTAAAATTTGGTATTTGGTATGCATTAGCTATTGTAAGTCTTTTCTTTACAGGCTTCATTGACATTCAATATGGCAAGCTTCCTTTGAAACATATTTATAAAATAACTACAGTATAATTAAACCAACAAAGCCATCTTTTAAGTAAGCTTAGTAGCTCAGTTTTTCACTCTGTAAATTTTTTATTTTAAGGAGGAAAAATAGTTATGCTTCAATTCTACTGTATATTTCATTTTACATCTAATATTTCCTTTCCATTTGCAATCTGTGCATATCTAATTCTTGACAACTGTGATTATTAATAAGTGTGCATGAAAAACATGCTTCGTAGAATCTTCCACAAGAGTTTTTTGTTAATGAGAACTGAAACGTATCTTGGCAGAGACAATATATGTAATATTTATATATGTGTGGATATATACATAATTTAATAGCTAATGGTGGTGTAGTTAATACATGAAAATGGATTAATAGATATGGCAGGTAATAATTGAAGTGGATGCTGTTTAATAAATGTAACTAAAAATATTTTAATGATATAAAAGCAATAGATAAATAAAAGAAATTACATCTAATTTTGCTTTCAGCTTGCGAGCTTTTTCTGTAAAATTTAATAGATGGGAGAGCTTGTGAAGAAGGCTAATGGTAGAGCCAGTGTTAGCATTATTCATTAGGGTTTCTAAGTAATACTTATTCTGAGGTATTTCTCTGGAAGACTAAAATGTTCTTGGTAAGGGTGCTTCGATCCTGATAACTCTAATTCATTATAATATCCCCCTCATTCAGAAAATTAAAGTTTACAGAGTCCTCAGCACTTTGAAAATCTCTATACTATTTAGAACCATGATCATGTTTACTAAGGACAAGCTAAAAAGTAATAGCTCGCATTATAAGCAAAGTGGAACCTCATAACTGTTTCTTAAACTCGGTCCTCTACAGGCATAATAATCTTGAGACCCCATTTACAGTATGGTGAATAAAAACAGTTGACATCATTGCTATAATCTTTATTTAAAACTGTTACCAAGGTTACAAATTACCATCACTGTGTGCAACAGGTCCTTCTGAAGCGGTATCATTACAGATTAACTGTAATGTGTAGGATTATAATAAAAGGCATAAGGGATTATGCACAAGCAGAAATGCTAGAAATAACACAAGTACATCTACATTATACAGTGCATCGCGTTGCGAAACCTCTGCTTTCAATGCTGAAATACACAATGTGGCTTTTTGTTTAATTCGGGCATTTAGAGAGATGTTAACTGTATCCTGAAGTGGCTTTACAGATGTCAGGGAGCAGAGGGGGTAGGGTTTATCTCGACATATAAAACCTCTGCTGCTGGAAATGTTCTCACACCGTCTCCACTCTTAGCGGAGCACCCAGTCTACAGGAAAACATGCCCGCATTGTGTGAAGCAGGACTGCAGCGAAAGAAAACAGAGTTGGCGGGTGCAGGGCCCGTAGCAGCGCAGCCCCGGACACGGGGGCTGAGGCCGAGGACTCCCCCGCCCCTAAAGGGGGGGGTCTCGCCTAAGGTGACAGGGTGGCAAAAGGGAACGCGGAGCGGCGGGTGACCTTCCGCTCGCCAAGGCGTTTGGCCACCGCCGGCCAGCACGTCCGTCCCCCGCTAAGTCACTCTTACCCCGCCCTCAACTTAATGACACAAATCCGGGCTCTTAAAGTCTTTGCGACTGATCGTACTCGCTCATTTATAAATAATGATCTCCATATAGATGCATAACAACAACATACCAGAAGTGTTTGGGGAGAAATCCGATTAAAGTCTATAGCTTTTTTTCCTCCTCTCTCTCCCGGAGCAAAAGTCTTGCCACAGATCAGCTGCCGCGGCTGGCCCAGGCTGCGGGGTTAAAGGGAAGAAAAGGCTCCAGGCGAGCCGCTTCCCCCGGGCGGCGGGTGGGACCCGCCACCAAACGATTCGCCCCGCTGGGATGCTGCCCGCAGTCCCTTCCGCCCGCCCGGCCCGGGAGGCTCGGCCGGGCCGCCAGCGGGGGCAGCCGGCATTTTGAAGGGGGGGAGACGCTACCCTAGTTGGAGACTGAACTCTGCGGTGGGGGCCGGTTTCCCTTCGGCGCCAGCATCCCCCGGGCAAGATCATGGGGCCGTCCCGCTCCGCCCGGCCCGGCCCGGCCCGGGCTGGTCGTGACGCAGAAACGTGTTTTCCTTTCCTCTTTCGGGCGATTTAGGGGAACTAGAAAAACAAACATCGAGCCTTTTCATGAAACCGGTGGAGAAAGCTCAGAAGGGAAAGAGAGCAGGGCACATCCTTTTAGAGGAAGGACAAGGGTCCTCTGAGGAGGGAAAACAAAAGATGACAGTGGTGGCTGTAACCCCACGATGAACCAGGGACCTCCTGGCCACGCTCAGAGACCTAACCTCCCCGGACTTCCCATTACCTCTCCATGACACTTCACTAATGCTCACACAATGGCCAACTGAGCAGTTTAAGTAAAGATATTTTAACCTGAACTAAACATTGTCTCCAGACAATAGGATGCAAAGCAACATCTGGTACCACACATAAACAAGGCTGTGCAACAGCATATGCTCGGCGTCTGAAAGTTTATGTCAACACTAAGCGGTCGAGGAGGCTGTCGCTGATCGGCATGAAATCTTAATAAATGGCTCTTTGCTGCGCTTCCGAGGTAAGCATCTAGGATCCTTCCTCCCGGGGCATCCTCTTCAGCTTGAGGATGCCCGGCAAGATACCTTCGGATCCCATCCGTGCCTCCTCCCTCCCGCCCTCGGAGCAAACCACCAGTGAGAAATGACACGGGGAGAGCCCGTGGCCCGGCCCGGGCACATTACCGGGTTCCTCCTTCCCTGCCGCGGCTTCTGCGGGCACGGCTCGGCCGCCGTGCGCCGGTGGAAGCGGTCGGCGCTGAATGGGCAACTTCAGGGAAGCGCTTCTTTAAAGAGGAGGCTCTAGGCTAATGAAACAACGGGAGGTGACTATTGCAAACAGCTGTTCCTCATACATATTTCATTATACAATCAGATAATGCGTCTTACCACCTTCTCAATTATTCACAGATAAACATTTTAAAGACGTTTTGACATCTGTCTTAGGGCCTGCTATTAATTTAGTAATCACTGTGGTTAAAAATGTATGGGGACTGCAGCTCACAAAAACTCCAATTTCACTTACGAGGACAACTTCCGTAAGAGCTCGCCCTAAGCAGCACATCAGGTCAAAGAGATGGAGGGAGCACATGATCTCCGCCCTGCAGCCTCGGGGTGGCTGCGCCGGGCGCCTCCCGGCACCCGCCGGAGCTCCCGGGGAGAAGCACCGGGCGCAGTAGGCCGAAGGCGGGAAGGTGGCATCTTCCCTCCCTGGCGAGCCAAGGTACTACCCAGAAAAATCGCGTTCGTCCCTTCGGTCGGGCTCCTGGCACAAGCACTCCCGCTCCCCTCCACGGGCAAAGGGCGCTCACCGTTGCCTCGGAGCGCCCCGGAGGAGGACAGCTGCCTGGCCGCCTGAGCCCTGGCCAGGGCTGCTGGGTGCCCGCTCCTCCCGCTCCCACCCGTGTCCCCCAGCCCTCCACTCAGTGTCCCCGCTGGCCACCTGGGTTGGCGGGACTCGTCCGGCCGGGGCCAGCGGGGCACCTGTGGCGGCTCCCGTGGCGTCACTCCCCGCCGGAGCAAAGCCCGCGGGTCCCCGGTCCAGCAGCGAGACGCGCTCGTCCCTTCTGAGCGTCAGGAAACTTCTGACAAAAAGTTTGTTTCACTGCTGCTTGGGCTGGCTGTAAAACCGCAAGGCTTCAGGGAGCCGCAGCATTTTAAAACTGCCCCTTTGGTGCCTCTTCCTTGGCAACAATCCCTTTTCTTAAAATAAGAAGCATACCACCCCCGAAACACACATGCACACGCACAACTACCAAAAGTTACACGCGAACCCTGAAGAGCGAGTTAAACGAGCAAAGAGGGAGAAGCAAATCTCGACAGCCCTTTCAGACACTTTATTGATTAAATTAAACCATTCAGTGCCTCTCTGCTCCCTTTCCTTCCCTAGGCTACCTCTTTTAACCACAAAACTCACGCGCGAGCAATAATCGGCCCCTTTCACGACGTCCTTCCCCCATGCCCAGGTAAGTAGGGGGAAACGCTTATGTTTTCCCATCCTGTTGCAAAAGGTCTTGATTAAAACTAGTTTCTCGAGCTGCGCTCTCGCCAGTGACACGGGGGTTTTGCTTTGCAGAAGGCGCAGGACCCACACGTGAGCCAGAAAAGCGGGGCACGGGGGAGAAGTGGTGTTTTCAGCCTGCTCCCCCCACCCCGTCCCGCGGGGACTTGGTCCCCCCAACACCCACTCACCCACGCCCCCCCACCCGCGCAGGGACCGCCGCTGCCCGCGGAGGTCGCACACGGCGGAGAGGTCCAGCAGCTACCAAAGTGCTGGCCGACCCCTCTCGGCGCATCCCGACAAGTAACCGGGTGCGGGTAGTTTTGCTCTGAAACCTCAACAGGAGTCCCGGCCGTGAATTTCATTTTAACGACACTGTCTAGAAAAGTGCCGGTACCCAGGACGGCTGGGAAGGGTAAAAGCCTTACTGCCTTGTGAGTGGCGAAAGGCAGAGGAAAATTTGGGGTCATACAGAAGAGGGGATGCTCTGCGAAATGGAAACAAGAATTCTTAGTGCTCCCTCAAAATATTAGCCGCAGCCGAAGACCTTGCCTTCCCTTGAGTGCTACATAAACAGCAAGAATGTTAGTGGTGAACCCCGAGTCTCTGCTTCGGATCTACCTGGAACTCACGATTTCTAAAGTCAGAAACTGAGGAAATCGGGCTCTGAATGTGCGGAGTGGAGACCCTTCCACCTCAGCAGCATTCATCGTGTTTTAAAGTGGAGCATCAGAAGCCTAGAAAAAACCCGGCGCTGGAAGGTTTCCATCAGCCGCTCTTGAATTTGTCCTCCGCTCACTCGGAGCTGGTCTTTGACTACCTGGCTCTTGACTCCAGCTGTCTGGAGTCCTTGTATAGTTTCAACACTGTCCTTACAACTGTGTCCCCGCAGAGCCGTCCTGCTCTACCGTCCCCACCCCAGCCTCAAGACGTCCTTCGCCCTATTGATTTGCGCTATAGCCAAACAGGGCGAAAAGACGAGAATTGTATTCGACAGATGCTGCTCACTCGTGAATAACAGGTTCAGCGCATACGGTATCTCTCGCCATTATCCTGTAAGTTAATATTGAGTAGCAATAGCTGTCTAAATATCAAAATCTATTTATAGGGGATGCAGAGCCATGACCTCCCCATCTGACCTTCAGGAATCGCAGGCTGGAAAACAGGGCAAAGGAAAAAAAATGGCGAGGAGAGAAAGCCCAGAATTACAATGGAGATTTGTGCGTGGCGGAGCTGGGCTGGGCTGCCTTTGTTTCGGAATCCTGAGAGGGACTTGAACCTTTAGGACGGCACCGGCCCCGCGGCCCCGGGAAGGAGCGGTTCTGTCCGACTTCCTGTGTCCCCGCCGCGATTGCGGTATTGCTTCGTCCACTTCTGCCCATCTGCAAAAGTTTTTTCTTTTTTTTTTTTTTTCGCATTACAAGAAAAAAAAGGGGGGGAGGGATGGAGCAAAAAGACAAAACAGCGCCGTTGACTAAGCAGCAGAGAACTCAGCCAGGTGCAGACCCACAGCTTGGGAAATCATCTTGCATGCGGGGGAGATAGGGGAATATTTTCAGTTTTGCTGCTCGCAGCCTCCCGGGCAAGCAGCAGGGTCGGGGAGAGCTGGGCGGTTTCAGATGATGCCCGGGGATGTCCGGGGTGCCCGGCAAGGCGAGTGTCGGGGCCCTGGGCCGGGACCCCGTGGGTCCCGCGCCCCGCGAGGATCGACCCCTGCCCACCCCTTTCCCTACCGGGCGGGAAGGGGCAGAACGCTCTGTAGGGTCCCAAAGAAGGGATCAATATTACAAAGCTCACCGCCTCGCGGGGAGTGGAAATGGGGGGAGAATCCCAAAGTACTTTTTGTTTTTACGGAGCCGTCGAGAGCTTGTCCAGTCTGAATTAACGACTGCGTAAAACTAGACCAACTGCGAAACCTCCCTCCCCCCGCCCCAGCCCCAGCTCCCGGCATTAATATGGCGCCTGCGAGCTGGGGAAGCACTTTTCTCGATGTTTAGCAGTTGAAATGTGCTCCCTGAAGGTCACACCAGGCGACGCGCCCGTTGGCTGCCGCACAGGGCGAGGGCGCGGGCCGGGCCGCCAGCAGCCCCCGAAGCCCCCGGCAGCGCCGCGCCTGCCCTGGCCGCCATCCCGCCGGGGACAACAGAGCGGCCAGGAGCGCGGGGCAGTCTCCCACAGCCAGATGTGCCCCGGCTCGGCTTTTTCCCCCTCCTATTCTTTTGCTGTGTGTATAAGGGAATCGTACCCAGCTTCCCTTTTTCTCTTATTAAAAAAAAAAAAAAAAAAGAAAAAGAAAAAAAAAAGAAAGAAATACCGGGCCTTCGAGCGAGTAATTCCTTGTGTCTGGAAATTAAAAGGCTCAAATCTCCTATGTGACCCTGTTAAGACACAGGAGCTCTGTTCACAGCTACTTTAAAACACCAGTCTCTGTTGGTTTGGAGGTCGGAGCTACTGTTCTTCAGAAAGAGAAGTGTGGTTCAGGAGACAAGCTCTGTCCCCGGGGTTGTCTGCTGTCTCCCTTTCCGCCGGCTAAGTGCACCTACCAAGGGAAGAGAGAGATGCAGGGCTGCTAACAGCCCTGCTTAAATGTTCTCTGCTTTCTCCTACCGGGGCCAAGCAAGGAACAAGCTTCTCTAGCCGCCTGAATAAAATGAGAAAGGTGATTTTTTTAACCTATTCTTGGCATTAGCGTCCCACTTGAGAAAAGTGTCTGGAAAAAAATCCCCTAAACTCGATCCAACACACTTGGCAATAATCTCCTTTTAAATCTTGGGACTTGCTACTACATTAGACTCCGTGATATTGCATTCCAAAGAAAATAGGCTGGGTATTAGAAGAGGAATCTCCTCTTCCTAATGAATATTTACCCTGAGGTCATTACATCCGTAATGGTCCTCGCTTAACTTACCTTGCTCCTCTCTTTCTCTGCTAGAGACTGGGATTTCAATCACAATGCTCTCGATTTTAAAGTGCCGTGTACCATTTAATGGCGGGGTGCAGGCAAGGTTAGAATATTACTGACTTCATGCAATATATAAGATGGATACATTTAAGACTTTTAACTTTTTGTTGCAATGACACGCTGTATTTTTATGAGATACCTATTATGTAGACAGAACCATTGTGCCGTAGCTGCCTCACAGTTGCTGGATCGTTTCTATCAGATGAAAGATTTTGAATAGTTTTCTTTCAACAATGCATCCTTTTGGTCTTGATACAAAGAATGTAGGCATGGTATACACTTAAACAGCTCTGTCACAGAGCAAGATTAAATAGAGTATATATCGAATCCTGTCTGCAGTATAATACGCACAGGGAACAGAATGGAGCTCCCTCCGCCGCTGAAGAAGCCCATTAAGGTCTGATGTCCTGGGAGCATCTTCCAGATTTTCCTTATCAGTGATATTCGCTAAGCTGTTAAAAATCTTTACAGACGGGCTTTAAAATCGGCTGTTTCTCACAGAAAAGACCGAGTTTGATAACGGAGTCTTTTAACAAAATCTACTGCTAGCGCTGCGGTAAAGGGGCAAATTGTGCTCTATCTTGTTACCCATCTCGGCGGCCGCCTGGACGCTGGTGTGTCGGGGCAGCGGGCAAGATCCCCCGACCCCGTCCCCACCTGGGCGGGTTGCCCCTGCACCCCCGCAGAGGCTCAAGAGGGGTCCCCGTGCCCCCCCCTCCTCCTTCCGTCCCCCCTGGCGCAGCCCCTGGCCGGGCGGGCTGTGTCCGCGGCCGGTGCCGGGAACGGGGGACAGAGGGGGTGCAGCCCCGGGGAGGTTCCGCACCGCCCAGCTCCTCCCCCTCCCCCCCCGCCCCAGCGCTCATTCAAGTGACTTGACCAAAAGTGCACGTGCTGAGCCCAACTTTCCTCTCCCCCTCTCCCCAGCTTTGTGCTCTCCGCTGATTGAGTCCCCACATTAAGCTCGAGATCCTTTCTAAGCAACTGCTAAGAAGTCAAGAGCATCCTTGCTTGCTTTCTCTCCGTGGCCTTTCATGCCCTCAATTTGTTATTCTACTGACACTTTTCTTAAAGTTAGCGCCCAGCATTGAAACATTAGCGACAAAAGCCCTGGAAAATCTCTCCATCCTCACCGTTAAATCCTCTAATGGGTCAGTGCGTGTCGAATTTTTATTTGATTTCCAATAATCTCTAGCACTTCAATATTAAACCTACCTCAGTCCAAGCGCCTCACCTATGGAATATTGTTCTGCTTCGCTTTGGAAAGTAGAGGCGCTCAGATTTCCTTCCACGTGCACCCACTAATTTATAAATGAGTGTATACGGCTGTCTTCGCGTATATCTATGTCTCTATATCTGCAGTAACGCTTTCATTTTGTGTCAAAATAACATATCCTGTCACTCCACGCCAAAAGTATATTTATCGAATGAAATAGCACCGCAAGCTGCATCTTCTTTATCAAACCTTCATTTCTGTTTTACCCGATCGTTAAATATCTTCTCCTTTCTTTCCCTATTTTAAAATATGTATTAGAGTAATTCTTACTTGGATGTCTTTTGTGTATCTATAGCTCCTTTGATTCATATCTTTTCATTTCTTTTAATCTTGTTATGCGAAATTACGTGCACATTTCTCAGGAAATCCAAGGATCGTAACTTTATTAAATAAAAACCTCCTAATCCTGGAGTTTTGCAGCAAATACCATTCTTTTAAAAGTACACGTTCCTAACCCATGTTTCTTGCATGAAGATCTCTAAGTCCTCTTCACTTTATTACGAGGATTTTGTGAAATGATTCTTCAGCACTCTGATTTAACTAAGTTTTAGTGTGAACCAAGAATGAACATTATCCTCTAACCTGAGGTCAAGTGAAGGGTGATTTACATGACAAAGAATAATTCCCATTTTGTCCAATATGAAACAACTTCACCTTCGGCATCATTAAGAAGAATTTAGCACTTTCAGGGGTTTGGGGGTTGGGTTTTTTTGGTAAATAGTTGGCTATGTATAGCGCAATTTCTCTTTTATAAATCACAATACAAAGGCCAACTTCTTGTGCTCTCGAATTTCGGCATTATTTTTATAGCCTTAAGTAGAGCGAATTTGCACCTGCTGGTATTTAAACTTTAACATACTAGCTGGGGAGGACTTATCAGCCCAGCGCTCTGCCTCTAAACAAATTAACAATCTTCATTAAAGTAAAGGAAGGGGCGGGGGGTGGGGGAGGAGGGGGGAGATATGACCATTTAGGAAGCTGTCCCGGATCTCCCCGATCAATGCAGGTTCCGAGTAGACTATTTGGGGTCCTTCTAGCAGCAGAATTACCGCTTTACTCCCCCTCCTCCCAATACACACGCTTGCTTCCAAATTTCTGCTTCTCTGCGGGCACTTTAACCCTCTCGATACTTTCGTCCCCTGTGCCAGGAGCAGTGCCCTGCGGGGAAAGGTTGCGAAGAGGCAGGGGCACCTCAGTGCGCTCCTGGGGCTCAGCCCCGGCGGCTTTCCGCTCCCGGCGCCGCACATCGCTTTAAGAGCACTTCCCAAAAAAGTCAGGTTGTGCTCTTGGTTGTTTCTTCTCTCTCTTTTATGACCATTTTCGGCTGAGCTCGTTCCCTCCCTCCCCTCCTCTCTGACTCACACACACACACACACCCCCCACAAGAGCCCATGAGGAAGTGAGCTTAATCCAAATATCAAACTTACCGTCCGGAGGATCGTGCCTTGAAAAAGTTCTGCTCTGCTAGGTCTCAGAGTTAGAGAAACGACCGTCATCCCTCATTAAGAGCTCAGGGCTGGGGAGAGGGGCTGCAGGCGGAGGGCCACGGGCGGGGAGCGCAGCTCCCCAGCTCTCCCCGCCCGGCTTTGCTGACTCTGCGCCCCGAGGGGCGCGGGGGACCAAGACCGAGACCTCCTTCCCCGCAGGCGGCTCCGGCGCTCTCGGGACGGGGACGTACCGGGCACCGGCCCCAGGATTTCTCCCGCGGACAAAGGCGTGCGCACCTAGACGTGCCTCCGCGGGGGGATGCGCGGGCTCCCCGCGGAGAGAGGGGACCCCGGGCCAGAGACCCGACCGCCCACCCGCTTCTTTAGCGGGGGTTGGGTGGGTGTAGTGTGCTTGTTCACAGCTACAGCGGGACAGTGGGAGCATTTCGTGTTTACAACCGGCTCCGGCTTGTAATGGTGTAGTTCGAGCAACGTTCCTGTGTGTCTTGGGCTCTCAACTGGAGCTTTGCTCAGTCATTGAGAGCAAAAGAAAGTATATGGAAATCAATATATAGACAGTGTGGAGGGCAGATAATGGATTCGAGGCAGTGAGTGTTACAATCTGCATTATGGGCTTCCTATTGTTTAGACTGAGCACAAATTTCCAAAGGGTGAAGTGGTGGGTTTTTTTAGTTATTTATTTTTCCTCTCTCTCCCTTCTTTTTGGAGGGCTTTGTGTGTATAGGGGGAGGGGGGGGTGTTAAATCCTCCTGCCACAATTATCAGACTACCCCCGCGTTCCCGCCCGCCCCATCTGATTTTAAAGGTAGTGCTTTCACGGCGAAGCTAATGACTTTCATTTAATTGAACATGCCCTGATGTAGCGGATTGTTCTCGCAGCCCTGCGCCTTTGTTGCTTTTGGGGGGAAATAAAGCTAATCAAACCTTTTGTCACGGCCAAATTCTCCCTCAGGGTCTCCCAAACATTTGTTTGAATAATTCACCTCAAGAATTGAAAATACTAATTGATTTTAAAATGCTAGCCCGGAGGGACAGGGAGATGAGGGGGTTGGAGGTGGGGAGAGACTGGAAATTAGAGGCGAAGAGCAAACGTCTACCTGCCAGCGGCGAAACCTCCGCAGTCGCTGCCCTCGTCGGGAGCCAGGACCGGGGCCGGGCTGCGCCCCCCCCGGCGGACTGCGGTGCCCTCGCTGCTGCCGGCCGCAAGCTCCGTCCCCTCCCTCGGCCTCTTCTCCCCCTCCCCGCCACCAAACTGCGCCTGGTCACCTCGGTGCCGGACGCTCCGCCAGCGGGCACGGCTGCGGGGCCGGCGGTGGCAGGGGTGGGCTCCGCCGGGCGGGGAGGGGATCCCGGTCCGGGCGGCTCGGCCCCATTCAGAGAAGAATTTTGATGCGATTCATTAGAAGTAACGAGTTGACATAAGGTAAATCTACATCGAGGGGGCCTTTCTTTGAGTGCATGGGGAAGCTTCATTAACCATCGCTAACAAGGCGTGCAAATGCTCTGATTGGGTAGCTTTCTTGTAACGCCAGGGCCTTAGCAGGATGCCCACCTAATGAGGGTCACTACAAGAGACTGATAAAATATTCAAATTTTCCGTCGCACCAGGAACTTTGTACTAAAGGAGAAAGTTGAGGCAACTGTGTGCTTGTTTACCTTGGGAAGGCACACTCTGGGGAGAAGGCATCTACCTCTGACGTCTCCATCTCCCAGAGAAGCCCCGAGTTCGGTGGTCGCTGCTTTTTGGACGTTTATTTGTTAAATTCGTCGACAGATTTCCCCCCGCCTTCTCTCGTTTTCCCCAGGTCTAATTATGTTTCTCCTGAACTTAATGCGCTGATAAATAAGTAACTTGTCTGTGAGGTTCCATGCGTCTTTTTTTCTTTTCTTTCCTTCTTTCTTTCTTTACTTCTTTCTTCCTTTTTTTTCCCCTTGAAGAAGAATTATTAAAATCAGCTTGATGGCTCTAATGATACGTCAATCATTTCAAAGTTGCTGCTTGTTGCTAATATGTCAGCCTCTGTACACATCACTGCTACCTTCCTCGCTGCCGCGTTAAAAGTCTGCCCCCTCCTCCCCCCGCAATTTGTTTCTTCAAGTTTTCATTGCTAGGTTACGATTTCTAATTAGAGCTAAGTATTTCACTTAATATTTAATTTAGACGCCCAGCACATATATCATACCTAGATCAGTCAATCAAGTGTCCCTTGTTGATAATGTTACATCATTAAGAGTTGTGTTTAATTCAGGAGCAAGCGACTGCACGGCTGCTGCTGCAGAGCAGGTAACTCTCGGCTGGCGGGAGCTGCCAGCAGATGCGGAGGGATGCGGGGAAGCCGACCAGCCCGGCGGCGGTTGCGGCTCTGCCGCCTCCTCGGGAAAGTTTGCTGCTTCCCAAGCCGGCACCTCGCCGCGGAGGCGAGCTACGCTCCCTTTCTCCCTCCTTTCAAAAAAACAAAACCAAAACAAAAACAACCAAAACAAACCAACCAAAAAAAAACCCAACAAACCAAAAACCACACCGAAAAACCCTCACGTTTTTTTCCCCAGCCTCTGTGTTTACTCAAAACAAAGTATGTGTGGCGGAGGTATCTCCAAAAGTTTAACTTGGAAGCTGGAGCACTGTTTCAGATCAGTAATAAAATGCCTTCCTCGGCTTCTCAAACCAATCCAAACCGTTAAAAAAAATCACTTGTCCACTTGTTTCTTAGTACAACCGGTACAGCACACATCGCATCAACAGGACTGCGTTACGGGAGCCGAATGGGCCACATCTCACACACCCATCAAATGCGCATTCATTTATCTCGCGAAATCGTGGCTAAAAATAAAGGCGGAGGAAGAACGAGAGAGAAAGGGAGAATGAAGGAGAAGGATAGATGCGTTTGTAAAGACAGCATCAATGCATAATTGTCAGCGGTTGCCACTGAAGACTGACAAAAATTCAATTAAATCGTAATAATAAAAATACAAAGCTTAATAAGACCAACGCGATGCTCTCTCCTTTACCTGCCCCGGTCTCCCCCTCTCTCCCCCCTCTCTTTCCCCCTCGCCGCGGCCGAGGTGCTGCGTTTTCCGCTCGCCGGTACCTCGACCGCTACGCCCCAGCCCCGTCTGAACCCCTGCCTCCCCCGATAAAAAAATAATCAGCCTTTGCAAACGTCGGCTGAGTCACTCTCGAGTCAGGATCAAGGGGCACTAACTAGGCAGCAGAAAATCGCAGCCTCCTGGGAGCGACCATCAAAACAAGCAGTGAAATAAAAGAGCTTCCCTCTCTGCTTGCCTTCCTCTCCCCGGAAAAGTCCTCCAGGTTGGCAGCCCGACACACACACACGCACACACATACACACACGCACACAACTTTGCAGGGCTCCCTCCAGAACAGGGCACAGGCTTGTCCTGGCTGACTTAGGGGAAGGTTGGTTTTTTCGGGGGGTGGGAGGGAAATTGCTCCCCTGCCCTGCAGAGCCACATGTCATTCTAGCAGCTAAAACAATGAATCATGCGGGATCAAGTAAGATTGACTGGAAACGGACGGCAGGTTCTCCAGCCCGGAGAAGATGGCTATCGGCAGCGAAGGGGGCACCCCGTCTGCCACTGCCCCGGCCCCCCGGTCTCCAGCGCGGGGATGGGGAAGGGCTGGAGGGGGTGGGGGCGGCGAGGCGGTGCACCCCCGGCGTCTCCCCCGCGGGACCTCCGCCTGCCCGTAACAAACTTACAGGATCCGGAAAGGATTTTTCCCAGCCGAGAGGGCAGCCTCTGCCCAGCCCCGTCCGCCGCTGTGCTCCCGCTCCCTCTGCCGCCGGCCGCGCCTGGCTCCGCGCCGATCCGCTCCCGGCTCCGCGCTCGGCTCCGCGCTGCCTTGCGCGCCGCCCCGCGCCACTGCGCACTGCCGGCGGCGGCGGGGGCCGACGGCTGCGCCCGCCCGGCTGCGGCTCGGCGCCCGGCGGGTCCGGGCTCGGCATTAGCCGATCCCATTGACAGTTTGCAGCCAGCAGCTGCAGTCATTAAAAGCCATTTACACCCTGGCCTCCTCACACAAAGCTGGAGCGCCAACAATTATCTGCTTGCACATTTCAGGACAGGAGAGTGTATCCCTAACAGGCTTAGGAGAGCGCTGAATCCCCGGCCGGGCTGGACAAACACCAGATTCACATGCCCAGGTCTGGCTAACAACCACCGCGTCCGGGTGACCCGCGCTGGCCAGCCGCGGGAACAAGTGCAAGCATTTTAAGATGCTGGCTCCGTCCTTGCAGGAGCTTCTGGCTGGCAGAGCTCTTGTGCTGGACGTCTTCGGGCGAGGAGAGGAGAGCAGGCTTCAATAAGACCTTGATATTAGCTGATAGGCACATTAGGATTGTGGGTTTGTTTGGCTTTAAACACACAGGCACACGCACACAGAGTAGACGTGCATGGAAATGCCCTATAGAAGGATATATTGGAAGAAAGGTTTGCACCACAAATGCAGTTACTGCATGTTTCGTATGTCTGGGAAAATAAAGGAAAAAAAGACAGAAAGAAAGAAAGAAAAAAGAGAGAGAAAGAGAGAGTTGGAAAGGGGATATATATTGAAGCTTTGCAAGGTTCATCAGGGATGCAATCTAGAGGTAAACGACCAGTGTATGATCGTCTGTAGGAAAAAAAAAAAAAAAAGCCTGTTTGGATTTTATTCTGGAAATACATTTTAAGGTAGTTTAATTTGCAGCTTGGAGAAAAATGGAATCAAATATTAAGAAACTCCCGCAGGAATTCCCCCCACCCTCCCCTCTGTAATCCTTTACATAAAAGGAAAGGATTACAAAGAAAAAAGATTTTGTGTGTGTGTGTATTAAAATCTTTGGCTAAACATATTGTTGTCCAATTAATACCTCCAAGTCGATTTGTAGAGGGACTGGGAAGTCTCCTTCCCTCCTTAGCTGTACAGATGGAAATATGAGCCGGGAAGCGGGGGGGGGAAGTTTCCCCCAAGTCTGTTAACAGAAGTGTTTAAGCAGATCACTAAAAATTAAGAGAGTGAGTTATTTCTATTAGGACTATGAAGCCATGTAGCACACCGATGACAGTTTAGTGGAAATCAGATGAATGTATAATACAGCGAGCTTCTTCCAGTCCAGCAGCTCTTCCAACTGGACCTATTCATCTGCCACTTGGAATTATTTCACGAGGAGTGCGCTGTGAAAGGATCACAACCAGTTTGGAGCCCAGCTAAAGAACTTCTACCACCCATAGCAGTATTATTATTATCCTCCGGATAGGGCAAGTCACGCTATGTTTTCACATTTTAATTGTAATATCTCTCTTGCCCCCCCTCCTTCCTTCCATTGATGTCTGAAAGTAGTTTGGGCTCCAAGCCTCACCCCTCGATCTCCATCGGAATGCAGAAAAGATCTTTAAAAAAGTTTTGAATTCCTCAATGATTTTTCTTCTAGAAAGGCGGCTTAGGATAATTATTTCAGCTTTATTGAGGGCAGATTAGTTGAAGTCTGGATGCTGCGTTTCAATACTCGTTGTACATGCCTTTACAATGTCGGTATTGTTTGCTACTGTGTGTGAACCTATTCAAAATATACACTTTTTAACACCAAGCAAAGTCCTGTCTAAATATACACAGTAAGTCTGGAAAGATGTCCATGACCCGTACAAATCTCTGTAAATCACACTTCCATAGCTACAGAAACTAAACAAAAGAGTTACCAGCTCAAGATGCTGATTAAATCTTCTTAAAAGCAACATACCTAATAATAAATATAGTTGCATGGTAGCAAGGTCTGGCGACCCAGCTAGGTCTTACTGAGGGATGAACTCAAACCAGAACAGAGATTTTTCTTGCTCCCAATTAAGAAAAAAAAAAAAAAAGAAAAGAAAAAATATAATAAATCTGAGTTCAAACCCACTTTTCCTCGCCTCCCTTTCCTCCTCTCCGCACAGAAGCCCTGCAAGTTGACGGCAAAAATTGCGGGGAAAAGGAGAGGTGCGGTGTAAAGACCCGGCGGGTTTGGGGTAAGGACCTGCCTTGCAAGGTCCTCGGGCTCCGGAGAAAGGAAGGGGCGAGAGGAGGTGAGGCGAGTGGGAGGAGGAAAGCCAGAATGAAAGAAAAACAAAGTGCAGAGAGGAAAGAGAAAGGAGAGGGAAAGGGAAGGCGAGAAGGAGCGGGAGGGCGGGGGAAACAAGGCGTGGGACGGGGGAGGCAGGGAGCCGGGCGCCACCGGAGCCGGCAGCGGAGCCGGGCGCCACCAGAGCCGGGGCGGCCGGGGCGGGTCCGGGCTGAGCTCCTGCACGGCTCTCGGTGGAGCCTCCGCGGAACTCCGCGGGAAGCGGATCTCTCCTTCCGCGGAGAGGGGCAGGGCGCGGGAGAGAGGAGGAAAGGAGATTCTTCGGGTAAGGAGGGCTAAATCCAGCCTGTACTGTATGTGCCTGCTTCTGGGAGGGTCACCGGCGTGAGGATGGGTCTAATGATCTCATCTTTCTTTTCTTTCCCGGCACCATTAGTGCTCAGATAGGCAGAATGAAGTGAAACTACGTGCAAATCATGTGTAAATTGTCTCAGTTAGGAGCCCTTTATCCGAACGTGTATCCCAGCCTGGCCCATTTACTTTCCCCCCATATCTCCTTTAGCTTTAACGAGGCTCGTTAAGATCACAATAATATTCCACCCTCTAATTGCTCATCCCATTCAACAAATATGTGCACACTGCTTTTCGCATTATTTGATCCCTTATTTAGGAGGGGTGTGGAGAGGGTGGGGGAAGAGACAGAGAGAAGGGGAAGTGCTGAGATTAGGAGTTGCAAAGATTAAGGGGAAAAAAAAACCCAAACCAACCAGGCTTTTCCACCAACCGCCCTGCTTCTCTCCCCCCCCGTGCATTTGGACGAAGTGGTAAAAACCTTCCTTACGTACTCCGTAATGATTGGCAGGGCTGACAGTGATTGGCAGGGGCTGCCATGGCAACGCCACAACGACACTCAGAAGACCAATAGAAAAGCGAAACAAAATGTTTCAGCGCTGCACTCACTGTGGATTTAGGGGAGATATTATGAGGCTGTTGTCATTAGGGCGATTGCTGTTGAATCACTGAATCCTGACTCGGCGGCGGCGCGGGGCCGGGTGTGTGTGAGTGCGTGTGTGTATGTGTGTGCGTGCGAGTGCGTGTGCGTGTGTCCCCGTGTGAGCGTGTGTCCCCGTGTGCGTGTGTGCCCCCGTGCCTCTATGTGGCTGTGTGTGCTTGTGCGGGTGTGGATGCGTGCGCGGTGCGTGTGCCCTTTCCTCCCTTCTTCCTCCCTTTCTTTCTTTTCTCCTTGATTTATCTCCCCTCTCCCCGGTCATCCCATGGTGTTCAGGTCCCCGCTAGAGCTTTACCCCACCCATTTCTTCTTGCCAAACTTCGCCGCCGACCCGCACCACCGCTCCCTCCTTCTCGCTAACGGCGGCGGCGGCGGAGGCAGCGGCAGCGGCTCGGGCTGCAGCCCCGGTGCCGGCGGCGGTGGAGGCGGCAGCTCCCGGGCACCCCACGAAGAGTTGTCAATGTTTCAACTGCCCACACTCAACTTCTCCCCGGAGCAAGTGGCCAGCGTCTGCGAGACGCTGGAGGAGACTGGAGACATAGAGAGGCTGGGGAGGTTCCTCTGGTCGCTGCCGGTGGCGCCGGGGGCATGCGAGGCCATCAACAAGCACGAGTCCATCCTCCGCGCCCGGGCGGTGGTGGCCTTCCACACGGGCAACTTCCGAGACCTCTACCACATCCTGGAGAACCACAAATTCACCAAGGAGTCCCACGGCAAGTTGCAGGCCATGTGGCTCGAAGCGCACTACCAGGAGGCCGAGAAGCTAAGGGGTCGCCCGCTGGGGCCGGTTGATAAATACAGGGTGAGGAAGAAGTTTCCGCTGCCCAGGACCATTTGGGATGGCGAGCAGAAGACGCACTGCTTCAAGGAGAGGACTCGCAGCCTCCTGAGGGAGTGGTACCTGCAGGACCCTTACCCCAACCCCAGCAAGAAAAGGGAACTGGCTCAGGCCACGGGGCTCACCCCCACGCAAGTAGGCAACTGGTTCAAAAACCGAAGGCAAAGAGACAGAGCAGCGGCGGCTAAAAACAGGTCAGTGGGGCTATGGGACCCTGCTCCGGGGCGGGGGACGAGGTGGGCTGCGGGGACCCGCGGGCGGCCGTGCTCCGCGCCGCGGCTCGGTTGGCCGCCCGACCGGCAGCGCACCTCTGCCTCTCCTTTCCTCTTCCTCCTCTTTCTCCTCTCCATCACTGCCACCGGGAGAAAACGGGTTGCCCTCCTGCCGGCAGAGGCAGGGATGCGGCGGGGGCAGGCACGGCTTAAAGTTGTTTGGCGCGCCCCGAGCCCTGCCGGGGCTCCCCACAGGCTCCCGGGGTGCGGGCAGGGCTGGGGCTCCCCCGCGGGCGTGGGAAGCTCCGTGTGTGCGGGCGCGGGGCGCAGCGGCTGCGGCGGGGCAGAGCCTGGCTCTCCCTGCCTCCCTCCTCGAAGCCGCTGCGGCGAGCGGGGGACGGGAATCCCACGGCCCCGGGTCGGTGGGCTCCCGTTTTGCTTTCGGCTTTCCGGGATGTGCGTTCGGCCGGGCTCTGGCGCGGTTTCCCCACTGAAGTGCCGAGGCGGGCGGTGCAATTAAGAGAGGGTTCCTGCAGAGCAGGAGGCTCCGATCGAATTGTTCGTGCTCCTCTGCATACGCGGCAGGACCAGCACACGCACACCCAGAGCCGTTTGGTTCAAGGAGAAAAAGAAAAAGAAAAAAAGCCTTTAGGAGATCTGGAAGCCTCTTTTTCTTTTCCCCGTCCCCATTTCTCTGTTTACACCACATGGCGACCTGGCCCTCTGGTCGCGTGTTGTCTGTGCATTTGCCCTGCATTTATTTGCGTGTCTCTCCGTGTTTTTTCTTTTTAAAAATTATTTTATTTATGTCTACTCTGCCATGATAAAAGCGGGGCACCCTTTTTTTTTTTTTTTTTTTTTTGTCAGCATCGTAAAACTTATTTCGCAAAAGAAAATGGACCCTTAATCCAGTTTGGCACACTGTTTTTATTTTAAGTTTAGCTACCACTGTAAGCGTGTAAACAAAACTTCTTGTTCTTGTAAATGCTGTCTCTCACTGGTGCTATTGATTTAAGATTCTGTAGGAGAAATGCAACCTAAAAGTGCCTCGCCATTTAATTTCCATTAAATGGA
This sequence comes from Caloenas nicobarica, assembly GCF_036013445.1. Taxonomy (NCBI): domain Eukaryota; kingdom Metazoa; phylum Chordata; class Aves; order Columbiformes; family Columbidae; genus Caloenas; species Caloenas nicobarica. Next base: position 93,395,897 of record NC_088247.1, on the reverse strand, counting down.
AAACAGATCAGCTTAGGACTGTAAATAAACAGAAGTTGCCTACGGATGCTTTTGTTGACTCAGTGCTTTTGACAGCAGATGAATGCACCAGGAATTGTAAATGGGATAAAAATAAAAGACATTGAAATTAGACAACTTTTAAAAATGAGAAATGTAGAATAAATCGGCTACATTGTTCTGTTATTTGCAGGCAGTTAAATAGGAAATAGCCCCGTGGAAGCAGTTGAGCAAAGACTGTTTTCTTATTCACAGTAGCTAGGCGCTAGAGGTTGTGCCTGGCTGCTCAGTCCAGGACTTTTAGGTCTTATCCTTGAATCAGGCTTTCTTCGGATTTCGAGCGGGATAAAAGGGCGCAGAGGAATATTTGCAACACGCTAGAGAACCTAAAAATGATGTATTGACTCTTAAAAAAAAAAAAAGTTCAACGCAACGTACGCTAAATCGTTGACGATGAAAGGACGAGCACTTCAAAGCTAATTTTGGCTTTCAGATGGAAAAGGGACTTAAAATTCGAGCGAAGAGAAGCGTTGTGCTCCATAATGTCCCTTTTTCTATTTTATTGATAGCACTACCTCTTCAGGACAGGACCTTCCTCCAGTCCTGCCGCAGACCCCAGAGTATTTATCTGTCCCCTGGAAAAAAATTTAGACAGATATTCGCCAGAGTACAAAATGAGAATCTTGTGCGATATTTTTCCCTCTAGAGACGGGTCCTGGCAGCTTTCCGCGGTGGTCCAAGTGTTTAAGGAGCTCACACAGACTTGGTTTTCTCCTAGGCCCGCGGTGCAGCGGGGATGCACGACTATCCAGGAGAGAGGGAAGGCTCTGCTCGCGTTTTTCAAACCACGGTGCAGGGAACCTCTTCCCCCGCTCCTCCCCGTCCCCTTTCGAACCGCGACCCCGCTCATTGTGTTTGCGCCGGGTGCCGTCCCGCCCGAGGTGGCCCGACCTGGCGGGTCGGGGAAGCCCCGGCGCCGGCCCGGGCGCGGCGGCAGCGGGGGCGGCGCGGCCCGGGCGCACGGCTTGGCCCTGCCGCCCCTCCCGGGCTCCGCGGGGGGCTGCGGGGAGGCAGCCGGGCCGGCCTGGGGCTCCGCTCTGCTCCGGACCGGGCCGGGGCTGGGGGTCTGCTCCCGGCCGGGGCCTAGGTGGTCCCCGGGCGGTGGCGGGGTCGGGCGGGCGCCGTTCCCTGGGCGGCGGCGGCCGGTGTCTCAGAGGGGCTGTGCTGTTGTTTTGTCTCCCGGCGCGATGCAGGCTCCAGCACCAGGCGATAGGACAGAGCGGCATGCGGTCGCTGGCAGAGCCCGGCTGCCCGACACACAGCTCGGCCGAGTCTCCGTCCACGGCGGCCAGCCCGACCACCAGCGTCTCCAGTTTGACAGAAAGAGCCGAGACGGGCACCTCCATCCTCTCGGTAACCTCCAGCGACTCGGAATGTGATGTATGATATCGGAAAACAAACAAACAAACAATCCAAATCCAAACAGCCAAGCACCCTCTACCCGACCCGAGCAAAACAAATCGAGGCAACCTAGAATCAGGACACACACACGCATGCACGCATACACACAGCCAGGAGGAAAGAAAAGGCCAAATCCGACCCAAACATAATAGCAAACAAACAGACAGGGATCAGAGAATCCACCAACACCACCACCGTCAGCCAACACCACCACCAAGAGATGGAGCTAAAACTTCAACAGTCACAAAACGCTGGTGCTGCAGCGGGGGGGTGGGGGGGAGGACGGGAAATAATAATTATTATATATATATAAAAAGAAAAAAAAAAGAGGAAAAAAAAAGCAAAGCAAAAGTGACAATTGTATTCTTTTTAGGACAAGCACGATTTCTCCTTTGCGCTTTTCCATGGACGCATTTCACCCACTTGCATGATGATGATGATTAAATTTGTATCTGGGAAAAAATATTCTCTATAGTAAAGGAAAACAAACAGAAACCAGACAAACAAACGCAAACTCCGATCGAACTTGTACAAAAAGCAAAAATTGAAAAAAAATAATTAAAAAGGAACTCCTTGAAGAGGGAAATAACAAATGTTTATCGCCTTTTTGTTGGTCCTATTTCTCTCACTTTCTCTCTGCCTCTCCCTTTCTCCGTGGTGGTTTTATTTTTCTTTTTTTAATTATTTTTTTTCTATTTTTTTTTAAGTCTAAGTGATGGTCCAGTCAAGATGCAATTTTCTGTTTTTTTGTTCAACAGACAATCATTTTATTCGTAAGCACCTTTTTTTCTACACTTCTGTCACTGCCTGTGTGGGTACTGGTTATAAATGTGGAAAAAGAATAGTTATGACTGTAACAGATTTTTATTTTTATTTCAAAATTTTATATGAATTATGTATATCTTAATGATGCGGTCATTTTCCCAGTTTGTAATATATGTGTAGAAATGCTTGTATATGATATTTGCTCTACTCTTTCTTTCTCCCTCCCCCCACGTCTACCTCCCTCCCACCCTTTCTCTCTCCTTTTTATTTTCCTTGACTCGGTGTTCCTTGCACAAACTTAGCTGTCAAGATCTGACGTGCTAGGTTTTCAAAAGGGACCTCAGCGATAGAAAAAAAAAAAGAAAAAGAAAAAAATGCTTAGGGTGCAACTGTAGTTATCTTATGCAAAAGCTATTTTGAGTATTTCATAGCAGCTTTGGGGGGGTGTCTTCTTAAACTCCACGTAGGACGCTTAAACTATTGTTTCCTTAACTGCGTGTTTATCTATATGTACAAACTTTCTAAATCAAATACAGTATTCCATTTTCTTATCTATCCAGCGATGTCGGTGTTTTTGTCCACCACGGAAAAATACGCCCTCCCCGTGGTCACCTCGCCCCTCGCCCTGCCCCGCCGCAGCTCCGCGGGACGCGCAGCGCTGCGCGGCCCCTGCGCCGCCGCCCGCTCTCCCTTTTCCCGGCTCGGCGGGACACCCCGGAGGGAATCTGGGGGGACGGACCGACCTTGAGCGGAGGCTGCAGACGGCAGCGGGGACACCGGGCTGCGATAGCGGCGGGGCCGGGGGCACGGCCGTGTCCCTCCGGGCCCCCCCCGCAAGCGCGGGCTCCAGCGTTTTCCACCCAGGTCCTTTTTTTTGTGCACTCCGAGCTGAAAGGCTTCTCCCGGCCGCCCGTCCGCAGGGCCAGGTTTCTGCAGAGAGCGGTTAAGACATTTCGGGATTTGTTTTGTAGCTTTAAATGAAAACAAAAACATAAACTCCTCGCCCCAAGCGAGATGCAGCTCCTCCCCTCGAATCCGGAGTATATTGTAATGTGCTGAAAGAAGCCTTTATTTGCATGACTAGCAGTATTTCAGCATCTTTCTTTTATTTCTTTCATTTTTTTTTCTTTCCTTTTTTTTCTTTCTTAATTAAAGTTTTGCTTTGCCCTGGGCAGGTTATTCAGCCGTGAATTAACGAGGGATAAATTCTAAACTTGTTTTTACTTGAAAATACAATTTTGAAACTTACCAGGGTTTTAGGGAGAAACGTGTCTGGAATTTCTTGACCATTTCCAAACTGATTTGGACTCCCGATCTACCTTTGTGTCGCCCGAGTCCTCTCTCTATCTCTCTCTCTTCCTTCCTCCCCTTTTTTTGGGAAGTCCGAGCTAGGTTTATGGAAAGCCTTACGAACCGCTTGGGCCTCCCCTCGCATCCCATTCCCCCAAGAGGCCACCTAGGGATCTGAGGGGAACCCCCTAGGGTGAGATATCTTAGAGCAAGCCACTAATGGGGAATTTTAAGAAATAAGCTGGTGTTCAAATACGTTCATACACTTTTGGTACCCCCGAGGAAAAGCCGCGCGTGCGTGTGCAGCGAGCACGAAAGGGACGCGTTTCCCTCGTGGGACCGCCCCTGGCCGGGGTAGCAAAGATTTTCCGCGCTGGGTCGCTGAGCGACCGCGAGCTGCAGACTCGCGTAGTGGTTGGCGGGTAGATTTCTCCTCCGGCTCCCCATGGGAGTCACCGCGGGGAAGGAGACAGACAGCCCCAAGCAGCGCCCGCCCCGTCGGGGTTCGTCTCCCCCTCTCCCCGGGCTTCGCTCAACGCGCGACTCCGCCGTGAGTCTCCCCACAGACAGCTCCGGCGGCGTCACTGCCCCGTCAGCAACGGAGGGTGAAAAGAAAATAATGCCCGCTTGTGCGAAACGCGAATGGACGGGAACTGCTTGAGGGGGAAGAACACAGACAATGGGGGCCCCGTGTTTTGCGTGGGTGGGAGAAGGAGGTCGCGTAATGGACTTAGTTCTTCCCCCATGCGGGTTTTAGAGGGGAGAAGTATTAACCAGGAGAGGATAAAAGGCTCCCAAATGGCCGGCACCCTCGCACAGGTCTCAGGCTTGATCTCGGGCTGCATTTTCTGTCCCCCCGGCAGCGAGGCAGCAGAGAGGCCTTTACAGGAAAAAATCTCGGCCCTTTCAATCACCCCCAGGTTTGGGTAGGAAGGAGATCTTCGATGCCAGTACAGTATTTCTAAATGCAATACTTCTGCACCTTGTTGGTAGAAGTGTCGTTCTCATCCGGTTTTATTTTTAACAAGATTTAATACTTGAAAGGATTCAGAGACGTGAAAGTTTGGGATTTTTTTTCTTTCTTTTCCTTCATTTTCGTGTCTGGAAGCTGCAGCTAGAAGGCGTCAAGCCGGCAGCAATAATTTACCTCAGCTGAGCCTTACACGGATAGGTTTGGATTTGTCTTCCCTCTGATTAATCCACCAGAAGATCGCCCCACCGTGCCGTGGCAGTTAGGGGTGGCCATAAAGATCGCCTTTAGTCTCGCTCCATCCGTACTGGGGCTCAGGCTCCAGCCTTTCCCCTCCAGCTTCTCAAGCAGGGCCTTTGCTTCCATGCCATTCGCCACCCCTATCCTCAAAGAGTTACCCCTTTTACCGGAGCCCCAACCCAAACCCGGAGGAGCGACCTGCCTCGGCCCCGGTGGAGCTGTCCGCCTCTCCCTGGAGCCCACCAGCCTTTGTGCGGGGCAGTCGGCATGGGGGACACACATTCCGAGGGGCGCCGATGCCTGCGCTGTTTCGGGGTGCCAAGGGTGCAGCTAATGATATGCTATTTCAAAGCCTGGCTCCCTAATGGATAAATGATGCTGGTTTAGGATTTGCATTAAAAATCTGAATGGCTGATTGAGGTGTAAATCTATGAAAAGCTGCGTTTAAGCCTTCTCACCCACTAAGTCCATCTGCCCCGGGAAGATAGGGCCTATCGAGTCCCGCCAAACTGGAGGGCTGCCTCCTCCCTGCCTCTGGCCGAGCATTATCGACAGACCCTTTCCAGCATTAGTTTATTATCCGCGCCGAGCTCGGCCGTTGATTAAGATGAAATTACTCGGAAGCTGAAGTGCGTTTGATCAATATTTAAGCGAAAACCGGAGGACGGGAGGCAGATGGCCGAAGCCCGGCGGCACACCGCGCTGCCTCCCCGAGAGCCGGCCCGGGCGGCCCCGCTCCCCCGGCCTGCGCCGTCCCGCACCGCCGCCTCCCGCCCACGGCCACGGGGACACGGCCCTGCCCCACCCGTCGGAAGTCGGGTCGAGACCAGCCGGTTCCGGGAGCAATTTGGAGACGGTAGTTACCCCCCCACCGCCGCCCATCCCTCGCCGTGGGGGCTAGACTGCTGCCTTCATCCCCAACGAGCTCCGGTTTGCGGCTCCACCTGCGCGCGTGTACCCCGGCGTGGGGGTCTGCAGACCACCGAAGTCACCTGCCTGCCTTCCCTGTCTCCCTCCCTCCCCGTTGTCGCTGCCCAAGGGCCGGCTCGAGCCCTTTAGCACGCTGGGGTGCTCTTTGTGTTCCTGCTGGGCCGCGGCTGCTGCCGGCCCTCCGCGGCCAGGCGCGGGCTTCGATCATTCCCAGCTCCCTCTGCCCGATCAATTACAGCTGCCTTTTCGAGGGACCTGAATCTGCTTGCCGGTTGCCCTTAATTTTTAGCATACCCAAGATGAGGTTACTGCCCCGGCCCGAAGTGAAAAGAAATGTGGACGTTGGTGCCCTGTATTGCTCTGATTTCTTCGGTTAGCTGAGCACAACTTTCTATTCGTGTTTATTCATGCAGGTTCTTATTGAGCTCCACATCGCACTGGCCTGGATTCCGCGTGTAGGGCGGGGATAGACAAACATTGCGTTTTTTCTAGAGCACACGCACACGAGTGTGTAGGGTGACAGACGCACACACACGCTACGTGAGTCCAAAATGCAGAGGGCACCCGTGGCCTGTAGCCGCATCAAGACCCTGCAAGAGCTCCAATGCACAGAAGTTTGTAAATTGTGTATATAAGAAGGGGGAGAAGAACCAAACCATCCAGATGCAAAATGACCAAGGGACAGAGAAGGTGGGGAGGTGGAGGTGAGGGAGAGAGAGTTGGGAAGAAAAAGCAGAGGATATTACCGACGGTGCGCTAAATATTCTCTTCTGGCACTGTAATGAAAAAAAGGCAGGGGCTGTGGGGACATAGCCATGATTAAATGACACTAAAGGGATTTGCTTTGCTGTGTCTGGGGGAGGGATGGCTGCTAGGTTATGTTTTCAGCGCTGTTCTCTTTTATTTTGGAAGCAAGGTGTTTTCAGACCAGGAGACTTCAAAGCGGCTCGGCACCTCGGGATCTGCAAAAGAAAGATGCAAAAGAGTAATGAATAAAGAAAGGGTAGACGAAAATATCTGGAAGTGTGTGGTTAGAATCGCCTCCCTGTAAGCCAGATGAAGTGGCAGGATCGGCTCTCCCTGCGGCAGGCAGGTCTATTGCTGAACAGGTCGAAAAAGAAAGAAGAAAACTACACAGGAAGTCAAGATTTACAGTATCTAAAGCCAGACTGCGACTGACTTTAATTCCAGTCCTAGCTATTAGAGGGAGATTTAGCTCTACTGCAAATATTTGCTTTTTTGTCCCCATAGAAACATCATCAGGGGAAGTTCATTTAATAATAAGGTCAATTAAAGAGTATTTTTCAATGAGTGGAGCAAAAATTGCTTTCCTACTGGAATAACCTCTTTAGCAATATCTGGCAACAATAAAGTAGTACGGCAGTTTACCAGAATACTCTCTTTTCCACACGGTCCTGGAGCAGCGCGTGTGTTTGTGTGGGTGTGTGTATGTAAGTACACGGGTGAGCACACGCATCCACGCAGCGTGACTGTGTGCACTTGCTGATGGGATGAAACTGATGTACATGATGTCTACAGACACACTCACATATATACGTGGACAGACATATTCGTAGACATATGCATGTTTTCAGATTAAAGTAGCTCTTGTAATATCTTGTACAACACTATTCCCTTTTAATATCTAAATAGGTCAGTAATACAGTTCAATAACATTGGAGGTGTCTGCATATTCTCTCTCTTCACTCTGTGATAAAACATTCTTTAAGACTATTGGGATTTTACACTGTAATTCTATTAAATAGTAATTGAAGGGTCGCGAGAGGCTATGATACAGGATCAGCAGTGTATAAGCCGTCCGTTTGAACTTCAATTTGGAATCATAGGCAGATGGGATCACGGCCTCTTTGTGGTGCTTGCAGATTTAAAACTAGCCGGCACATGGAGGGAGGAAAAAAACCCTGCAATGCAGATTCATTCATTAAACATGAAAGGTTAGTGCTAGAGAGGATAAACATTTAGACGTCTAGGTAAATACAGAAATATACTTAATTCCCCTCACTTTCCTCCTACCATAACCCCCAACTATCTCAGTTCCTGATTTTATATTGTTATTACAAGTAACTTTCTTTTATATCCCCAGTGGGAATAAGTGTACCCGAATGACTTATTTCTATCTTAATCGCAGTCTATCCGCAAAACTTTTGTTCCACTTGCAGCCGGGGGGGAAGCCAGCTTAATGTATGTATGTATGTATGTATGTATGTATGTGTGTATGTATGTATGTATCTATCTATCTGTCTGTCTGTCTGTCTGTCTATCTGTCTATTTACTCTTTCCTTGCCCCTTCCTTGCGCCTCCTCGGACTATTTTTAAAACTCTCTTGGAAGGTTTGCCGGAGCCAAGCCCCGCTGTATAGCCGGGGACACGGCAGAGCAGGAGCGAGCTGTTTTCAGTTTAAAAGGCAGGCGGGGGGCAGAAGAAGAGCGTGGTATGAATTGATCTGCCTGAGCCGGGAGGCGAGCGACAAAAGCCACATTCTGCAGGAGGAGCCGTGGGTGCTGCTGCTGCGCGTCGCGGGGAGCTGCTGAGCGCGGCCCAGGTGGCGTCTGCGCGGGGGTGTGGGTGCGTGTCCGTGGGTGCGTGTTGGTGACCTCTTAGGCCCGAGGACGCTGTAGTTCCACCTTATCCGAAAACAAAAGACTTTCCAACTGTGAGAGTAAAATCCGCCCTGCCCCCCGCCCATTCCCCGGCTGTATCGTATTAAGAAGGAGCTTTCATTGTTTATTTCTAAATATTTGTGAAGCAGACAGTGTATGGGTTAACCTAATTAACACATCCATACTGTATATTCGTGGACCAAACGGTACGGCGAATTTCTAATGCGATGGTTGAATGTGATAGTCATTTCTGTGTTACAGGAGATTACAGCAACACTGGAGCATTTCCAGATTGTAGATGGTTTTAGATGTTGAATTTCCAGATGAGTATTTACCATCATAACTAATTTAAGACCATTATTAAATAGAAATTCTCAGCAGGGCTCTTTAATGATGGAACACGTTACTAATTACAGAGTTTACGCTCTGTTTTGGCTAAGCAGTCTAGAGGGATGGGATTGTGCTCTGCATGCAAAGCCAATATTACTAACGAGGAGGCATCATACCCCTAACATTTCAATCATATTATTAAAGAAAACCACTTCTTGCCTTATCTGCGCGAGAAGATAGCAAAAACATTTTGTTTATCGGGCGCTGGAAATAGCCGGAATAGAGAGCGGGATCTCTCCCCTGCTTCCCCCTGCTCCCAGCGGTCTGGCCTCGGCAGCCGGCCGGCGGCGGGGCTGTCCAAGCGGGCCGCCCCTCTCCCCGCCGCTCCCTGGGGCTCGTTCCCCGCCGCCCACGCCCTGCCGGGGCCGGTCCGCTGCCCTCGGCGGCCACAGCGGGCAGCCTCTGCCTGGCACTTCGCGCCGGGGGGACACCCAGCCAGCAAGTGCTTAAAAGGAGAGGACAGCTGGGGAGCCTTCCCCGCTGCCCCCGAAAGTCAGGGGCACAGATGCACACGCACCGGGCAGCTGCACAGAACTGGTGTGTGCGGGTAGGTACGTACAAACATCCGTAGTAAGTAATGAGCACGTAGAAACAGTTTTGGTGTTCCGGCCCCGTCCTCTGCACGTCCCGGGAAGCGGCCGGTGTTTTTTCTCCGGAGGACGCCGACGCTCCCGTCGAAGCCCGAGGAAGCAGATGCGCGCCACGAGGTTTGTAACGGGCCGGGAAGAGTTGTGTCAGGCTGCAGGAGAGGGGCCCCTGCCCCGGTGGGAGTGGAAGAACGGGGACCCGAGGGCTGGCCAAGCCCCTGCTCCCGCGCCTCTGTCCCCTGGGTCATCCTGCACGTGCAGGGCTGGCACTCGCCTGCCCTCGGCGTTTCTTTGGGAATACAATAGCCCTGGAGACAGAAGGAGGCAAAAAAGATCCATGGCTTATTTACTCATGTGGGCCACTTAAAATTACATTTAGTTTTCCTGACAACGGCAATTTTCCTCTTACCCACCCCCTTCCCGGCCCACCTCCTCCCTCTCTCCAGGTTACAGAGCACGCTGTTGCGTTCACAGCCGGTGTCAGTGCCGCGTTTTCGTTGCCCTTGAAAGGACGACAGACGGTTCTCAGCCTACATTCATTCTCTCTGTCCATTAATGTATTTGATCTAGACGATTAATAAGTACCGAAGACAGGTTTACAATAACCTGCTATTACGTTCAGTGGCGGTTTTGCCCGAGTGAAGACTTTTTGGATTGGTTCGCCCTGCCTGTCTTAAGATTCAGTATCTGTTATCTCTACAGATAGACAAACACATACACATGTATATGTATATATATATATATATAAACACACACATTTTCGCTTTATATACACATATTTGCAAGTGCAGTTGCATATTTCCCATTTGCCCCCCAAAATCTGGCCTTCCAGAACACGAAAATCGAGGAGGCACAAGAATACAGGCCAATGGTCAGAAGCTTCAAAGGTTTTTCCCCTCTCCTTCTCTTTTAAATAACCCTTTCATGCCACCTAAACAACAATCTGAATGTAAAAATCTTCGGATAGATTTGAGGGAAATTAAATTGTCTCCCCCCACTGTGTGCTTGTGAGCGAGTCAGACTGTGTTAACTGTTCTAAATGGTTTCTCTCGGTTTGTCTACTTATGTGTTTTACTGCAGCGTGTCTTGTTCAATAACGCAGGATGTGGCATTCGGTGTAAATCCGGCCGCCCTTCTGGGGCCTCGCTGCTTGCCGGTGCCAAGGAACTTCCATCTCCGCGGCCGGGCCGCCTCCACGCCCCCCGGCTGCCGTCCCAGGACGGGGACCCGCTCCCTGCTGCCCCCGGGCGCTCCGCACTGGGTGATTTCTTCCCGGGACTGGGGCTCCCCCACCCACCAGGCAAAGCTAAGCAGAAGGCAAATCCTGGAGGTGGACGTGCAACCCCTCGGCACACGCACGCTCACTCCCGCCGCGGCACAGCAGGCCATCGCGGGGGAAAGGATGCCCGCCCGGGGCTGCCGTACCGCCTCCCCTCGGCGGGGGCTGAGCGAGGCAGGGGGCGCCGGGCTCGGTAAGGGGGTGCAGCCCCGCTCTGATAGCCCCCCATGAGCCGGGCCCTGCCGATCCTAGCAGTGCCGACCCGGGCCGGGGCGCTGCCCGCAGGTGCGGGGGAGCGGCGCGGTGCCCCCTCCCCGACGGGTCCTTCCCGGCCCGCGGCGGCCCGGGCGCCGCGTCCCCGCCGCGCCGCGCTCCCGCCGCCACCGACGGCGCCTCAGCCCGTTTGGAAACTGACTCATTCTGTAAATAATCTTTGACGTCCCCACAAAGCCGCCCTTCGAGAGGAGTTTATTAGCACGGAGCCATTAAAACAGATGTCATGTTAGCTTCCCCGTGACATTTGGGTGACACATCTCTCCCGATGAATCGCTAATTGTCTTCCCGCCCGCAGTAAACATCCCGCTCCCATTGTCTGCGCTCAAGAGAGTTTCTGCCGCAAAATACGGTCCTGCGCGGCGCAGAGACCTCGCCGTGCGCCACCCCTGCCCCTGCCCCGGCCTTGGCCTCTGCCCTGGCCCCAGTGTCCTGGCCCCCTCGACCGCACAGCTCCCCTTCTCCCGCCCCTCAGCTCCCGCCTGTCGCTGCTGCCCCCGTGCTGGAGCCCCGGCCCCTTCCCCGCACCTGGCGGAGCGTCAGGCCCGGCCCGACAGCCCCTCGCTCTGCCCTCCGCCGCCTCCCCCGCGGCTGCTCCTCCGGGCCGGTCGCGCCCCGCTCCCGCCGCGGTAAGGACCACTTCGCCTGGAGCACTCCCGGCCCCAGCCCATTCCTGCCGGGCTCCTGGAGAGCAGGCCCGTCCGCGGGGCTGAGGGATGGGGATGAGGGGATCGCGGCCCTCCCGCCGTCTCTCCCCTTCTGGCACAACACCCTTCGTCAGCTCCTCCGAAATGTTTCTTTTGCCCGGAACAAAAGGTGCGTGTGGTGGAGTGGGGGGAGGCTGCCAATTTCCAGCGAAGTCCACGCACGGCGGTGACATATGTAATAGACTTTGGATGTGAAAAGTGGGGGTGTGCAGCACCAAGCCTTCTCCTCCTTATCCCCCGGTGAAGACACGCAGAGGAAACTGTCTGAGGGCTTTGAGGGGATAAGACAGAGCAGCCCTAAAGAACAGCTTTGCAGCTGAGTGGCTGACTGAATCCGTCTTACCTATGTGTTTCATATTCATAGCCGTTGTCTTTACGTTGATACATAATCTCTCACCCTTGTTAATTCTCAATAGATGCAGAGATAACTAATCCTCCCAGCTAGAGAGACACGAGCAGATTATGTGAGTGCAATCTATCTACCTGTCTGCCTGCACAGCCGCACGCACATATGTGCACGCACCGGCAGACTCAAAGCGATTTCACAGGGTTTTCTTCCACAGAGGTAGACAGATGCAGACCCTGACGCCTTGACTACCCGATGCAGAACTATTCGGTGAGAGTAAACATATATGTATCACTCACGCATTTGAGGCTACCTAGTGGTATAGTTTTTATGTACCGCACCTACTTTCTCTCCGTCTCCTCCGCAATATGCTCGAGTTTTAAACAAAAGCTTTTCTTAGAGAGGAAAATTACGGAAAGAGGGAGAGGGAGGAGAAAGATTAGGTAGATCCGGACTCTTAAAAAAAGACCCTAAAACAAAAAAACAACCCAAAATCCATTCTTCTCTTCCCCCTCCCACCCCCAAAAAAACCCCCCAAAAACCAAACCCAAACCAGGACTTGAAATTATTTAGCTGCTCAATAAAAAGACCTATTTGGCATCAACTGAGACGTTATTTTGACTGCCCAAAAACGTATCCCTACTTTGCGCCAGCCAGCGTTTGCAGCGAGTTACCTGGGCGCTGCTCGCTTTGGCATTTGCTTTGTTCTGATTTTTAGCATATACGTTTTATGGATGGCAATCGCAAAACAAAGCGGTCTTGGGATGGATGCCTGCTAAATCTCGCCCCAACTGTGCCCAGCCCCTGCCCGCACCCAGCCCGGGGGTGCTGCCCCCCCACTCCCCAGCGAAGCCGTGGGCGACGACGCCGGTGGGGCAGCGCCCATCCCCGCCGGCTGCTCTAACAACACGATCTGAAGTCGTCTGAGTTCGGAAATGTCGCTTAATATCTGTCCGCTCAGGGTTGCTTTGCAGACACCCGGGGAAGTGTCCGGCCCGGGCCCGGCGGGAGCGGCCCCGCGGCCGCCGCCGGCCTCGGCCCCCCCGGGCCGCCGACCCCGCAGGGAACGGCCCCTGCGGGCGCACCGCAGCCTGCCAGCCGCAGCTCTGTGCAAATGGGAACCTTGCCTCCGGCTCGGGGGGGTTTCAAATGCCACCTCACTACTCCTCGGTGAATATTAAACATCATTGTCTTACAAATGAGGAGAAAACGCTACCGTCAGAATAATAATAAACTACTTCTTGAAACCCCACGTCTTTTATAGCGGGTCATTAGAGTCGATGAAGCTCTTAGCTCTAAAATCGGATTCTTTCCACCTGCGACTTCCCCGTGTCCTGATGTCCTAAAACTGTCCGTCCTGTTTGCAATCTTTGTTCTGCTATTAGCGATGCAATACACATTGGTCCCCACAAGAATGATCCCGGATGAATTACTCCTGCAAGAACTCTTCCCCGAAAAAGAGTACCTTTACTCCGCTCCTGCCCTTGGGATGATGAAGTTGTCTCATTGACTGTAATTTTCGGGGGAGACACGGGACTTGGTCACTGAATCTGAGTCAGAAGAGGAAGGTAGCCCATGCTTCCTTCCCAAGATTTTTCCCTTCGTCAAATGACTTTGTCCTATGTCAGTGAAGTCGCTAAGACTTGTTTTTATCTGCAGATCCAGAGCAAATGTTGAAGAAGCCTTGTATTTTACAGCTCTCTGCTGCGGCTGTGAATGAGTCAGTCTCTCGAAAATTACCGTATATCAGAAGGGAAACAGCTCACTGCAGGCAAATAGGGATCGTGTATTGGGAAACAGCTTTCAGAGCTGTATTGTTCAGACTGATACTTCTTTCCTTACAGAATCAAGACACCCTTCGGTCTCATGCAACATCCTAGCGTTACATCTTGAGAAGGGAGAGAAAAGTTCGAAGAACCGAAAATGACAGGTTGGAAAATGCAGGCAGGAAACAAGCCACATCATCCCTCCAAAATAAAAACCTTCTCACCAAAAGAGAGTATCAAATAAACCATGTATCTGTACGTAATCAATACTGATCTGGAACCAATCTGTTCCTCCCCGGCTGAATGCGAAGCCCAGGGCTGGAAGTGCTTGTGATTACAGAGAGTAGGAGGGTCATTTTCTAACAAGGGTGCTCACTGTATCTGAGCTCCGAATTATCCAGAGAGGACAGATGGCCCTTCTGATCTTATAATGAGAGCAGGGAATGATTATCAGTCTGAACTAAAAAATGATGCTCTGCTGACATATTTTCACAGTTCTGAAATCTGTGCTTGCACTTACGTCTCGCTTCGTATCTCTCCTCGTTTAATTTAGGCATCGTTTGGGATTTTGGAGGGCTGTGTGAAATCCGTTTATTTATCTTTCTGCATCTTTGCCTCTCTCCCCATGTATCTATCTAGGACGTGTACAGACACAAAACAAAGGAAAGCAAAAGGTCACTTCACAGGAACTCTTCAGCCAAATCACGCTTGGCAAAATATTTATATATAAATATATTTGCCAATAATTAAGAAGCCCAGCTGCCTCCTGGTTGCCTAGATTTTATGTTTGCTCCTTGGCAGTTTTCTGGAGCTGTTGCATTCCATCTTTGCAATTACTGCGATATGCAGTGAGTCAGCCCAGACCCGAACTCCCCTTGGAAAAAAAAAAATCGTACTTGTGTACTTGTGTATGTACATATTTGGAGTTTGTATTAATGCCTTAACTTTTTTGGTGTTTTTTGGTGTTTTTTGTTTTTTTGGTTGTTTTCTTTCAGAAGGGTCTGTAGCAGAGAGTAGAACTCCTTAGGGTGGAGAAATACAATCATGACAGCTGAGTAAATGTTAAAGGAGATATTCCTTTCTTCGAAGATTGCTGCGACTTTTCAGCCTAAAAGCACTGTTAGTTTACCTCTATCCCGCACAGAAAGTGTTACAGAGAAGACGGGTCAGGGAAGTTTCCAAAACATCTCTAGTGACTGGCAGGAGTCGGATCTCCATCCTTCTGTTCACCCTGTCAGAGGTGAGCTTGCAATTGCAAAGAAGTTTGGTCAGTACAAACAAATTAAATCGGGAACTATTCAGTGCTTACACAGTCATTTCACTCTCTTATTTGCACTGTAATATTGCATTACCCTCTAATTGTCACGTATACTTTTCGCTCTCCAAATATGAAAGGCAAATATTGAATCCATTTAAAGTTGTACCACTTTCCAGGCTGACCGGCTGGGTAGGGAAAGCATTTTTAGCGTGTTCTTGCTGCCATCTACTGGTCCCGCAGCTTTGAGCCATCGCTTCTTCCCTGAAACCTTCCTCTGTTTTCACAGCCGAGAAGAAAATGGTATATGGCAAACAGTGGGAAACGCAGCTTAACAGAAGAAGTCGTCATAATGTCGCCAATGGCACTGGGAGGTGGCCACGCCATTCATTTTAAGCATAGGGAAAACTCTTCTTCAGTGGAGCTATACTCATTACTTGGAGCTAAGCATGTGCATATATCTTTGCAGACTCTAGCTCTAGGTGTAAGGTGATTTTCCATAAGGAAGGCAGTTATTGTTGGTGTCAAGAGATTCACTAATATTATTTCAAGAACAACTATTTATTTTCCAGAAAAAAATGTTTTAGATATCCTACATCATTACCATTGTTATATTTCAAGGCAGCTACTGCCAAAGTTTTCCCTACTCCCTTTTCCCTCTTCAGTACACATCTGAATTCTACCCTCAAACCATGGCAGGAGATGTGCCATACTACATATCTAGCAGTAGTGTGGCTTCAACTGTATTTTGTCAACACTTTCTCTACAAAGTACTTTGTTTTCATAGCAGAAGCATTTTCCCTGAGGTATCTTCTCATGTCATTGTCTGTTTATTTCCAAATGACTGCTGATCTGACATGATGACACCATCTAGTAATTTTATCCCATGAAACACATACCACATGCATAAACAACTTCTTAAAGGAATGTATGTTTAGGTGAAATGGCTAGAGTAATACTTACGATGTCCACCTGTAGATTGCCTGGGCCAGATCCACTGAGGGTTTAATTATCACTTAACTACCAAGGCCTGAGCTAAGTCTCCCACATCTCTGTGATTCCTCCTGTAAAACCTCCACAACATACACATTGCAGATAAGCAGTGTATAGCGGCTGTCTGTGTTCTGAGGGCATTCAGAAGACTTGGGCCTTGGGCCCAGCAGATAGCTCAGGTCAAGCATACCTTTCCAGAGCCTACCTGCAGGGTCTCACTGAATTATCCTCTCAAGAACACCACCACCTCCATTGTCTCTTGGGATGTGAGAAACTTAGGTACTGATTCTTACTCCAAACCAGGCAGGGTATAACCACAGTTAACCATAGAAAACCTTTCTTCTTCCATATGACAAAAGTACAACTTAAAGAAAGGACTCCTGAGTAAGAGCATTGACTGGATGGGCCACATCCCTCTCGAGCAGTGACTAAGGCAAGTCTTAATTCCTTTAATGTCTCAGGTTTTGTCTTTTGGAGACATGTTTCTGAGGTAGCCTTGCTGAGTCATCCTACTTTCTCTATTCATAATTCTGCCTGACTGGTTTAGCCATCCCCTGGCTCCACATCACAGCTTCTGGGACACCTGCCATTTGGTACCAGCAATCACCACATAACTGAGTTTAAGAACCCAAAGTTTAAAACTCTGCTTGGCAGGAGAACACCACCAAAACAAGTGATGCAATGCTGAGAGCTGAAGTTGCCCACGCCTTATTCAGAAATGCCAAAGTTAACCAGCATGGTCTTCACTCAAGGAAACTGAGACTCAGAGAGGAAACACTACTCCTACCATCATAGAGCTAAAAAAGGAATAAAGCCCTGACCTACGGATTCCCATCTGGCCTCAACTTCTTCACTATCTGACAAAGCATACAAATCTTTTTAAGGATATACGAAAAATTAGAATGTGTATTTTTACATTGAAGATGTAGATGTAGCCCTCCCATACACACTCTGCCTGTTTTGACAAGCAGCTTAAACGAGACCTGAGCAGAAGAGTGGCCAGGTGTGAGGTATCTGAGATGCTGATTGGCAGAACAAGGTCCCCACAAACTGGCAGAGAGGTGTATCTATCTCTCCAAAATCTCTGAGTGTCACTCTATCTTTAAATGCTGCTTCTTTGATTAAGTAATGTGGTGCCAGTTGTACCTGTAAGAAACAGCTGTGACAGCTTTTGGCTACTAAATGACTAGCTAGCCACTCTGGGAAGTTACTTGACACCCACTTTTCTTTTACTGCTGTTCATCTGAGTTTGAATGTCCATAGAGACTCTGTCTCAACATATATGAACAACATCACCATATAAACAGAACATTATATTTTTAAGGTATTTAGCAGGACTGCTGAAAAAGAGAAAGACACATGTGTTGTACATTCTGCTTTGCCAGTGTGGCATCCGTGTGACAGCTGTGGTCCATGTTCACTTGTTTTTTAATCTGATAGCCACTTTCCCTTACAATTGCACAATACACTAAAGCATCGTCATATAGTGCTGTAATGCAGCATATAACTAGCTGCTGCATGCATTTAACCTGTGTGCTGCTCTAAATACCTGTGCCTCCTAGGTTGAACAGATGGCCATAGAAGATATTACACGATATCTCTGGTTAAATGCCTCTCTGCACAAGAGATAGTTATTTTTGGGCAGTATAACATATGATCATATGGGTCCTCTGTGGCTGAGATGCAGGTGTACAGAGAACACAGCTGAGGCATGTTCTCAGCTTGAGTTGTGGTGGATGAGAAAGGTTTGTGTCAGTTTGCACATTCTGAATGATTCAGAAATCATGGCAACAAGCTTTGTGCTGAGACTGTTGGCTAGCATTCATTAAATAAGAGATTATTTTTATTCAAGGGAATGATCCAGAATATTGCATAAGTGAAGACATCGAGAGGGATTCTGAAAAGCCCAGTGGAAAAAATTATGATATTGTTGTTTTAAATAATGTTCAGCATATGACACCATGAAACATAATGAGTAGCCTGAACATCTTGCTGCATCACTAATTCATAGTAATACAATTATTTTCTCTGAGATGGTTTGCAGTACTTCTTGTATCAACATATAAATGGTACTTTGAAGTCAAACGATGCCTACCGTTCAATGTAATTAGCAGATTTAAAAACTGAGGGGTTTTATTCTATGGAAATGTTAACATTTCATACTTTTCTTTCAGAACAACAAAATGGCAAAATTCTGAAATTTTAGATACTCTGGAATTTCTACATGAGCTACCAAAATGTTCCATTACAGTAAGGCTGGAACACTCCATGCTGATATGGATTTCTTTTGACTTAATAACTTCAAATTTTCTTCTCTATGAATCTAATTTAAAAAAACAAAGTGAAACACTTCTACAACTTGGAAATTAAATGTTCTGGTATTCTTTGCAAAGAGTATTCATAGAATTTTCAGCAACTGGTATTGAAATTGACAAATTAGAACATTTATGGCTGGCTCTAATTATCAGATAATAAAGTGGCTAGAAGGATAGGAGACTGAGTGCTGTGCAAAATAATATTTACACTGAAACTGATCACTCTTATTATTATTACTTATGTGACAAAATATCTGTATGGATTATGAAACAAGGGAATTGGCATTTAATTTAAGTAGTATTCAGAGCAGAACTATTGAGATATTGAGGATCTTAAGAACACCTTAAATATAATGCTCAATCAGACAAAGCACAATGGGACAAATAGGATTTATTTTTCTTATTTTGCTTCGAGAAGAGGAAAACGATATCCTGTTTAAAATCTCACAATGGTCTTTGGTATCTAACACTACTGTGATTTTAGATGAAGAGGAGCTTTGCCATGCACCTTCACACATAAATTGCAAACCCTACTCCTGGCACTGAACATCCTTGTGGAAATGACTCAGGCTTCCCATGCAGATCTGGCCTACTCCATGTTTACATGAGAGCCTTGTTCTGGAGATGATGTGATTAAACACTACATCCTAAAGAACCACCTATTTAAGAATCAAGTTCCTGAATCCCCTGTATAGCTGTGCACCCCAATGCAGGGTTGCTGAAGTGCTTGAAAACTTTTCTTTTTCCTCCATATTACATTCAATTTAAAACATTTTTCAGCCTGTTCACCTGAACTGTATCTGGTAAACTACCCTCCTCTTTAATTTTTCCATGCTTGTGCCAATGGGGAACATAAAGTGAAGCCTTGCTTTCATAGGGGACCAAAGCATCTCTGCTAAACTTGATGATGCAGACTGGATAGATGAATTCTGAATGAATGCCGGTCTTACCTCTGTGATATGCACTTTCAAAAAATGCTATGTGGCCCATGTTACCTTCAAATATATTAAACTGACAGCTTTTCTGGCCTCCACTGGCTTCTCGTTGGACTAATTTGGTCTTAGCAATCATAAGTGGTGTAGGAAATATTGTGCATTTTAGAACTGAAGCTTTGACATGATACAAGTTACACCTTGTTGAGCAATATGGATAATCATGTGTTTTATGGCTTTCAGATGTTCTTGCTGCAGCATAAAGGTCCATAAATATTTAGAACAAAGAGTCTATGGCCCATTTATGCCTATTTTATATAGCATTGTTTTTCTTTATTGAAATTTGCTATTTCCTGTATGACAGCAGCATTTTAATTTTCAAACAGGATTTTTTTTTTCTACGGAGTTTTTTGTACCACAAACACAGAGGTGATCAGAAGATGAATTTTATTTTAGTACTCACAAACTGGAAGATAACAACAAAGATTAGCTGGAGAAAAATAAAGAAATAATCTATGACAGTGTTGAGAATGATTCCCAGAATTTTAAATACTTGTTAAAGGCTTTGCTGTATTTCACTTCAATAAACATCATGCTCCAGTTACTACTCGAAACCATAGGGGCATTATCCTGCGCAGCACTTATCAATATTTTAACATGTGAAAGTCAAATGATGTTGAAACATTGAACTATATTTCCATCTGTGCAAACTAAAATGGTACAAATGCATCCCGTGTAATGGAATACTACATCCCTAGTTACTTTCTCACAAGTGATACCTGATTCCTCTGTATTTTCTATAGTTGTTTCCATTGCTCTGATGGTGTCCAAAGGAATACTGCTTTTTAAAATTAAAGTTTATAGCATTTAAGGAGTTTTAGCCCAACCTGCTTTAAATCCAGAGAAAACAAATGCTTGGAACATACTATTAAAATTGGTAACTAGTTTTCCGTTGCCTTTGCCATGGTGCCAAATCTCTCTACATGTGTGTTTTGTGTGGAAATGGATATTGGTAACAAAACAAAGGCCCTGAGAGTGACCAGAGCAGAAATGCACTGCTCCTGTAAGAGATTCTGCGAGCTGGTGTCCAGTAGAAAAAATGTTTGACATTGTTCATGTACTGCTTTGTGGGCAATAACAGAAGGGAATTGCACAGAATCATAGAACGTCCTGCATTGGAAGGGACCCAAAAGGATCATTGACTCCAACTCCTGTCCCTGCATATGACAACCCCAAAATTTACACCATGTGTCTGAGGGCATTGTACAATCACTTTGTGAATACTGCCAGGCTTGGGGCTGTGTCATCTCCCTGGGGAGCCTGTTCCAGTTCCAGGTGAAGAACCTTTTCCTAATATCCAACCTAAACCTCCCCTGGAACATCTTCCTGCCATTCCCTTGGGTTCTGTCATTGGTCACTAAAGAGAAGAGATCAGATCTGCCCCTTCTCCTCCCCTTGTGAGGAAGCTGTAGACCACGATGAGGTCTCCCCTCAGTCTCCTCCAAGCTGAACAAACCCAGTGACTTTAGCCGCTCCTTGTACAGCTTCCTCTCTAAACCTCTCACCAACTTCGCAGCCCTCTTCTGTACACTCTCCAGTAGCTTTATATCTTTTTTATCCTGTGGCACCCAGAACTGCACACAGTGCTTCAGGTGAGGCCGCACCAGTGCAGAGCAGAGCGGGACAATCACCTCCCTCGCCCGGCTGGCAATGCTGGGCTGGATGCACCCAGGACACGGGTGGCCCTCTTGGTTGCCAGGGCACACTGCTGGCTCATGTTCAACTTGCCGTCGACCAGAACGCCAAGATCCCTCTCTGCAGAGCTGCTTTCCAGCATCTCCTCCCCCAGTCTGTATGTACAGCCAGCGTTTCCATGTCCCAGGTGCAAAATCTGGCACTTGCTCTTGTTGAACTTCACATGATTGGTGATTGCCCAGTTCTCCAGTTTGTCCAGATCCATCTGTAGGGCCTCTCTGCCCTCGAGAGTGTTGACAGCTCCTCCCAATTTTGTGTCATTGGCGAACTTACTAAGTATTCCATCAAGTCATGTGTCCGAGTCATTTATGAAGACACTGAAGAGCGCTGGCCCTAAGATGAATCCCTGCAGAACCCACTAGTGACTGGTCACCAGCCCGACATAACCCCATTTACTAGAACCTTTTGAGCCTGGCCTGTCAGCCAATCGCTTACCCACTGCATTGTGTGTTTACCCAGCTGTATGCTGGACATCTTGTCCAGGAGGCTACTGTGAGAGACAGTATCAAAGTCTTTACTGAAATCCAAGAAGATCACGTCGACAGGCTTGGTCAACTAGGGGGGTATCGTTGTCATAGAAAGAAATTAAGTTGGTCAAGCAAGACTTTCTCCTCTTGAACCCATGCTGGCTGGGACCAATGGCTACATTGTCATTCACGTGTTTTTTAATAACTCCCAGAATAATCTTCTCCATAATTTTGCCAGCCACAGAAGTGAGACTGACAGGCCTGCAGTTGCTGGAGTCATCCTTGTTGCCGTTCTTGAAGAATGAAATATTTGCCAGCTTCCAGTCAACTGGGACCTTGCCAGATTTCCAGGAGTGCTGAAAAATCATGGAAGGAGGTCTTGCAATGACATTGGCCAGCTCTTTAAGCACCCTTGGACGAATCCCATCAGGCCCTATCGACTTATAGGGATCTAGCTGGAGTAGGAAATCCTGCACAAGTTCCAGATTGACTGCGAAGTTGTTGTTCTTGCAGCCATGGTTTCATTCTCACAGCATGTCCCACCATATGACACGAGGCAGTGAAAGAAGAGAAGGAGGTTGCTGTCAAAGATCCAACATTTCAGTGAGGTTTCTCTGAAACCTCTGGAAAGACAGTCATAGTCATAGACCTGCAATGTGACCTCCATATGTCATACCCTCAGAGCCCCTTGTGTCAGGCACATCTGGGTGGCCTATCAAATATTAGTCCAATTACCTGTTTTTACCCCATAAGACCGTGAACCAGAAGAAGAATCACTGCACTGCAAATGCGTGCACAAGACGGCACGAGAATGTAAGACCCCTGTAAAATGCTAATTGTACTCCTCAGTGTGTCACTCAAGTGTATCACTGCACCCCAGTAAGATGTTCTTTTACCAGCAACCCATCACAGATTATATGATTGATAATCCTTCCATGAACCTGTCTCGTGTTGCTTATATTATTGCTGACATTGGGGACCTTCCACCTGGTCACTGCATTCCTTTTCTTGGCTTATATCATGCCAGCTAATTTTGTTGCGCAATCTCCTTGTTTCTTCTGATTTTCCTACCTGAGGCCTTGGCTTATACCCTCATGGCAACCAACCATTTACTTCCTTATTTCTTGGAGCTATCTTCAGCTTTATCTCTCCATGGTCATGTGTCTACATTTCTGGCATGTTCTTCCTAATGAAGCTTGGGCTGCTGTCTTTTGCTGTTGCTTTAGAAAAGGATTTGAAGGCTACCAAATCTGCTTATTTTGGGGCTATTTCAAGCACTTCTCTCCAGTCTTTTAGGAGCTGCTCATTTAGTTATCATGTTTTTCCATTTAGTCATAGCACTACTAGGCTGTAGCTTCAAGGAAAGCAGACTTTTGGTTCTCCTGCCCATATTTTCTGTGCAAATGGGAGAGTGGATTGTTATCTTGCAGTACTGCAGGACTGGACTCTCTTCTCACCCGATCTGATATTTTCCTCTAGGTGTTCAGGTAGACCAATGAGTCAGAGAGCCAAGGTAAACAGAAAACGGGCAGCCTTAGCTACCTGACCAGGTCCCTTCCTGTGACTATTTCTCCTTTCACCTGGGAAAGACGCAGCTACATAGGCTGCAGGAGACATGACAATTTTCTCTCTTTGCACACTCATACTAGTGGCATATGGTAATCAGATCTGTGCTTTGCGGTGCCCTGCTGTCCAGCAATGGTCAGCTCTCCAAAGCACCAGTCATGGATGTGTCCAGTGAGAAAGCTTCTCTTGTTTTGTGGGTTTCCCAGCTTTGCCCACTGGCCTTAAATTGGTTTCACTGAATATAGCCAGTCATCAGTCACATTTTTTCAGGACTTGGGTGACTCTGCTTTATATTTTTTATTTTCCTTGTGAGGATATCTACTACCAGCCTATTACTGTTGTTTAGCAGTGTTTCTGGGAATGGCAAAAGCTGACCTTGTTTCAGGGAAAGACAGAGAAAATTAACAGAAGTGCATCCATCAAGGCCCACCAAATACAGATTATTTGGGATCTGGAAGTCCCTGAGCAGCAAACTGGGGTTTTGATAGTTTGTTCTCAGAGCCAGGTTACTGGGCTGGATGGATCTTTGCTCTGATTCACTACAGCCACTCCTAGCAATTATGTTAGAAGACTCCCCATTTCTAAATAAAATGACAGCTGTCCAATGGTCAGTCTTCCATTCTAGTTTCCTGGCCAAAAGTGGAAAACCATATTTGAGTCCCTTTCCTTTGAATGTGGCAGCTGGACCAGGCTCTTTCATTTGTGCCTGGAGTCATGAGCAGCAAAACAGATATTTGATCTACAACACAGACTGCTCTAAAAGATTTGGGGTTGTGCCAACAAGGAACAAAATCACATTTTGGAATTTTCAGTGCTGCTGTAAAGCAAATGATGCCTTGAAGTACAGGGTACATGTTGCTTCCTGATGCCTTCTCTGACAATCTCTTCTGCAAATATGTTGTTCCCAAGCTCAGATGGAGGAAAGATCCAAAGCCTTACCTTCTTCATTTCCCTCTCTGCTTACAGAAACTGCTTTTGAAGAGGTAGGTGGCTGCTTGGGTCAATCATTCCAGCAGTATTTGCATGGACTTTGGGACACAGAATAAAGCAGAAGGTTATGGAATTTCTGTACAATTGGATGTCACTCAGTTTGGCAAGATCATAATGCACCTGGAAAGGTACACAATAAAACCGCAACCTGTTTTCTACCTAACATATGGTATCTAAACCCACTGGAGGCATGTGCTTGGCAAGCAAAAATACTGTAAATTTGATTTAGGCACATATTCAATAGTAGTCATATGGTTTCCACACACTCTGCTTTGGAGACAGGCCAGTGTGCACAAACAAGGGGATATATAATACCAGTAGTATGGAATTCTCTTCCTCTTTTCAGCCTTTGCTAAAAATTAGGTGTCTTTGCTAGGGAACACAAACCATTCCTTCTGACAAAATAACTCCCAAACCTCTGGCCTTCCATTCATCTTCCCTGCATGTATAAAGCAAGCTATGAGGTCTAAAGAATCACAAAAAGGAAAGGAAGATATATTAATACACTGTTGTCTCTATTCATGTTTTGTTCACTTCATTATTCACTTAATAATTTATTTCAATAAATGTTATCTGAAGTTCAGAGGTATGTAGGAATCCTAAAGCAATGGCAGCTGTAAGGAGCTGGTGTCTTTGAAAATAAAACATGTTGGACATCCGTGTTTGAGTTTTCTCTGCCTCAGTTTACCTACCTAAAAAGAGGAAAGCTGTATCTGCCAGCTGACTTGTCTGGTATGTTGTGAGATTAAATTGCTTATTGGTAAAATATTTTGAAGTTCCTGTCTGAAAGGCAATGTGTATTTGTGAGGTGTTGTGGTGTTTAAACAATGAGTGATAATATGCAAGTTCAACTTACTCATTGCACTATGTAAAAGCAGTGCATTAACCTTTTGGATCGAATCACAGTTTCAGCTTGGGATGGATTAGAGATCTCTCTAAATGCATTAATACATGCAAACATAACCAGACTGGCGAATCTATTTACTCAAGAGACAAGCTGCCATGGTGTCATTTTCAGCAGGAGCCAGAAAGCGAGGAGACTGTCGCAGGGCTAGGGTCAAGACAGTGGTTACAGCTGCTGTTAAGAAATTCAACAGCTCAGCAGTTCTTTTCCTCCTCCTCTGCTGTCTGAAGGCAAATGAGCACCTGAGACAGGAACTGATGCATTCAGGCAACGCCATATTTCAGGATATTTCATGCGTGCCTTACTGCCAAGAGCTCCAAATTGTATGTACTTTTTCTTCCATTGTTGAATTTGGAAGTTTTATCCATTTAGTTACTGCACTTGAATCTGTGAGTCTCCAGTGAATTAACAAGAGAGTTGCTAATAACCTGGCCAAGATTTGGCATGAACATTTTGAAGAGTAATTGTGAGATGTTTGGACACAAGATAGTTCCCATGAATTCATACACTGAAAATCTTGACTATATTTGGGATCTGTGGTTCTGGACATACTAAGAAATAATCCACCAGCAGTGAAGAACCTTCAGAGGAGCCCAGCAGCATTCAGGTATGTGGCTATTGAATGTTCAGGTAGAACAGCTGTCCCGGGGTCTGTGAACTGCAGAAATGGCACTCGCTGACTGTACATTGCACCATATTCATTTGCTGGCACTGGAGCTCATCTCAATCACACCATATTACTGAGGTTGGACAGTGTGGTGAGTTGACTCTTGTTCCCCCTTCTTAAATATGTTATGACAGAGGTGCTACGGGTCCATCTTGGAGCTGGCTGGAGTTGCCTTTATTGGACATAGAGGAAGGTTCTAGCAGCTTCTCACAGAAGCCACTGCTGTAGCCTTCCTGCTATTAAAACCTTGCCATGCAAACCCAATACATTCTACCCCTCTCCTTTGTAAATCGCAAATTTAAGAATTACCATTAAAATCCACACTTATCACATAATCTTCACAATCTTCAAAAATTTCACTCACCTCAACAAAAAAGAATTCCCCACACCAAAATGAAAATAACATATTCACAACTCTGAATGGAAGTGGACAATTTACATACAATTCGCCCCTTGTCCCTTCACCACAATTACAACAGAAATTCCCCGCAATCATTCCGCTTTCCTCTCTTTAGCTCTCTTCAGTCCATATTCTGTCCGTTACCTCTCCCAGTTATTACCCTTATCTCAAATTCCTTGTGCCCCATGTTGGGCACCAAAAAAGACTACGGTGGGTTAACCTTGGCTGGACGCCAGATGCCCACCAAGCCGCTCTGTCATTCCCTTTTCCAGTAGGATGTGGGGGGAGAAAATATGTTGGAAAAAACCTCATGGGTCAAGATACAGGCAGTTTAATAAAGAAAAAGCAAAGGCTGCATGTGGAAGTAAAGGCAAACAAAAGATTTATTCTCTACTTCCCATCAGCAGGTGATGTCCAGCCACTTCCTGGGAAGTTGGGCCTCAGTATGTGTAGCAGGTGCTCAGGAAGACAAATGCTGTAATAATGAATGTCCCCCCTGCCAATTCCTTTCTCTTAGCTTTTATTGCCCAGGAGGTGTCATATGGTATGGAATATCGCTTTGGCCAGCTTGGGTCAGCTGTCCTGGCTGTGTCCTTTCCCAAGATCTTGCCCACTCCCACCCTACTGGTGAGGGGGGATGTTGGAGAGACCACCTAGGTGCTGTGTGAGCTCTGCTCAGCAGTAGCCAAAACACTGGTGTATTATCAACACCATTCTAGCTACCAATACAAAGCACGACACTATGAGGGCTGCTGTGGGGAACATTAACTCCTTCTCGGCCAGACCAAATATAGACAGAGATGTCAACGTTCAGGAAATCTTGTTCAAACAGTGCGTTGGCATGGAGCCTGGCACAAGGCCTCAAGGTACTGAGGGGGTTTTTTGGTCTTCTGATGTGATTCCGGATTTAGTCCTGTTACTACCTAAGCTGAGTATTTGTTACTGCACCTCCTTAAGGCAATATCCTTCTTGCCACATTGCTGAGGTGGAAGGAAGCACAAGGGCCATGAAGCAAAAAATATAATTTGGGATTATGAAGTAAGGTTGTTAAATCACATTTGGGAACTGATGTGTAAGCTTGATTTACAGGGCAGGCTCATCACCTGTTGGTCCTGGCATCATCCGACACCATGTGCCCACACTTTTTATCACAGGTTGGCCCCTATGACATGAGAAAAGATGAAAGGAAATCCTAGAGAGACTCTGAAATGTACATTCTTTCCTGTTTTAAATCTGAAAGAGGGAAGAGATGAAGAAAGACAGCTCCTTGCATTCAGGACAGCCTCACTGTCTAAGGGCACTCAAGCTTGAGACTATTCCCAGTGTAGCAGTGAGGCTACTACCAACAAACTGGGTAGCTCTGAACATGTCACTGCAGGGTACCCAGGTAGATGGGTGCTTCCAGACTGACTGCTGTGTCTGGTTGTGTTAACAGACTTGTAAAAGGAACAAGGTGTTCAGGTACCGTGTAATCCCCAGGGCTCAGGAGGAGCACCAGGGAAGAATGATCTGGCTTTCTGATAGAAATTGGCTCCAGGGACTGAAGGTGTCTTCCTTGGCTCACATGATAAAGGAATACTCCCCAAAAGCCAAATCCATGCCTCTTTTAATACACATTATATTGATTGTGGCCACTTTACCTAGCCTGCAGGTTCTGGGAGGTGGCGGTGAAACTCCTTCCACGGCACTGAAGGCTTTCACTCCTTGACACATTCCTCTCTCAGGTTACTTGCTGTCTAGAAGGTGACAATACAGGTTCTGTTGGTGAATGAGCATCGTTAAATACACTGTGCAAAAGCATGCATCTGGAACAAGGCATTTCAGCATCTCTCTCCCCTGGAGAGTCAAGCAAAAGTCAGAGCTGTACATGCGTGTGTGAAAAACAAAGACACATTGCAGCAGCATGAGATGAGAAAGGGATCTTCCACAGTTATACTTGCCAACAAGAATGACACTGACATTTGGCACTTCTTCAACACCTTTCAGCTGAGTGTATTAGAGAACCATGCAAGGACAGAGTGTCTCAGAAAGGGGTTTACCGAGAGACCAAGAAATTAACTGGGCAGATAAAAGTCATGCAGACAATCCTTCTCAAGCATTGCTGGGGCTGGAGGTATGTGTATCTGCATTGCAGGCTTGGGGACTTTCTCTCACTGCATTTAATTGAGAAATTCCCAAATTTGAAGTATCCCCACTATTTTTTGTTCACCCAACTGAGAATATCAGTGCAAAACACATGCATGCACACTAGCAGTGGGTAAAATTGCAAAAGGTATGAGTGCTGTTGAAGTAAAATCTCCATTATTTTTGCTTTTGAGAAGGTTCTTCCATATATCAAGATCTCTCTACTTCAGATGTAAATATAGGCATGGATTTTCTACTGGGAGAGAGCAGGTAGCAGCAGAGCACTGGACCAGGGAAACTCCAGCTCACCTTTGATGATGTGTCCCATTGCAGTACACCTCTCCTGGCTGTGCAACACGGAGGAAGCCATGTACAGAGGCACCTGGCTGAACAGCTGCAGTGTTACAAAAAGATTTTGCAGTAATTTTTCGTCTTCTCTGCGTGACAATGGTGAGTACAAGCTGCAAATGACAGCTCCGGTAGTATGTAATGTGCTGCTGTGCAGATAGGGCTGATGAGACAGGGAGCGAAGGGACTGCCACAAGCTGGCATTCACCCCGCCTGCCATGGGAGAACCTGCCACTGAAAGATGCTTGAAGAGAAAACTTCCATTTCATTGTCATCTTATGCCGGTGTAGCTTCAACACGGTGAATTTCCTGATGTGCACTGTTAACTTTTGAAATTGCATTTATAGAAACTTAGTTTGCTCCTGAGAAAATGGATGACGTTATTTCACATACAAAAAGGTTTCACGTGAACAAGTGTAAAGTGCTTTTATTATTTAAAATATCTGAAGTCACTTGTCCCCATCCCTCCCCCTGCAAAGATGACCAATGCCTGTGTGCAGGATTGCGGCTGGCTGTGGTGGGGCGTGAGGAGGCTGCACAGACACGCAGGGCAGGCATCGTGTCTTTAAGGCAAGGCTCACTCAGGTATCTTCACCTGCTGGGTCAGTCTCTTCACATCGTAGATGTGCTGAGTCCTCTACATTTCAGGTTTTCTTGTCCCCGTTGGGGACAGGAGAGTGATTTTTGAGGCTTGATGCAGCACTAGCACCTAAGTGGGCTCTTCAGAGCTATTTAGGGACCGAAAAGATAGACTGTAGATAGAAACCAGTGATCCTAATCTAGTCACCAGAACCACCTCTTTTGCTCACAATAGCTGTCACCAATTCCTCATTGAATACTATCATCTTGGTGTTTAAAATAGATTTAAATAGTCTTTCATATATCTTTCACAGCCTTTCCAGGCAACTCACTTTGTTTACTACTTTTGTAATTAGATGTTGAGAAACAGTTCTTCTAGTCTTTCTGCTCATTTGCTGCCATTCTTCCTCATGGCAAAAATGTTCTTTATACCACTTTCCGGAACAGCATTCTCCATAAAAAAATACTTTTTTCTGCCTCATCCAGGATGCTTCCTTGTGGGCAACACTATTCTCATGCTTATATTCTTAATTTCCTGCTCCATGTGCTGCTATATTCTCTTAGACTGTTCTGGCGACAATGTTATTTGATACTTCTAAAACTCAGCTTCAGGTGTTACTGCTTTCTGATAAATCAAGTTCCAAGCACATTCATAAGCATATCCTAACTGTACATCTGAACTGTGGGATTATTTTCCCCGTTGCCCAACAATTCACATTTTAAGTACCTTGCTGAAGACTTTAGTTCTCACTTTACCTTTTGGCACTAACACTGCACGTGAGTGGCTGTGAGGTGAAATCTATACTGATGCGGAGGGGTTGCACAAAGGCAGTACCAGAAGCCTGAGTTCTGTGAGCTTTCACAGGACCACAATCTAACCTGGGTGGGTTAAAGGTGCTAGTGCAATGGGCCTCTTCGCCCTGGCACGAAATTTATCCGTGGTGATTAGGGAAATGCTATCATTTGAGCTATTTTGGCACATTAGGCACTTTCTAAAGCTAAATGAATCTCTTATCCCCATATAGCTCCACTCTGTCTGTGAATCTGCTCTGACCAGCTGCTCGTACTTACTGCCGTGCAGTCTGTCCTATTTATGCCTCAGTGTGCTCTGTTCTGTGTAGGAGATTATTTCTCTTCCATGTTAAAGAGTTTTTTTGCTCTTGAGGTCTCATTAATGTATTGGTTTCTGACACACACACACATAAAGCCCCAACGAAGAATGCAAACCCAATTCCTCCTATGGCGGAGTCCAAAATTAATACGAAAGCAGGTTTATTTTTTTTGGAAAATGTAGAAGGCTGTAATGTAACAGATTAGGCGGTGACATGTGAGACAAAAGGCCTAATTAATAACTTATCATTCCAGGGATTGTGTTAGCAGACATAGTTATTTTCTGTGGCATTTCTTAAGGAATTTGCTGGTGGCATCCAGAGAAACACCTTGAACAATGAACATTTTACTTTTTAATGGAATTCTCACACAGAACTTAAAGGCAGATACGAAAGTCAGATATCTAGACTTAAGCAGAAGTGAGTTTCAGAGGAGTGTAAATGCAGCCCTGAAAATAAGGTCATTTCCTTATGGACCACAGTATGAAATAGGGCCCTTAATGTGCATGAACCCTGGAGGAGACGGTTGCCCCTTCACCTTTCCCCACCCTAGGAGCTGTGGTCGTGCCCAACTGTTCTTCACCATGGGAGGATTTTTGGGCATACTCTTTTGACCCGGTTCTTGTTAACATTGTTTCTTCTCCCACCTCTGCACATGGAGAGCAGACTGTGGCTGAGGACTGTCCGGTTAGGGTGTACGAACAGTCATTTGGGAATGTACAGGGGTCTTAATGAAGAGGGACTTAATATAAAGTTAAGAGGCTATTACTGGGGTGTCCAGGAAGGGACATACCTAGCTCCCGTTATATTTTAAGGATGTGTGCTGAATTCCATTTAGCCTGCTCTAATAACAGAGCCAAAACCAATAAGGTCTGAGTATATTCCACCACAAATAATTCCTATTCCTGCTCCTTATAAGGACAGAGGATACACAGGAATGAAGAGGGATAGAATTTCTTCAGTTTTCTGGAGCTTAAAGATGCAGATTCAATTTTTCACGTGAAATTAAATGCAATTAGGTGCATCAGCATTTTAGAAAATCTTTCTGCAGCCCTGATTCTCAAGACCACACAGGTGTTTAATTCTATCTAAAGTCAATGGGAGTTGAGCATCGGTGTGGAGATCTAAATGTTATGAACATTTTCAAAAGTGCCCAAGGTACCAATTTCTTGGTAGTACCGAATATAGCCTGGCTGGCTTCCACAGGACAGAATACAGTGTTTTGCCATCTACTGCCATGAAACACAGGGGTCGAGTTGTTTGACACAGGCTAAATATGTCTGTGAAACCTCCGTTCTCAAGCTGCTTCTTCAACTGGTTATCAATGTGCCTGGTTCAGTTCTCACAAGTTCTCCCTCTGAAGCTAATGAGCATGTTTGTATCGTGAAAGTGCTCATGGAAATGTGAGGGACCTATCACAAGTTTTTCCAGGTATTACCATTGCATCTTCAAAAAGCTGTCAGTCACAAGTTTATATAGGATATGTTTTGGGGTTTTTGTGTGTGTGTGGTTTTTTTGTTTTGTTTTGTTTAATTTTCTTTTGTTTGGTTGGTTTTTTTGGTGTTCTTTTGTTTGTTTGTTTGTTTTTGTAAAGCACTGGGATCCTAGAGGGCTATAGTCAGCTGTGAACTCAGAAAACCTATTTCTGACATGAATACTAGCACAGAGAGATGAAAATGAGTTCAACATCAGCTTTAAATAAAGGAACATGACTAAACAGGAATACATTCTTATTAGCAACCAGTTGTCTGTCCTACAGAAAGCAGAGCATGCTAATGTATGTACACTATAAAGACAGACTCCAAAATATTTAAGTTCATGAGCAGAGGTGTTGACAGTTAAATTGAACTTCTGGCAAGCATTTCCAGCTTGTGAGGGAGCAAACAGCAACTCTTCAGCTTTCAAAACATTTACCAAAGATGATAATTACAAAGCCACATAGTTTCAGAATGACTTTCATTTGTCAGGACAGTTAACAGCAGTGAGGAGCAAAGCCAAGAGAAAAGCCAAATGCTAGCAGGAAGATACTGACAAATCACTTGATGTAAAGTTGAGCCTTGTAGGAAGACAGGAGAGCACAGGACCTGCCATCTAGTCCCAGCAGGCCCACACTGAATCCATTACAGCCGTCTGACCTGGGAAGAACCCAGGCTGTGTTGGGGTTGCACCAAGGAGTGTGGTGCAGCCCTGGGGCAGGATTTCCAGTCTGGCTGTGCCTTTTTGCCCCTTCATCCCTTTCCAGGTCTGAGGAGATATGAGTGGGACTGCATTGCAGTCCCAGCCAACAGACTCAGAACATGTGCTTCGTGATGCCAGGGAAAAGGGGAGAGAGGAAGGAGGTATCTAGCAGTAGACAGCAGGCCTAACCACCCCTGTGGAAAGGGAAGTGTCTGGGATATTATCCTCTTCTGCTTGATAGGAGCAGGAAGTGTTTCGCTCAATGGGTTTGTTCTGTCTCTCACCTTGGCACCTGGCTTCAACCTTTTTCTCCTGCTGTCTTCCCTCCTGCCCTTTACAGGCATCTCTCTGGCCTTATTTCTTCTATTCTGCAGCAAAAGTGGCTGTTGGCAACCAGCTATCCAGAGCCAGTGCACCTCTTAACTGGCCTTTAATCTCATTATATCCACCAGAGCTTGCTGAATTTAACACAGGCTCAACAAGACACCTCTGTCTGCAAATATGTTTGCAAAAGCTGAACTTAAAAATACCAGCTCTGGGTATTTGGGATGCTGGTTCACTCGTAAATATTTTTTGCAAAGAGCTGTCGCTTATCACCCCTATTAAATCCTGTGCAAAATAAACATTGCAGTTAAATGGGGGAGGAGGTGGGTAAACTGATTTGTCTTAAATAACCTCTAGCATCCTAAGGTGTTTTCAGATACAATTTAGGTTGAGATTTGGTTTTTGGGGTTTTGCTTTTTAACTCAGCTAACCCAGAGCAGTGTTTGTGCTTTTCTGCTTTCTGCCTTGGAACAGATCCAGAAATAGCAAAATACATTGCAGAAAAGGCTGTTAACAGAGGAGGTCTGGGAGTACAGAAGCAGGAGAGAGAGAAATTTTATGAGTGAGTCTGTTCATATTCATTTTCTGTCCTGATTATGCAGATTAAGAATGTTTCAATAAGCCTGTATTATTTGCAGTGGAGAAAGAAGATGGCCAGGATGCAGACTCCCTTGAGCTCTGTCTATCCACATATGAACAACACAGGCTGCCCACAAGATGTTACTCTCGGGAGTAACTCACAGCTATAGCAGCTGCCACCAACTGCAGTAGCTGCTCAGCTGGGGAGACTAACATAACATTTACCATTATAGTAGCAAAGGATATCATACATTTGTTGTCTAACATACAACTCAGAAAAGGGAACGTAAAAATCTTCTATTCCTGCAGTCAAGCCACTATCTCCAGTGCATCTTAGTAGATACAACATGAGGACAAAACTCTCAACAGATACTCTTGTCCAATGCTCCACATACAGATGAGCTGCAAAGAGATTTCTGAGCATTGACAAAGTGTAGCGGCTTGTGTAACATACCACAGTCTGGCCATAATAGTAGCAGGATGTTGAGGTGTTAATATAGTTCCTGCCTTCTCACACTTCAGGAAGTTTAAAGGAATAATAAACCACTCAATCTCCATGTTGTTATTCCTTTCTAATAGTTCTGTAAGTGAACACTACAGATAGATGATACCAGTGTCGTGCTGGACTGAGGCAGAAACTCTTCTGGTAACTACCTTTCCCTACCAAAAAAAACCCCCAACTTCCAGCTTTCAGAGAATACCTGGCTTCAGAGCAAGTATAAACAAGCTTGGAAACGTGGTTCATTTAACAGATATTAAGAAACATAAGGCAATAATGGCTTTTTTAACTCAGCCTTTTCGTGTTGACAGCATTGTGGCATCTAAAGAATTACTTATTATGGACTTTTTTGGGTGCAACGCAGTATTTACTACTGCTGCAAGTCTCCTGTGAAATGCCATCCTAAGTACATGTAGGCAGAAAGACCAACACATCAGATACAGTCACATCAACTCTCCTAGGTTAGTTTCTAAACCTGAGACATGTTCTAAAATCTTGCCATTCAGGAGTTCTGTATTTCTGAAGGGTTTCATAGATGTCATTTTATCCAGAGAAGGCCAGTTATGAATGATAAAACCTTAAATGTCTTTGGGAAAAAAGAAGAAAAAGGGGAAAATTGATTTATCATTCAGTCATGGATTCCTGGGTCTGTATGGAGGCCCTTGATGGTTTTGTGACTGGTCAAAGGTGATGCTGACAATGTTGAAAATTTTCTGGAAAAGTAAATATTAATTTGTGACAGGGACTTGAGGAGATTTCCTGTCCTATCAGACAGATCCGTCCTTTCAGACTCATTATATTGTTTGTGACAGCAGAGTAGGTAACAGTCATCAAATTCCTTGGCCCATATTGGCAAAATGAGTATTTTTGTGTAGCCTATCATTGACTACGTGAATTTGGACCAAAGTCCAAAGAGACTGACTGAAAGCCTGGAGCACTTTTGAAATTTACTATGTTTAACCATTACTTTAATTTTACTTTGTGTAGACCTTTTGCAAGTGGAGGGGAGCACAACTGCACAAAGATAAGAGGATGCAGGCTTTATACACCAAAAAATCTATGCTTGGCACAGCATGGAAGGAAGCATTTTAGACACTGTGCTCAAGAACTTCTTCCACATATTCATATTGTTTATATCTGTTCCCACAGCGACTGCTCCCCCTCCTTAAATAACCTCACCAAGCTCTTGCCTTTGGGGCTAATCGCACAGTCTTCACTCACTCAGACAGTAACAACCCAGCACTGCATGATCAGCCGTCTCCCAGCCTCACGCACGGAGACCCTGTGGCTTTCTCTCCCACAATAGGAAATAATGGGGTTTAGGGCAGGCAAGCGACCATCCAGGCAACTTCCACGCAGGCAGTGTCCAGAGAGCCAAGCAACCCCCCTGGGTACATGTGCTGGGAGGTCCAATGTCAGATGTGCTCCACAGGGCACAGTCGAGCTGCATCTGAGCCTCCTCTCATGGGTTTGCTGTCTGCGTGACTGATGCGCCTGGTATCAAGGCAGCTTTGGAGCTGCCCTTAGCACACAGTGGGGATTCACCCTCTGGGCTTGAGATCCTTCTCTTCTAATTATTTCTAGAGAATTACACAGATGAAGTGTACAGACATGATTAGACTTACCATGAATTTAAGGGGCACTAATGTGTTGCATGGTGCAGAGTAAACTTTAGCTGTGCAAAACTACATTCTGCTGAAAATATGTGCAGCAGGAATGGATCCTTTCTTTGTAGGGATCTAAAAATACCCCCTATCACTGTAATCTAGTTACATAAACCCTCTGCATATGGGATTAGAGGACTGTAGATATGGAAGGGTTGCCAAGGTCATACTGGGACTATCACATATGACCTATGAAATCTATTTGTTGTCCCACGTCACTGTAACAATGCACTGAAAGCATTTTGCCCCTTCCTCTCTTTCCCTTTCTCCCTAAATTCTCACATCATTCTGGTGTCACCATACATGAAGGCTGGAATGGTTTTGTTTTTTAACTTCATATCATGATGACATCGGGATTTGGACTCCACAGGCTCGCACTGAAATAATTGATGCCATTTGCATTTCAGATTCTAACAACTTCATAACAAGATCTCTGTAGACTTGCACTGAAATTGTTTTCCCACTGAAGTCTTACAACACAGCAGCAATATAATGACATTTTAATGGGATCCCTATAGACTTGCCATGAAATTGTCAAGGGAAAATAGTGGTGATGTTAATTGAATTGGGAGCTAACGTTGTTAAAATCAAATGTGAAAAGTAATTGCTCTGTGAGAAGAACTGCACGAATCTAGGTGCTGAACCTGTGAAGGTATATGCATGTGAGTAATTTTGCTCATAGAAACAATCCCCTTGAAATCTGCTTCTCTGGGGAATGAAGTTAGGACCTAGAAGAAACCAATTCATTTTATCATCTGCCTTCACATACAAAATAGCTAATCCAAATGTAACAATCAAAGACTGTGTCTCCACTGTGACATTTCCTATGCACGTCTGTGCAGATGCCATGCAAAAATTACCTGAAAAGCTTGGCACTTGATATCATACATCCTCTAGCTGTACATAAATACAGTAACAGTTGCATAGCTGGTAAAGCCCTTGGGTAAAACCATGTTCATAATGAAGTTGCTGGGAATTGTGTCACTGACTGTAGCAAAGCTAGCTTGCCATTGCCAGTATCACCTTCCTGCAGATCCCAAAAGCTCAAACACACACCTGCTTTGGAGACTAAACCTACAGAGAGGAAGGCTGTTCATTTTAATCCTTATATTTTCTGAGGCATAAGAATGTGTTTGATTGAAGACAATTGCTTTAAAAATGAACATTGTAATTCTTGTGTCATCATGTGAATGTCATACTTTGGAGTTCAGTTATTTCGAACTTCAAGAGACTGCTGAAGTGGGCGATGTTACCTGGCTGTGGAAAACAGGGTGAATGTCCTGACCTTACTGCTTTGCCTGAACTACACTAACATCTACCAACAGTTTTTTAGTTGGTCATAAAACAGTCAGAGCACATCCAGAAATAATCCCACTTGATCAGAAGGACCTAAAACTGTTACATACAACATACCGAGTTCCGTCAAGAAATAAAATGTTTTTTATTCGGGATATTTCTGAGAGCACTTCCTCATAAGCAGAGCTGCATGTCAGAAGGAGGCAAGAAGATCGATACAGAAAACAGACCATTAGCAGTGATAAATTATTCCCTTTCTCTCAGGAGAAGCCTAGAGTCATTGATCTGTCATGAAATCCATGCAGACCTACTCCTCAGATGAACAAAAGGCTGAACAACAGAGTCCTGATAGGCGGCCTGATAACTCAGAAGATTAGTGCAGCGCTGCTGGGTGAGCTCTGGGCCAGGGGTTCAACCTGCCTTCATGGGAATCAGATCAGAACTTCCACCATCAACTTCAGCATAAGCAGGAGACATTTTTGTTAGGTAAAACCAAAACTGGGAACTCAGTTATTAGGGAAAGAATACAGGAGGATAACCCAGAGAATGTAACTGTGCCTGGGTTTGAATTCATGATTCATCTGCATCTCAAATATTGCATGCATTTCTGGCATTTCTTCGTACCAAAAAATGATGTAGTTTGTCCAAAAAAGACAGAGAGTGGGTAAAAAGGCTGATGAGGAGTAGGAAATGGCTTCTATTTAAGGAGAAATTGAAAAGACCCTTAGTTTGCATTGGTGACTGTAAAAGGATGGAGGGCATAAAGAAGGTGAAAAGTGTATATATAGTCATTGTTTCTTATATCACAGGGACATGGAGACATCCAGTGAAGAGATTTGCCCAATATAAAACCAGGTGAAGAAAGCCCCTTTTTTTCACACAATCCATAACTAAACTGTGGGGCTTATTGATTCAAGTAGATGGCAATACCGCAAAGGAAGTCTGAAAAATATTATATGCCCTCATGGAGGATACTGGCACATTTTAAAAACATTCATCTAAATGCAACACTTACCTCACAAATTTGCTTATCCAGTGGTGGGTAAACATACAAGGGAGAAGACCAATATGTACCCGCTCTAACTCCTACACTCTCAAATATTCTTTGGAGTTCACTCTCATGGGACTTAACTAGACCCATTTGGCTCTGGTGGCACTGAGTGCAGATGGTCTCAGGTCTTACAGAGTGTTGTGTGAAATAAGTCAGCAGTACCTCAGC
Source organism: Caloenas nicobarica (assembly GCF_036013445.1). Taxonomy (NCBI): domain Eukaryota; kingdom Metazoa; phylum Chordata; class Aves; order Columbiformes; family Columbidae; genus Caloenas; species Caloenas nicobarica. Next base: position 93,358,112 of record NC_088247.1, on the reverse strand, counting down.
ACTGGAAAAGTTGTCTCCTTGTCAAACGACCACTCCAATCAGCACCTCTATGCCTATCAATTCTACCTGAATAGTGAGGACTCCAGAAAGCAGAAAGCCTGACTGACATCGGGCTCCCACATATGGACTCTTCAGATGTTCTGGGAGCACCCTGATGTGACAGAGAGATGCTCCTTGTGACATTTGCTCTGTGACCAAAGAGACAGTTTCAAGCAGAAGGTTTATCAGTCTCTTTGTCAGTCACTATGTTCCTCACAGACTAGACATTCAAGTGCACTGTGCCAGCACTTACCTAACAGATTCTGAAATGTCCTTTTAATTTTTAGAAATCATATAATATTATTTAGAAAAAACTCTTTGCCTTTTGGCTTGGCTTTGCAGCTAGGAACAAAACCAGACAGCGAAGCCAGCCGTGGCTCCCCTCAGGCTGCTCCTGAAGTGCCTAAAGATGAGCACATCTGACTAACTCAGCTGTGCTGGAGCTCCTGGCCAAGGAGATCCATCTATTATAGGGTGTGATTGTCAAGTTACTTATTTCAGTGGCTCCATTGCTGCAGTGCAGAAATCCTGGGTGGTCCTTGAGGCCATCATGAGTGCTCTGCACCTGGGGCTGCAGAAAGTATTAAGAAGCAAAGCCTACACATGGCTGGCTTGGTGGACTGGGACCAGTTGGTTCAAAGTTGTGGGAACCACCGAGCAAGCTGTAATCCTTTGGGGGCCAGAGTCCATTCTCATGTACTCAGAGAGAGACCGATAATTATTTCAGCTGAAACCAGATCAGGCACCAGAGCTGGACAAGGGACAAAACATTAAGTTGTTTCATTTCATTCTGACCTCTTTTTATGGCAATAACTGCTAAAAGGAAAACAAATGTTCGTAGGGATCGGCTTTGTTCTGCCTTTACATGTGGAGCACACAAGGGACCTTTTCATGCAGAAAAGTGCATAAATCACTCCCCTAGTTTTACTTATGGGAATGCAGCGTTTTCATATTAGAGAAATACAGCCAGTAACGAGATGCACAGACATCCAACAAAGAAGAGTAGGGAATTCAGGAAAAAAAGAGAGATGATTTAGATATTATCCAGAATGAATCAGAAACCTCATGAGGAAATGTGATTAGAGGAATTATGCAGAGAAAGCATTTCATATATATATACAGGGCCAGACTCTCAACAGCCATAAGTAGATGTAGCTTTACTTTCAGAGAGATTATACTACAAGAAGTCAGTTCTGTGATCATCTTGGGATCATTTAGTTTCTGGCTGCTTCTTTGACCTTCTTCCTACTTTTTTATGTGCTAATTTTACTCAATACGAAAATAAACTCAATAGAAAAGTAATTTTAAAATTGTTTTTTACAGGGTTGGTTCCAGTTGGAACAGTGAACCACCATACACACTGGGTAATGCAAAAATACTAATGCTGGTGCAGGGACATAGGTGGAATACCTGGAAACGGTGAGAGAGAAGGTGGAAGCAACACACAGCTAAGCCACTGATATAAGGGCCTTCAATTTTTACCAGCTGGAGACACAGTGCTATGGATACAGCAACTGGAGCAAGAAAACAGCCACACTAAAAGATCAAACCAAATGATCTTCAGGTACAATCGAAGTAGCATGATAATGTCATATCATTTATGTATCATCCCAGCTAAGACAACTAGATGTTTTCTTCTGATCAGCTATGTCAGACATTGTAGGACTTCAGTGAATGACAGTAGAGCAAATATTAATGTATATTATTTTTATTTCAAATGCTTTGAAAGCTGTTTTATTATACTTAGAGTTGTTCAAAAGATAAAACTTATTTTAATAGCAGTAGGCTGTGCTTATTTTAAAGTGAGATTAGATATTTTTTTCAAATTGATTAATAAAATACCAGTATGTTGGAAAGAACAATGTTTGTATTTAATTTTCAATAACAGCTTTGTTAAAAAAAAAATATAAAATGTGGTTATACAATGAGAAGGTATATATAATGGGAAGTTGTAGAAAGAATGACTTTTTAAACCAGCTTCTCTTTCACTAAGCAGTTGCTAGAAATGCTAGACTTGGTAAAAATGGTTCCAGCTTCACTAATCAATGAGGAGGCTAAAAAACACTCATTTGTGGTAGATTGCAGCCACTATGGCTGTTTCACAGCACTCATTTGTCTACACTCTGTAACCTTTGAGTATTTCTTCTAAATCTTTCGGGAAGGAATTATAATCTTATTTCACGTTTGTAGCTCATCTGAATGATTCAGTCTAGATCTACGATAAAGTTGCTTAAAAACTACTGTGCAACAGAGCTGCAACCATGGCATCTTAACAGAGGATTTATGAATAGGCATGTTACAAAATAATATTGTGTCTTTTGTTCACAGGATGCTATTTTCCCTTACTAAGGCTCATGCAGCACATAGAGTATAAAAATAAGAGAGAAGCATGCTCAAAAAATGGTGGCAGATTCATCATATGTGGTAAACTGCTTATAAGAGTCGAATTTTGATATGGATATTTTAATCACAGAAACTGACTGGGAAAAATCTTCAGGGACATTTGTGCATGGCCTTGCTCCAAAGGGCTAAGCATCCAGGTCCTGTCTGTTCTGCACCTTCCTACTAGTTGATGGCAAGTCTGAGTTGCAATATGTTATGTGCTCGTACACTACACAGTTAAGACTCATAAAATAACTACATCAGACAGTCACAGTTTGCCTCTGCCAAAGACCTGAAGTGGTACTTTGATGACTTCCCTTAGGCAGGCTGTAACCCTTATTTCCTCAAGTGGAAGAATCTACTCACTGTGTCTGTTCTGTAAACATTTTGACTGGTTCTTCAGTGCTCTGGCTCTCCCAGATGCCGTAAAACATCCCAGATGAAAAATTTTGTGTAAATAGTGTGTGCAGATATCCTCTGGGGAAGAGTAAAAAAAGGAACACTCCAGATTTCCCCAGAAGGTTCTGATACAAACGTGGCAAGGGAGCAGAGCACTCACCTCTTGGTAGTTTATTTTGTGTATTGTGAAAAAGGCCAGTGTATGAAAACATAGATGACATCCTTGCTCATGCCACCAAACTTGTAAATGAGCAGCGTAGCTACAGGGGCTATGTATGCTCTATGCATCAGCTGTGTGGTCCCACAAGTATTTTGAAGACCATATTGCTCCCAAGACCTAACTTCATATCCATAGAGTTCCTCTATGGGCACGGGTGCCTTTCAATTCTTTCTGCCCACTAGATAGGTAACAGAAGGGACTCTTCGGGGAATGTTAACTTTCTTTCTCTGGTGTCTACCACTTAACATTTCCAAAAGGCCTTGGAGGTTACTAGACCAATCTCCTTTGAGTGTATAGGGCCAATCCATGCTGTAAACTGGGCTATGCTTAACTATTCCTCTGGGGAGAACAGACTATTGCTTTCAAGAGAAAGGATTTAAGTTTCACATAAGTTGCTCATAAACCCTACCTACTCCTGAGAATAAACTGTGTAGATGGGCTGCTTATCTGATAGGAAGTCCTACCTGAACACTGCTTGGAAGATGGCGTAAACATGCTCAGGGTGGCTGTTGTGTAAGGAGAGGAAAGTGACGAAGAGGGCCATGGTCTGGCCTTTGTTTTCTTGGAAGAGGGTCATATGTGACTGCAAAAAATTGACTAGAAAATCTTGTAGCCTGAGTGAACCCTAAAATGAAACAAATACATTCCGCATGCGCAGAGGAGGAGAGGAAAGCATTGATATATAAAGGATCATTTGCATAAAGATTCAATCACTATTCTAACCAGGATGTGGCATCCCACCTCATAATGGCAGTCCTGAAGATTTAGAACAAGTTTACGATCAAATAATACACTAAAGCTTTAATGCAAACCTGTATTTGATCCAAATTAGTCATGCTGTGGTAGTTTAAACATGCATCCTTCTTTATATGGGCTTGATCAAAACTGGCAGGCAAAATACAAAGAGCAGTGTCGATTAAACTCTATGGGTGGAGAGGAATGTATGAAACATAAATAAGAAGTAGCAGTATGTCAGGGATTCTTGCCATCTATTGTTTAGTGGTGGTCGATGTGTGGTTCAGATGGACACTTTGTCCATGAAGTGATCCTATAATCAGATTCGCACAGGAAATGCATCATTTTCAGGGATCATGTGTCTGCTCTTCCTCAGGATAAAGCACGCTGGGAAAGCACGATTTAAATAATGATGGATGTTACCTGCTGAAGCTAAATCTCTCTATTTGCAGCCTTCTCCATTCCTAGGAAAGGGAAATCACTGCAGATGCCACAGGCAGATTTCTCAGTGAGGCAAATGCTGTGACTTTAACACAGTCTATAGGAATGTTTACTCACCAGACCTATAGCTCAGTTTGGCTAAAAGCTGTATCTCAGGTTTTTTCCTGCAGTTACCTAGTGGGATAGAAGAAAGTTGTCATCTGGACAACTGGACACATTCACATGTATTTTCAAATCATCTTTGAGCATGTAAGTAGGGAGCTACCTACCCATTAGGTTTGGAGCCAAGTACCTACTAGCACAGTTATAGAAGAGGTAAATCACCCTTCTCCAAGAGATATCGGGAGGCTCTGACTGTCTAGGGACACTCACTCAAGCTTCCCATGCAATAGAAAATAGCACTCATGAATTTTCTCAAATAGGGGTGTAAGTGCTGCAGACTTCAATACATGGAAAATCTCTGTGCACAAGTATTTATATTTGTATGTTTATATATATACATGCATACACATACATTTTCCTACTAGGAAAACAAATGACTGCTTTAATAAATTGCTTTCATTCTGAGATCATAATCACTCTTGCATGCATATGTGCACACACACAAAGGGATGGAGACAACTGGATCTCTAAATAGAAATGTACACGTTCTGGCTGATTTTGGCTTTGCGTTTCTCTCCAAGCCTCCCAGGCAAATGGCAGCAAGGCTCTGACTCTTTTCAAGCAAGCCTCCTGAGGCTTGTTTGCCCAAGTTCAGGGCTCTCACAGTGAGCACACTGAGCTAAGCTACATAAAAATCTGCCCTACGTCCTTTCTGGTGTCCATGCTGGGCATGCGAACAAGATTATGTTACCTTCTTGAGGTAGGCTTAAGAGTTATGTCATGTATTTAAGGGATATCAATAGTGCATGCGAAGCGTGCACACTCCTGAAAGCCAAAGGATTGCATTGTGACATGAAAAGTGATAGGAAGCACCAGCCTCAGGTTTCCTCAGCCCCAGTGAGCAGTTTAACAAGGCTTCATGATGCATGTCACCTCTCCTGCCATGCCCGTAGGACATGCTGTATGTCTTTATTCCTTGTGCATACTATACCACCTCATCTGTAATTATAAATATATGTTTAGTGTCACTTCAAAGCCTCCCCTTGACAGGGGTGTTCCCTTTTCAGGGATTTTGAATCTCTGACATTCCTTCTTCAGAAAGTCTGGAGTAGGGTGTGATAGCCTCCTGCTGAGAGTTACTTTTGTTCAAAGGGTCTGCCAGAGAAAACCCATTGCAATGCAGAGAGAAAACTGAAGTTTGTGTCACCCATTGGACATGCATTGCCTCCTATAACAAGAGGCCTATTTCTATGCTTGGCTGGTTTTTTTTGTTTTGGTTTGGTTTTTTGTTTTGGTTTGGGTTTTTGTTTTGGTTTGGGGTTTTTTTTGGTTGTTGTTTTGTATTTTTACTCGAAAGGTATTTAATGATGGGTACAGAGAGCAGATATGTAAGACAAGAAAAGGTTGGCAGTAGTTTAGACTTACCACCAGTTAAGTCTGATGAACAAAAAACCTCCTTCTGGCTGTGTTTGTTTATTGCATATATTTTATACAGTCGAGCTGTGGGAGCTGTGACTTGGCTAACCCAGTTATTCTTTTTGTAGCATTTTCCTGCAAACTGAACATTTTTTAGAAGTATCCATCTGTCAGTTTATTATATTATTATATTACAGTACCATCTAGAGGTCCCAAATGGGATCGGGGTTCTCCATGGCAGGTGTCGCATGCAGTTGTCTTCTGTGAAATAAAGTGTATAACCTGAGTAGATGAGAGAAAAGAAGGATTATTGCCCTATTTTATAAATTTCAGAACTGTCCCTATTTTAGAAATTTTGCATACAGTATGATGCATACAGTCAGACAAGGAATACAGACCTGTCAAATATGTCACTTTGGATAGGACTATACAGCTTTTAAAGATAGCCCACTGCCCTGTGTAGATTCCACCAGGAATCTACTGGATTTCTGGCTGTCCAGCAGCCATCAAGAACTCCCAGACAAAAAGGATGTTTTGCAGATCAGCACATCTCAGACACATCCAGTTACTTCCTTTGGACTGGCTGAGAGGTATGGAAATAAGAGACAGAACTGGGATGTGAACAAGGTCTGCTGAGTGTTAATCACAAGCCTCTCCTGTCTCCTTACTGTTCATTGGTCATAGTCACCCGAAAATGAGAAAAACATTGTCTGGCAAACTTTCATCTTCTTTGTAAGGGGCTCGTATTTCTGAAAGGCTTTTCATCATGTAGGATTTATGAAGATATTTCTGAGAGTGTGAGTTCCCAGACCTTTAGCCCTTGACATAAAGAAAGTGTTTTCATAGACTTCCTATGAAAATCCCACAGTGTAATGTCACTGAAGACAGCAGTACTACAAACCTGAATTCATGGTAAATTTGGGGCACTATTTAGAATTATGGTAGGGAGTTAGAATCCATAAACAATTTGAAATAATTTTACTTAGACAGGTTGAACATTATCCTCCAAGCAGAAGGCAAGGCAGTAGTCAATCCTAATGGAGGTAAACTAATAGAATAAATTTGTAGAAATGACCAGATCCAAATCACCTAATATAGGTACAGCAGCACTTAACTACAAGCCACTTTAGCTCCAGGAAGATGACCCAGTGCATCTAAATGAGTCAGATAGACCAAGTATACAGTTAATAGAGGGAAGCAGGAGGCTCTGAAAGGCAATCCAGAAAGCTGGTGTGTTGGGTGGGCACTCTGAAGGGCCAAATTACAGAACATACAAGATGCATGGGAGGAGAATATATGAAAACTCTTCCTCCTTCAGGACAGCAGATGCTTTCATTAGCCTGGGAACTAGAATGCTTCGCTGAGATTATAGGTGAAGAGGGATGTCAGCACCCCCCACCCTCAAAATCTCAGAGAAAATATTAGATCTTAATGTTAGGGCATTTGCATAGAAAGTAAACCATCTCCAAGACATTACCAAGTTGAAGAGGTGTGACTCTACATCCCAGAATCTACCTCCAGTCTGTCAGTCATTCATACCAGTGCCACATTCCTCCCTCCTGCTGAAGCTGGCCTGCTGCATGACTAGGAATGCAGAGTCACAAGGCCAGGAAGGATGGCAAGAGCAAGGGCAGCCCCACAGTAAAGGCAGAATGCTCAGCTGGAAGGGCAGAACCCTTGCCTGCCCTTTGCTCCTGCCTGTCCCTTTCTTTCTTGCCCTTTTTCTGCTCCATTAGCATATACAGAGCCTGACAGGGTTCTTTGATGCACAGCACAGAGTTGCCCTAAGGGTCTAGTGGTGCTGAAAAACAGGCAACCTGGCATTTCTTCTGGGACTTAAATACATCCCTGAGCTAGGTTGTCAGGATCTAGTTCAAAGAATCTAGACTGGCATTTTTTTTAAGTAGTCAAAGTAACAGAAGTATGTATACTGCAGTAGGATTTAGCTGTCCTGTGCCTTGGGTCTTCTGAACTCCCACTCAGCTCCATGTGACTACCAGTAGTGTTGTCGCCTGATACCTTTGTCTTTGATTTAGATTTGCATTGAGTTACAAAGCTCACCCCACCTCCTAGTCAAACATTTCATTAATTAATATATGATGTAATACAGGCATCAGCTCTGAAGAGGCTTATCCTCCCAGCTTTAATGAAGATACCAAACTGTTGGCCACATGATGAAAGGTAAAACATTGAGTACTGAAAGGGAGACAAAAAGGATTTACTTAAGTCTGTAGCTTTGAGTTCAAGCTTTGAGAGTGTTCAGGACAAAATATATCTTGGAGACACTGATGCCACAGGAAAACACAGTCTGTCTTTTGGTCTTGTGGCAAGAGAGGTCCAAGATTTTGCAGTTTAGCATCCTGAGTTTGCATCAGTTGAGACTGCAACATTTCTGAGGTTTCACATTGTGACACTTTATCTTACCTGCTCTTACCTGAATCTAGCAAGAGCTGTGAATGTTCAGCTCTTCCGCTACCACATGCTTACTGTTCCAACCACCCTGAACTGTGTCTTGACCAAAGGACTGTATTGTCTGCTGGGGTTTTTTTGTGAATGTGGAGGGGATTTTGTGACCTGGGATCTACTACAGTTTCATCGGTTACATTTCATCTCATTTTTGTGTATCTGTTAGTAAGGTGTCTAAGACCTTCTACATATTTTTGATGAGCCCTTATTCATTGGTTAAGGGTGCTAAGTCAAGCTTGGAGTGTGAAGAGGAAATCTTCTTTTATTGCACATCAGGGCATTCAAGGGTATCTGCTAAAACTGACTTTATTGGCATATATTTAAGGAAAGTCGCATAGCTACATGACCACTCTTCCCTCTAGACTGGGGTGGGCTCCAAGTATGTGGGCTGAGGAGTGCAGGGAGTGCTAGCATGAGAGATGAGAAAGGACAACAGGTCCATGCTGGAGCCAACTCTGATCTCACAAGATGTATGCAAAGCTTGGGTAAGGTTTGTTATTAAAAGGTTGTTCTTCTAGAAAGAGGGCAAGGGAACTCACCACTGAGGTGAGATCTCATGGGACCCTAACAATTTAAGCTTTAGAAAATGAACTGTGAATCAAAAAAGTAGACATTACAATTATTTTTTTATAGGAAATGAGACTGATCTTAAAGAAAGTAATCTCTTAAAGTTCTTATAACCCAACACCACAGATACTGTATTTTGAGATATTTATCTTTAATGAAAGAAGGATGGTGTTAGACACTCATCATCCTTGTGACTTTGGACCTGAGGTCCTAAGACTTCTGGATAGCTGGGCTATGGGGCACTCAGCTCTATTCAAATTGCCTGTAAGAGCGAACTCCAGCAGCTGGCTTTATGACATTGTACCTGTCCCAGTGGAGGCTAAATACTGTGTTGTCTGACTGACCTACATATTACTACAGAAGAAGAGAAATGTTCCCTGCTACAGTTTCTGTCAAGTGCTATAGAGCTCTGATTGGACAGATGAATGATGGCAAATGCACTCCTAATAAAGCCAATGCCATTAAGTTAGAAAACGAGGCTGCTGTCATGTATGAGTGGTGGCAGAAGCATTTCTAGCTTAACAAGGTCTGACAAGACCTCCTCAACATGCTCAAATGAAATCAATGTCAACACCTAATCAGTTAAGCAGGTAATGGATTATTTAAAAAAATTTTAACCATAGCTGCATTAGCTTATTTGGAAAGATGGAACATGTGACTCCTACAGATAATGTAAAATATTCTAACAGTTGTCACATTTGCCAGGTTCAAGGAGAAGCTACTTTGAGCTGAAGAGCTGAGATGTGTACAGCAGCATGGTAGCAGAATGTAGGGCACATCATGAATCTATGGACAAAGGAATTTGCAAGCTTTATCAGTCACTGCCTGGGTTTGCATGACAGGTCAGCTCAATGAAATATGCATGAACAGCATCTGTTTCTGCTTTTAAGACCAGAGTGTGCAATGTGAACCATCGCCCACTGGATAGAAAATGGGTGATAGAATGAGAATCCAGCACCTCAAGGGGTAACAGAGAAAGTATTTGCTGTTGTTGCTGGGAAGCCAGTGAAACAGGCTGAAAAGAGTGTGGAGAAATGGCCTGAACTCAACTTTTCTTAGACTTTCATGAGTAAACTGGAGAAGCTAGAACCATAGATATCAATCTCAGACAGGGACTGGATAGCGCTATAGCTCTTCTGCACATGCATAGTTACCATAATGGATTAGAATAAATCCCTTGCCTTGGGGTCTAGCTGCTGCCCAGCTCATGGAAATGAGGCAGGTATTTGGAGGGTGCTGACACAAGAGGGTTCCTACACCTCTCTCTGCAGAACCTGCAATGAGTCCGTGTCCAGGCCAGGCCAGCAGACTGGGTGGATGCTAAGTCTGATACAGTGTGCCTGTTCCCATGTTCCTAAGAAAAAAAGTGCTTTAGAAAACAGACCTGGGAGTCACCGTCTAGCTAGACTGGAGGTGCTGACCCTTCTCACGTGAGAAAACTGGCAGCATTCTGCACTGAACTGCGTTTAGTTCCTGAGCCCTCCTTCCCTCCCTGTAGCAAGGCTGCCCCCATGTCTTCCCTCTCCAGCCTCCAGTGCTGCGGAGCTGGGAACAGGTCCTTCTCCCCAGCACTGCCTGCCCTGTCTGTTGGAACAGGCTCAAACCTCACCACTGGGCCAGAAAACCTGCGACGCTGGCTCCTCTTTCATGTTGGTTTGAATCATAGAATCATAGAAGCATTTCGGTTGAAAGAGATTGTTAAAATTGAGTCCAACCGTAACTTGAATCTAACACTAAACCATGTCCCTAGGAGCCTAATCTATATGCCTTTTAAGCACCTCCAGGGATGGTGACTCCACCACTTCCCTGGGCAGCCTATTCTAATGCTTTGCAACCCTTTCTGTGAATAAACGTTTCCTTATATCCAATCTGAACCTTCCCTGGTGCAACTTGAGGCCATCGAGGTGTGACTCCACTGAAGCTGATTTGGTCGACAACCACAGAACTGGAGGAGGTGAAATGAGAACCAGGGCCATTTCATCTTTTTTCTTCTGCCTCTCACTGCTGCTACTGAGAACCACCTGAGACATGTTGGGCATGTGCAATGTGCAAGCCTGCAGCCCTCATGGACAACAGCCCCTGCTGTTATAAACCTACGGTGCCTAAGTAACACAGGGACTGAGTGTTTTGAACATAACACATTCACTACATTTAATGGATCTCGAAATGTCATAAAGTATCATTCTGTCATAAAAGATGGTATTTATTAATAGACAAGGAGAATGACAATTGCCAAGTTTTGCTTCTTTATGATAAAATACCACTAATAATTAAGTTCCCAGCCGCCCACCTCTAGAAGTGCGAAACTCTCATTATCTTAACAGTGCCTCTGGTACGCTTGGAGATAAATTAGAAATAGCACTTGTCCTCCCGTAGTCTCTCAGTGTCAGACGCGCGGCGGTGTCTCCAGTTACGCGCAGTGGCTCCCGCCGAGATGCTCTCAGGACGCACCCGGAGCCAAGGGGAGCGCGCCCGCCCGCCGCCGCCTCCGGGCCAGCAGGTGGCGCCGCGGCCTCAGCCTGGGCCCGCGGGTACCCGCCCGGCGGGGACTGGTGATTGGCCAGCGCCTGCGGCCCCCGGGCCGTGCTGCGCCCCCGGGTCCTGATGCCCGCCCGCCCCGGCCGGGGCTGCTGCGGGACCGGCTGCCAGAGGCGGGCGGCGGCAGGAGGGGAGGGCACCGGGTGCGGTTGCCCAGCTGGCTGGGAGCGAGGGAAGGGCGATGGCGCGGATTTCAGCGTGACGTCTGGGGGAATGAGTGGGTGAGGAGAGGGCTGGCTTCACGGGACCGGGTGGGCGACGTGACAAATATTTGCATTATGTATTTTCTATGAATACTGTTCGTCCCCACGTGTGTTATTTCACCTCACGTGCTGTCAAAGTGGCTGCTGAAGGAGCTGAAGAGGAAGAACACCGTGGCATGGACGGGTATCCTGGAGAACACAATGGTAAAGCTCCTGCACAGTGCATGTGCTCCAGCCAGCAGGAGGATGCAGGGACTGGGTCACTCTTCCCAGAATTAAAACTGGAAACAACAGAGTAGCACCAGACACAAGTCTTTCAGTATTTAAAAGGAGTCTATAAGAAAGATGGGTGCAGATGCCCTTTCACTACATTGCCGTGCCACTCCACAGTGTGATAACTGATCTATATATTTGTTTATGCCATAGAGTTACGGTAGCTCTCATGTCATCTTATTCTGCTGCATGTTATGTTAAATTCAGGACAGTAGTATATGAACAGTAGGGACAAACTGGAGAAACTTCAGGAGAGATCGACAGAAGCAACCTGAGATTTAACAGAAAAGAGATAGAAACATATATATGTATAACTGCATAAAATGTAAGATGTATTTATGGGGATTTATCCTTTGGATGGGACAAATCAAGGTATGCGCCTTTTCCCTAGTAATGGGAATGTAAATGTAAATTGGAATGTAAAATATAATCCTATACGCATAGAACAGACACCTAGACATTTCTCAAGACAGTGCCAACAAGACTTATAATCCAAGCACTGGACACTACTTCTGCTATAGCTCGTTATACCTTACTTACGCTTATGGGTGACTCTTGTCTAATTTTGGAGATGAACCGTTTGGTCACTGATAAGACTGAAAGGTAAATGATAAGCTTATGACAGGTGACTTTTAATCTGTGAATTCCACACAATAAAATGAAAGTGGCAAACCAGCATTCCCCTCAAGCCCAAGTTTATTTCTAGAATGAGTAAGTCTATCAATAGATAAAGAATATTAGCACTTTCTAGAGATCATGTACATCACCTGCAAGATGTTGTCATCACAGAACCAGTAACTGACTTACTGATAGCATTTTGCCAGTGAAACTCTGCCACGACCATGATTTCCTTGGCAGAGTGATTCTGGGAGAACAAGCTCTGATGAAATGCTTACTGTATGCTATGTTACGTCCTATTAGATCACAAAACTTGCACTACTACCATACTGAGATAAAAATGCTGATGATAGGTAAAATATAGGTTTATGGCTTTGCAGAGTGAGAAAATAAAACAGTTTAATCAATAGCAACTTCAGAAGTCACAGGCAATGCTAGCCTTGATGGAGGAGGCTACACTTCACAGGTAATGGAGGCTGGACTTGGTCCAGAACACAATGAAATGTGTTGGTGACAGTTTCACCTGTCTTTCTCAGATGAACAGGAAGCTTATAAAGCTCTTTTGCTTGAGAGTTTTGATCTATGAATGAGTCTTAAAAGGAATTTAAGTTAATATCGGGTTATCAATAGTTTGGGACTTCCAGACTTGCTAGTCTGTTCCTTGTCCCAGATTGCTCAGCTGCAAAACACGTTGCTGTTGCTTGCAGGTTCTTATAGATGTATGAGTATTCTGAAGCATGCAGGTCACACTGAGATCCCAGTAATACATTACCCCCTTTATAATTTTTTTTATTTTTTTAAAGCATTCTCATTTAGATCCCCAGATCTGGTTGAAAAAAACAACTGCATTGGCAAATCTAGCATTTTTGACACAATCATAGATAAAAAGCAGCATTGTCTTCTACCACCTATTTCAATTGAATAAAACTTATTTATTTGTGACAGAGTAAAATTGATTAGATAAATATCAATGTCAGTGATCTGCTTGTATGCAAAGGAGGAATTTTATTTTTGTCCTAATGTACCCAGAAACTAGCCACAGTTGCCACGAAGTTAAAAGACAAAACTAATTGCTATTATGCCGTAAAAAAAAATGCTGGACTATTTAAAAGCTCTGTCTGGCTTTTGTCCTCGCTGCTTCCCCTCCAGACTTCCCCAACCCATACTGCTGCACCAGCTGGAGACTGCAGTGCTGGTGGTTTACACCTGAGCGGGGAGCACTGGGACCAGCAAACACAGGTTTCCAAGTCCGTATTTGGGAAATGCACACAAATGTTGCACAAACTCTTCTGACCTACCCCGGAGTCAGCATTATTCACTCCTTGGAGAGTAGGGATTTGCAAAAATGAGGAAATATTAATTACCCAAATGTCTTTTCTTGACACACATGAAGGTGAGCAGATTTCGCAGATGAAATGTCAATGAGCGCTGCTGGCAGTGGGTCCGTGGGCTAGTGTGAGGTGGATAAAACCCACCCACCCATTTGCACCTCCATGTGTCCCCATCTCAGCTTTGCACCGGGGGCTGCCCATCCCTGTGCCATGGCTCTGCCTGCGCACTCAGTCTGCTCCGTCGGTTGCTGGGTCACTAACTGTGCAGCAACACTGATTCGATGACACCATTTCATTTCTGCATGACATAACAGAACAGGCCTCGGAGATTCCTTTATAATGCCACAGATAGACATAAACAGATGCTGCAAACAGACGTAATCAAACACAGATGTGATCTGAAGATTCCCAGGCGGGCTCTGGGGTCCAGCCAAACTACACGTAGCACAGACTGACAGCAAGCTGGAAATACGGCAAGGGGCTCACCTTTCCACCCCCATGGTGCTGCTGAGCTAAGCGAGCTGGGTATGGCAAATATGAATGTGCACCAGCTGCTGGGGGGCACCTGGAGGTGACTGGGCTGCAGGATGGGCTCCGTCACCCCCCATGTAGTGCCTGCCTGTGCTGGCTGCAGGGCTGCAGGCACTGTTGTCCTTGGAGGATCTTTCGTGTAGCAGATGATCCTGTCAGGGACAGATGTTTTCTTTACCAGAATTTACCCAAACAGCCTGCTGTTCCACAGTGACCCTTTTTTCTAATGGGTGGTGAGTTTTCTGTCACTCACAGAGAGGGCAGGAAAGCCATTCCAACTCATATAAAAACACTTATCTTGGGGTGTGTTCATTAAAGAGAGGTTGGATAGGTTGTGGAGTGAGGCAAGTGAGGTGGTTAGTGCCAGAAATGGGTCCTTCTTTCCGTGTCATCCCTGTGTCTGGTGCTGCCATTAGGTTTCCACTGATTTCCTGGGTCTCTCTTTCCAGAAGCTCCTGGTTCTCTGTTTCACAAAAGAGGACAAGTTTACTGAAGGATTGTGGGGAAGGCAGGTCAGAAGGTGAACAAGGACAAGAATGGTTTTATGGGAAGAGTGGTGTCACCTAGAGCAAGTCCCAAATTGGAGGTGTGTGCTTGGTGGGGGCAGGGAGGGTTGGACTCATTTCAAGGAAATTTTGACTCAAGAATTTCCTCATTTAAGATCCTAGAATATGAGGGTGAAAAAAAAATCCATGAGATGCAGTTATCTAAGCAAATGCAACATGCATTTCTATGAGAGAAAAGTAATCACTTCTCAAATTGACTCATGCTATGGGCTTGATCCAAAGTCCACGGAAAAACTCCAACTGACTTCACGGACCCTTGGGGTGTAGGTGGGAACTTTGCCACTGTCTTCAAAAAGAACAGGGCCAGGCTTTTGCTCTCAGCCAAAAAACAAATGCAAGGAAAAGACACAAATCCTTTCAAATGGTTTAGAAATAATTTATTAGTTGAATTTCTGTAGCTATACTGTTGTTAATAACATTAAACATTAAAGCATAGTCCTAGAAATTTTACTTGTATCTGCTTACGTGCTTCTTGTAAAAAAGTCACTTAATAGAAAAAGTAATCATATGGAGATTGCACATATTGAAAGCAAGGTGTTAAAGAGCATCTTTGAGTCCTTTGTGATTAAAACCAACAGTTTTCTCATTTGTGCACATGAGCAATTTTCTTTTCAGAACAGGTTTTTTTTGTTTTGAACTTTTCTCATAGAAGTGAGCTGGGTGACAGTAGCTATGATTTCAATGGACAGGGCAGGTGGACATTTTTCCAAAAGCTTATACTAATTAATTTGAAGACAATAGGGGAAATACTAATAGCAAACATGAAATACCTATTTGTCAAACTCCACCTTGCCCGTAGAAAAATAAATGAGAATTTTAGCATCCTTGCTATGTAAAAACATTGTAAGACATTGGAATTGCTGAAAAGTTTTGTAGGAGTCTTTTGAAATGGAGAAGTCGTTTTAAATTTGTTGCAATTTATATCAATATACAGTATATATACAGTAATATTTTTAGAAGAGGCTGAGATTGAAAAATGTACAATGATGTGAACAAAGAAGAAAAAATAGATTGAGAGTCACAATACTTTCTGAGGTTTCTTGAAGTCCCATTTCTTTAATTTTATTTTGATTTTCCGTCTCTATAAATGACACCAAACTAAACTGGTTTTGCCCCAGGCTGCCCTTGTCACCAAAGCTGTCCTTGGGAAGTACGGACTTTCACTGACTCCAGATTCATCTAGAGACGATTTGAGCATGTGGTTGACGTTCAAGAATGCCCTGTAAATATAAACAACTATTACGGCTCCAGTAGTTTTAATAACAAAAATGTGCTAATGCTGTGCTGACGACATTCGCTTTTGCATTACATTCCTTGTAAGGGTGATGCTGCTCGATCCGGGCAGCAGGGCTGCGGGGCGGCCCAGCCGAGCGGCGACCCCTCCCGCCCTCTCCTCGCTGCCCTTTTATCTTGGCTCCGAGTGAAATAACCTAAAGCAAAGGTGTATTGTCCCCCTAAAGGTGTGTGCGGCTCAGTGCCCGCTGCAGAGACACCCTCCGCCGTGTCTCATCCTTGGTCACGCGAAACGCCGGAAGCGTGAGAGCAAACCCACCTCTCTCCTTAAAACTCCTGCTCCTTCGAGCTTCTAAAGGGATGATTTTTTTAAAAAAAACAAAATCAAAAACCAAAACCAAGCAAATAAAACCCAGCCCCACGCCGCCGCGGGATGGAGAAGGGCAGCTCCGCCGGGGCCCCTGCACCCGCCGTGTGCGCTGGGTCGGCGAGGGGAGACGGGGAGAAGCAGAGGCAGCGCCCACGAGTGTGCGTGGAGCGGCCACGCATGTTCTGCCTGCCCGGCCCCGCCGCCAGCACCGCAGAGTTTTTCCTCCTCCCGCCCAGCTCGCAGGGCAGAGCGAGGTGCGGGGGTAGGCTCCCCGGGGTTTTGGGGCTGAGCGGCCGGGTCTCCTCACGGCAGTCGCCCCCGAGTTCCGAGCGGAGGTACAGAGGGGCCGGTGGGGGACTGGGAGGCTGCCGCAAGGAAAGCACCTGCCCCGCCGAGGAAGTGCTTTTAATTAAGCGCGGTAATGACCTCGCCTTCGGCCGCGGGGGGAGTGAGTCGAGTGCTTTTGCATCTCACGGCCGAGATTTTTCCTTTAATGGAGGCTTCGCTCGAGCAGCTACACCCCGGTTAAAGTTTCGGCAATGAGAGGGTTAAAAAGCGCCCGCAGACCAGGCGACCGAAGGGGCCCCCGCACCCCAGGCGCGCCAGCGCCCCCCGCGGGCCCCACCGGCAGCGGGCTGCGACAGCGCCGGGCGGCGGGCTGCCCCCAGCTCCCCCCGTCTCCTTCTATCGCCCCGGTACGGCTTCTCTCTCCAGCACGTCCCAAAAGAACAGAGGGGGCAAAGGGTTTGCTCTCCTCTCTTCACATTTCGGGGAAAAAATGCCACTTTGACCGGCCTAACGCTTTCTTTGCCAGCCTCTGCTCCTTCCCCGCTGGAAAAGATCCCAGCGAGTGCCGGCCCAAGGCAGAGGGGTGGCTTTCGGCGAGGCCGCCGCCGTGGCTTTGGGCTGCCGGTGCCGCCTCGGGGAGAGCCACCCGGTGCCCCCGCCGGTACCCAGCACCGGAGGCGCACCTCTGTCCTGGGCACGTCGGCGCTCGCCCGGCCTCAGAGCGCCGGAGGGAGAGCTTGTGTCCCTGCCCCCTGCACCGCAGAGAAGCCATTTCACAAGGTGCCCAGGGCATGAGAAGAAAAGGGAGAATCTGCCCCAAGGGCAGTAAGGGGGGGCACCGCAGGCTGCCGAGACCTGCTCCGCAAACATCAAAATGACACGCGGGGCTTTGTCGGCTCGGTTGGCCCTTCTGAGGCGGCATCTTTCGAGGACGGCAAGGAAAATACTGTCTTGCAGTCACTGTAATCCACGGTTTTCATTTACTATTATGCAATCAGGATTTATCTCTGTTTTTTTAGGAGGCTACTTTTCCAGGACTGTTATTCGATACTGATCCATTAAATCATTCCAGCTGAGAGATTAAATGTATGATTTGCAACCAGCTGGATTTCTTAAATGGTGTCTTCGCCTCCCTTCAGAGTATGGGCAGACTCGACGAGAAAACACACTGCTTTGGCATGGAAACCCACACATTTGCCCGAAGATTACCACACGGAGTTCATTCAGTGCCAACAGTATTCTCTTCTTTTCTCTTTACCGGATTAAATTTCCCCCAGCCATAAAATGCCTCCAAAAGCGAGATACCATCGAAATGGTAACGCATGCCAACCGAGCTGGTAGTCATCAGACTTAAGCGTTCTCTCCTGCTAACACCGCAGCCCCTCTCTGCCTTTCGCAGGGCTGCCCCGGCTCCGGCGAGCCCATGCAAGCGGCGCGGCCCCGGGGAAGGGGGAAGGGGGGCGGCGCTGGGCATCTACCAGGGACTGGCATCCCCCTACACTGCAGACCGACCTGGGGAGCATTTTGTGGCCTCGAAGGGTAATGGCGGTGAAAAGCAGGCAGAGGAATCTGCGCCCTACGGACACTGCTCTCCGTCGTGCCCCTCGGCGTTTGCCCCAGCGGGGCGATGAGGAGGGAGGAACCGGCCTCCGCGCCCCCTTTCCAGCCGCCGGGCATTCGGGGAGAGGTGTCGGGCAGCTCCTCGGTCCCCCTCTCCCACAGCACCTCAAGAAGGACCAGGCTCTCCTTGTGGTCCAAGCCGCCCCGCCGCCCGTGCGGGGCCCCGTACTTTCCTTGCTCGTCGGGCTCTGGGGGTTTGTTTCAAATTAATGGTGGCGGCAGCAGTGCCTGAGTGAGTGTCGTCAAGGCGGCTTTATTTGCGATCGCCCAGCACCAGTCGAGGTAATAAATACACCCGATTTAGAGTAATTATGGTGAGAGCTACTTGCAAGCCCTCGACCTCCGGAGGTCCCCCGCAGGGACAGCACCTCAGGGACTGACAGAAATAACCATAAGATTTCGAAGTAGTAGCGTGTAGGTGGGAAAGACCGTCGCTTTCCCTGTGCTGGACTCGCCCTTCCCCCAGAAATATCCGCTTTAAGCTGAAAGGCATCTAGGGCTTTTCTCCGACTGAAACCACCCTTCAGAGCCAAGGCAGCGGGGAAGATCTGCCGCACCTACGGAGGAGAAGACACTGACATTTTCTGGGCACACTCGGGGAGACGGAGCCCGGCTCCGCAGACACCCGCAGCAGCAAAGCCCGATGCCAGCATTGCCTCTTGCCTCCCACCGCCTCTGTTTTCTGCTAAAATCGCGAGTGAGGTGGGATCGTCCACCTCCGGCCACCCGCGGGGCCCCCGCCGCCCTGCTCCGCGCCCCGCGCAGCGCTGCCAACACCTCCCTGCCCCACGTCTGGTTTCGTTCGAGTCCACGAGGTTTCCAAACCGTCCTGACTTCCCAGTTGTTGATATTTTTGTTGGGTGTGCGCTCGACACGCTCTTAAGAGCGATGTCCCAAGCTGTTTCTTAAGTTTTAAATGTCCCCTCCCTTCCCCAGCGCCCGCCGCGGCCTCGCTGGCTGCGCGGTGCGTAGGGGTGCGGATCCTGACCCAGAGCAGCTGCTGGGCTCATGTGTAACTGAATATCTCAGGGTATGGAGCGAAGATGACTTGTCCCTGGCCCCCCAGCAGCCTGGCAGCCCCGACCCCTGCTTCAGCAGCCCCTGCGCCCTCCACGCCTGCCGCGCCGGGCGGGCCGTGCCCCTGCCCCTTTTCTCCGGCTTTGGCAGCAGGCAGAGGAGAGGGCTGGACGGAGCGCGCTGCAGGGAGCAGGTCCCCGCCTGCCGTGTGTGCCCCGTCGGTGGAAAACAACCAGCTCCCTACGACCGGGCAGCTCCGGCTGCCGCAGCACAGGCAGCTCCCGGCGGCAGGAGCCGGCGGCCGCTTGGTTTCACAGCCCCGGTGTAAATAGACGAGGGGTCCCGGCTCGGCCCTGCTCGGTGCCCGGGTCGGGCTTGGCGTCTCTCGGGGATGCCACCAGCTCAGGTTTTGGTAATGCTTTCCCCCCTCACAGAGCTCTCCAATGACAACAAGGTGGTCATATTTAGCCTCTTTCTATTAAACGCATCCCACTGAACCAGAAGGGTTCCGAGTCACCTGCTCCCCTCCGGCAGCCCTCTGAGGTGTGCAGGGGAAGAAGTCTTCCTGACGGGTGACTTGCCATGCACCCTCAACCTCCTCGTGAAGGAGAGCGTGTGTGTGCGCGGCGTGGGTACCGCCCGCAGCTCGCTGCCGAGGGGGCCGCGACCCCGCGAGGCGGCTGCCGCCGGGGTTTCCGAAGCCGCGGGGGAAAGCTGGGCCCCGCAGAGGGGACAGCAGATGCCGGGAGGTGGGCGCGGACCTGTCCCTTCCCTGAGGAAGCCGGGGGCGACCAGTGGCAGTGGTGGGAAGCGAGGAGGTCAAATGTGTGCTCGCAGCCTGCTCACTGCTGTGTCCCGTTCCGTGGGCAGGATGGTCGTGGCGGGGAGAGGAGGAATGAAGCGCTCTCAGATGAAGTCTCTCCTCTCTTCCCCGACACCCAGCACTACTGCATCTAAACCGGGTCTTTGGAAAGGCGGGATAGGGGTTATCTCTTCCCAGACCTCAACTCCTGCACTGCTAGAAATCTCTCTTCCAATATAGACTTTGCCCAACTTTACAGCAAAGTGAAGGCTTTAGAAAATCCCGCTTTTAAACGCGTTAGCCCTTCGTTTTCATTTTCTTTTTTTTTTTTTTTTTGTTGCTGTTGTTGTTTGTCAGCCAGTCTTGCTTGTGTTGACACCCAGATGAGCTCCTGACAGTCACTTTTCAGACTCAGATGCCCGTCTCACACGCGGTAGTTTCAACTACTGCCTCGGTTTTCACGCTGCAACCTATTTTTGGAGAGCAGGGCAGCGCAAATGAATATTCCTGGTGAAGGTAGCTTTCATCGGGTTCTTTAGAAAATCTATTCCCCCACCCCCTAGATACACACGCACCATGCCGAGGTTTGCATTTTTCATGGCGGGACAGGCAAGTCTATAAAAGGCATGTTTGTTTTTCCTGGCTGTTTCAAATATGTATTTCCTGGAGAACTTCGCATCTAATGGGGTCATCAGAAGCACATGTGCGATTTTCATCTTTCCAGCTGATTTCTCATCTCCCCCTCTTCTCCTGAGCAGGACTGTTTGCTGATGTAACGTTTTACCTGTCTGTTCACCTTAGCTCCCACTAAAGCTCTCCGTTTCCTTCTGAGTCAAAGACTCCTGTTAAAGTCCCAATTTATTTCCGTGTGTCTGTCTGGTTTTTTAAAGGAGTGTTGTTGGTGTTGTGGTGTGGTATTTTTTTTTTCCTTGTAGGACACGGGTTGGGCTGGAGGCAGCAATAGCCCATTGCTCTGCCCTCTAGGCAGCCCGGTCGCCAGCTCGGCAGCCGCCACATCCCGGTGCTCCGGGGCGCGGAGCGGGACCGGCTTTGCGGAACACCGGCGCTGCGAATAAAGGCGAATTTGAGATTTAGAGGTGGAAGTTGAGCGTTCTGGTCCAAACCTGGCAAAAAAACCACCCCACCCTAACCAACAACCAAATACCCTCCACACCACCCCCGTTTATTTAAGTGGGAAAGAGATGGACCTTCCTCCCGAGCCACCTCCCCCGTTCAGGGAGGGGAAGCTTTGAGCCCCTCTCCCTGCACCAAACTAGGAAGAAGTTGATGGCTCATTCCAGATCCTCAGTTTAAGTATGTATTTTTCCAAACCCCAGAGCTACTCTCCTTCGGACAAAACCCTCACCTTTTCCTTGTGTGCTGAGGCACTGAAAGTTCCCTTCAGTATATTTTTCTTGGCTGCCTGAGCCGCAGCGTTTTGATTCACTAAGCAGAGGAAGTTAAAGAGCTCTGCAGTAAGGGCCAGTGGCCAGTGTTTTAATCGCCATCCCCCTACGTTATTTGTCGTGCTCAAGTGGGGGTTTGTTCAAGGCAAGACACTGCTCATAACCAGGCTGCATTTGTTTCTCCTAAAGAAGGCAATAGATTTTGTTTCCGGGTCTGGTAACAGGAGCCCGAGTGCCTTACACAAACATCGCTGGGCAGGCAGGGGCACTTGCAAGGCTTTTCATTCCGGTGCTGGAGCAGCCCCCTCAAACACTTCAGTTAGGCCCAAACTGCTGAGCCAGGGGTGGGGAGGAGAAGAGGGAACGTAGCCTTCGCAGGGGTAACCCACAAGAAATATGCCAAGCAGGCGACTTCTCCCGTGTTGGTAATGTTGAATGTCTGCAAAATGGCTTATATAATACAAAGGAAAATGCAGTCACACAGACTTTGGTAGATGAGATGCGACTGTGTTTTCCAGAGGGTCCTGTTTAATGCCAAGCCCCTGAAAGGGCTTGCAGAGGGAAAGCGCTTAACCAGCAAGCTCCAGCACACACTCCCCCACTCATAGGAAAGGCTCTTACTCCAATAAACTTGCTCCCTGTCCCCAGTAAAGCGTCATGCTCCCCTTCAGGAACTGTGGCACATCTTCAGTCGCCTGTCGGGAACTCTCTCCTTGCGTCTATCAGTATTTCCCTGGCAGGGTGACGACCTGTGCCCTGGCAGGACAGCCAAAATTACCTTCCATCTCAAATGTGCGGTTTCGCTCAATAACCTTCATCACAGCACCAGGACTGTTAATACTTATATAACAAAGCACAGAGCTTCCCAGCAGAACAAAACTGCTAAAGTACACCGTGAATATTCAGTGCTCTGCTATCTAAAGGAATTACTCTAGTTACATTTCTGGGGTCCGTAAATGTTGCATTCATTATGTAATTTGGTAAGGTTCTCGTTTGAGGGCAAATACCGCTGTGTGTATATATATGTGTGTGTGTATATATATATGCATGTGTATGTATATATACGTTTGTGTATATGAGAGAGCGAGCACGGTTTTTCCCTCAGGTGCCCAAGCTATAGGGGCTCAGTTGTGGGGTTTGCCTGCCACATCCCAGCCTCAGTGCGGGGGCAGGCAGGGGGAGTTTCATGGATAAAGCCTGCCGGGTCCGGACCGTCTTTTTATTTATCCCCCGAAACCTGCGCGGGTACCCCGCAAACAACCAACCCTGAGATAAGATATGTCCCATGTAACGTAATGCTAGTGAATCATAACTAATCTGTTTAAAACCAAGGATTAGTCACGTCACTTTCGGCATATTCCTCTATCGGGAACTTTTTTGTGCGTGGAAAATCGGGGAGATTTGAGCTAATTTACCAAACATCATTACTAAGGCAAGTGCTGTCCGATAAAATGAGTCTTAACATGTACAGGTTTTCAGATTGCATTAGACACGTCCCATCATCTGGGCTTTAAGCTGGGTGCGCCCTTAGTGCTAGATTGACCTGCAGATTTTTTTTTTCTTACTACATGATTTCTGTTTCTAGCTGTCTTTAATTGACTTCAGCGACTCGCCCTCTCTTCCTTTTTTTCCGTATATAAGTAATCCTCGCTCCAATTTACAGGAGTTTTCATCGCCTCTCGCTTTCAAAGGGCCTTTCTCACCCTATCAGCCCTTCATTTACTATCCCCGATCGAGATCTGCATCCTCTGTGCAATATGACCTTTTGTTAACCACGTAAAACCCATCCTGTTTTCATATTGCCTCTTTAAATGTTCCCCATCTTGGCTTTACCTTTTTTTTTTTTTTTTCCTCCAGCGGCCAAAGCCTTCAGGCTTTATTTCGGTTTCGAGGCCATGTTTTATTAACCCAGTCGTTCTGTTTTCCTTCCCAAATTTACTTCTATCCCTAAAAATACAAAATAATTAACTAGCCAATTAATTCATTCTTTGCAATATTGCACCGCTGCACGTGTTATTTTACAGGATGCGGGGAACTTACGTAGCCCTAGGAAGTAGTGGTTCCTCAACTTGCGAAATGTTTATTTTCAATGGATTGAAATTCATAGCTACAATTATTAGATGCCTCTCAACGGAAATAACAGGACCTGCTATTTAGACCCTAGTGCACGCAAAACCCCACTGATACGCTCCCACAGCAGAGGCAAGAGCCACATCATCTCCCTACTGAAAAAATCAGCCCAAAGAGCAGAAACAGGAGAAACATAACCTGGATATACCACATTGTCTTCCTTATAACACTGTACTCCGCTGCATCCCACCACAACAAGAACACTGGATTTATAACCATGAGCAAGAGAGACCTTTTTTTCCGAGGCCGGTCCTCCCCGTTACCGACATCCATACCTTCCCTTCTATAGACTTCAACGCAGCCTCACAGAAAGGTGCTTTTAGTGAATACCTACAAACATACAGAGGCGCCAATCTAACCCCAGATTACATCGAATTAGGACACTGCCCTCACAGAACTCCCGCTGATTGATATTTCAGCCAGCGTCTGAAACCTGGGCACGATCTTTGCTGATCTACACATATTTCTAACGCGCTTGAAGCCATATCGCTTTCTCGGTTCATTTTTCACATTAAATTCATTTTTAGGGGAAAAAAATCAGCATAAAACCCCTTGCAAACTCTGAGGAACATTTTAAACTGATGATATATCACATTCGGCTTCTAGCAAATAGTTGGCAACGAGGGTGCAAGCTGTAATGAGATCACCCTGAGCTCTTATCTTTTACTGGAGCAAACTTGCAAGCAACTTGCTTGTTTCTTTGACCACTCTTTGCTTGCATAAAAGGAAAAAAAAAAAAAAGGAATAGAGAATTCCCATTCTCAGTATCACTTCCGCAGGCGCTGGAAAGGCGTTTGCAGTCCAGCCGTGTCAGACCCCCGGAGCAGGGTCTGGCCAGGCTCAGTTTGCGTGCCCGCCCCTGGGGCGAGGAGGCGGCGGGGGGGTGGCTTTCTGCCGAGGCTAGCGGACACCGGGACGGAAAAGCCCGCAGCCTGCCCGGCCGTGCCCTCGGAGGAGCAGATGAGCCCCGCTCCCCTGAGGGCCCCCACCACCTCTCCTTCCCCGTTCCTCTGCCCACCTGCTCCCGCGGGGAGCCGCCTGCTCCCCCCAGCGCTCGCCGCTTGCCCGGGCCGGAGCTGGTCCCGACGTGCCCGGGCGTTGCTCCGCGGGACACCCCAAACGGAGCAGGGGTGCGGAGGTGCCGTCTGACGGCCCGGGGAGTGGTGAGGGGAGAGGTCCGCTCGCCTCTGCGACGGCACGGGGGGAGTCCCCGGGCCCCGACACCGCCCGCTTGTCCGCCGCCTTCGCCGGTCGAGCCACATCAGTCCTGGCCACGGGACCGCCTGCTCTGCTGCTGCTCAGGGCTGAGCCAGAAAATATCCCGCGGGCGAGTAAAGCAACCGCACGCCGAGTTAGATTTCTAAATTTTATTATAAAATAAAAGCAGAAATATTTTCCAAAGAATGTATTCACATAATATAAACAATAAACAAAACTAAGGTGAGTGACTTGCGGTTGATACTGTCGTTTAGGTCTAAACTCGTGCAGCAATTCCTCTTTCTTAAAGCCCGGTCCTGCCCTCTTTGCACACCGAGGGGAGAATCTGCTCCTGCCTACCTCTGGGGCTGGAGCCGGGCCATCACTTCCTTTCCCACTCAGCAAATGGCGAAAGCACCACATGGACAAGGCCAAAGAAGCCATCTCTCTGCATAGCATCAGCTACAAGAAGGTTACAGAGTCTGCCTAGAGCGCGTGTTGCTGCTATAACTTGACTACAGATTTTGTATTCTTAGTTGAAATTGTACATCGTACACCTTCCACGGATACATAACTACAATAGAATAACGGGAGCGATGTGTAACTTTCAAACAGGCATCGAAACAGCGGCCTTGCGCTCCCCTTTCCTCCCCATCCCCCCAAAAAAAAAAAAAAGGATTACAATGTGCCTCTTCCCACATAGACCGGCCCGATCCGGTGACACCACCGAGAGATCTGTGAAGTTAAGGCTGGAAAGAGCTGCTACACCGAACTGCCTTACAGCCTGCCGTGAAAATCACAGGTCCTGTCCAACAGTCCTTACACGCCTGAGAACACCTTTAAGCAACCCTTAAGGCTTTTCACAACATTACTGCCCACAGCCCAGTCTGATACCTTCCAAACCTGCAGCCAGCCTGCTGCCAAAGGGCACGACACATCCACTAAGGAGTTCGTCATCTCTTTCAAAGTCTCTGGTAAGATTAAAGGAAAAAAAAAAAAAAAAAAAAAGAGCAAAGGCGGGCTGGTGCGAAGGAAGGAGAGTGTGCACGGTTTTAAGAGCCCAGATCGACCAGGTTAGATGACATAGGGTTGAGGATGGAGTCCTGCAAGCTGTGGTGGTGCATGGGGTCGGCGCTGGGCACGGGGATGGCGCTGGGGCCCTGGGGGTGGCCCAGGCCGTGCAGGGGCTGGAGGCCGGGGTTGGAAGTGAGGAGCAGCGCGGGGCTGGAGGAGGTGTGATCCGGGGTCCCTGACGGCGTCTTCTCGTCCTCTGAGCTCCCCAAAACTGTCTTATTCCCGTTCATTGACGCCGAGAGCGGGTTGTGGCTGTTGGAGTTGGAATTCTCGTTGTTTTCCCTATAGGAAACATAAAAGAGGGAGGGAAGTCACCGTATGGCCGCCGCTCCGGGGCGCGCACCGCGGGGGCGGCGGGCGGCGAGGAGCTGGTTCCTCGGGGCGGCGAGCGGGAGTGAATGCAGAACCAGTAGGTTTACAAACTCTGCAAACCTCCAAGGCCTCTTCATCTGGCACAAAGGTCTAAGGTCCACTGAGCTTGTAAACAGAGTCTCCCACTAGCCCAGCGGAAAGTGTCACTTTGCCAAAACGTCATTTTCTGCGTCCAAAGCGCCTGCACAGCGTGGGGAGGGAGGGAGGAGGAAGGGAAGAGGGGGAGGAAGACATTAAAAAAAAAAAAAAGAAAAGTATTTTTTAACTTTAAAACTGTTCCCAGGGCCGAAGAGAAGTTCGGCCGCGACTTCTCCTGGGAAGGCCAAAGCACGGCGAGCTGTAGGCAGGATCGCCCTGTGCAGCAGCACAGCCCCGGGGGCTCGCATCAGGCGGGAAAGGCTTTTGCTTAAAGTAACTGGACGGATACTTTTCTCCCCGCCCGGAGCTTGAAGCTCAAAACATAGCCCAATATGGAAGGTAAGGCAAGTAAACAGAGTTAACTCGCGTATTTCCCCGGCCCGCTCGGAAAACACTCCGCACGCCCTTTGCCATCCCTCCGTCCCTCCTCGGGTGGCGGAGGGCGCAACCCCGGTGGCTTCTCGCCCGGCTCGGCGGCGGCGGGACCCGGCACCACGGGTGCGCCTACCGACCGAGGCAGCCGGCTCGGAAAGGCAGAGCATCATTTCAAAATTCGTCGCCGGGTAAACGCCGAGAAATCGCTGGACGCTGGCCAAGCCCTTGCGGATCTATACATACATACGTGTATATATATATATATGCTTTTTTTTTTTTTTCCGCAATGAAAAGGGCAAGATGAGGTGGAGGCGGCCATCCCGTCAAGGCTAACGTGGCTTTTAGACTTAGCCCTCGTAGAAATACTTTAGACACAGCCCTGCCTGAAATACTGAAGGCATTGCCAGTCTATTTAAAAGCTTCTGCGGAAGCTTTGAAACACACTAGCTGGCAGAGGTGCCCTATCCTGCCGGATTTGGTGGAGAGCAGCGAAGCCATTGCACTGACGGTTTTTCCTCAATAAGGGCTGCAGGATGTGGCTGGACACACTTTATGCCAAAAAAAAAACCCAACCTAGACAAGAAAGCTCTGTTTGAACCAGTTTGCTTGAATGAATGGCAATCCCATGAACGATCTGTTTTCAAACGCCTGGAGTGGAATATTAGGTCGAGTGTATTTTTCAATGTCAAAAATCTAATTTGTCTCTGGAGACCTTTAAAATTTGATTCCTCGGGAGAAAAAAAAAAAAGAAATATGTGTAACCTCAATTTCCTTTAGATATTTGAAGGTGAGTCCCCGCTATCAGCAATAAAAAGGATCTCTAACATCTCGTAAAACCAACACTTGCGGGGATTCGAAGGAAAAATCAAAGCTCTAGCACCGTTTCGGGAAATGTATGGAGCAAATCTGTGCGGAGCCCTAACCTGCCGGGCTGCACAGCTGCGCGGCCGCTCTGCTGGCCATTTCCAAAACACATTAGGCAGAAACGAAAAATAGAAGTGTCTTCCGAGGCACGGATCTACGGGAGATTTCTGATCTGCTAATTAACCGCGCAGGCCATACGACCAGATCCGTACGGAGCGGGCAGCTCAGCGAACTAGTGAGGAGCCGCTGTGAAGTTAGAAGACGGTTTTTGCTTCTTCGAACCGTCTTCCCTAAGGCACAGGGACTGCTGACGGAAAAGTCATCCCGAATACCCAAGGATTAACTTCTGCTAGACAACGAATTGTCCCTACAATCCATTTAACGAGAAAAAAGCCGGTTTCAGAATCACGCTTGGTCTAAGAATATACATCTATTAACACGCATTAATGAGCACCTCGCTGGGTAGTGAATACAAACTGCAATTTAGTGAGCGAGGTAAGAGGTTGTTCCGGTCAGACCCTGTCTCGGTCTCCCGCCTCATACCAGGAGCCGACCTTAGAGGCAATTTTTGCTAACACCGCGTAGACCCACTCGTTCCAGGCTGCTCCCTCGTCTTTCCCTCTTTGTACCTCAGGGACACGCTCGCAGCTGTGCGGGCCGCGGAGCCTTCGCCCTCAGCCTCGCCGCTGCCGGGCTCTCCCGCCGGGCCATGGTCCCGCACCGGCACCTCCGGCCCCGCAGCCCGAGTTGCGGCGGGGAGGAGACGGCCGCTCTGCTTAACCGGGAATCACTGCCGGCCGTGGGAAGCACACCCGGCAAAAGGGGCTGCCCCACGGCCGCTGCACCGTCTATGTGGGGAGTGGGGTCTCGGAGGGTAAGAAGTCTCGTCAGCCTCTGCCTGGGCTACTTTTGGCGGACAGACGCCATCTCCGAGCGCCCACCCCACTCACTTCTGCTTCTCCCGGGCGAGCCGTTCCACGGGCGTCCCCGCAGCCGGGGCCTGGGCAGAGGGGAAGGCGCGGGGCAAGCAGCGGGGTTGGGGAGCCGCGGGCGCCGGGGGAGCCGTACCTTTCCTTGGCCTCGGCCGCGCGGTCCCGCTGCCGGCGGTTCTTGAACCAGTTGCTGACCTGGGTGGTGGTGAGGCCGGTGGCCTCGGCCAGCTCCCGCTTCTCGCGGGGGGACGGGTAGGGGTTGTGGGCGTACCACTCGCGGAGGACGCTGCGGCTCTTCTCCTTGAAGCAGTAGCTGGTCTCCTCGCCGTCCCAGATGGAGCGGGGCAGCGGGAACTTGCGGCGCACCCGGTACTTGCCCACCGCCCCTAGGGGTCGCCCCCGCAGCTTCTCCGCCTCGATGTAGTGCGCCTTCAGCCAGAGCTGCTGCAGCTTGGGGTGGTTGTGCGCCGAGAACTGGTGGCTCTCCAGGATCTTGTAGAGCTCGCGGAAGTTGCCCCGGTGGAAGGCCACCACCGCCTTGGCCTTCAGGACGCTCTCGTTCTTGTGGAGGTGCTCGCAGGCAGGGAGGGACCAGAGGAACCGCCCCAGCCGCTCGATGTTGCCGCCTTGCTGGAGCACCTCGCAGACGCAGGCCACTTGCTCTTGGGTGAAGCCAAAAGTCGGGAGCATCGACATGGTGAGCCTTGCCCCGCCGCGCACCCTACGGCCGCATAGAGGGGAGCGGCGTGGGGCGGCGGGCAGCGCTCGGCATGCGGGGCAGGCCCCGGGGCGGCGGCGCCCGGCGGGGCCCGGTCGGGCGTCACGGCCGGGCGCGGGGAACCGCGGCCATCGGCGGCGCCCGGCCCCGGAGCGGCCGAGGGAGCCGGAGAAAAAAAGGCGAGGAGCGAAGAAAAAAGTCTCGGGAGCCCGAGCGCGGGCGGCTTTCCCCCCCCGGCCGCCTCCTTTTTGTAAGTCCAAGTTGCGAGAGTAACTTTGTGCCTCTTTTGTCTCCTATCTGCAGCGCTCGCAGCGGCCGCGGCTCTCCCACCCCCACCCCCCTCGGCCGCCGGTTTGGGATCTCCCTGCTTCCCCCCCACCCCCCGCCGCAGCAAGATCCCACATAATATAGTGGTAAAGCCCTGCTCCCTCGCTCCTCTCCCTCTCGGAGTTTTTCCCCCCTTTCTTTTTCTCTCTCTCCCCCTTTTTTTTTAATAATATTATTCTAAGCTGGCATGAAAAGTGATTATCCGCGCTGTGATTGGTCCGGTTATCTGACCCGGGGACTGCCAGGAGAAGACAATAGTTTTAGTCAAATTATTTGCCATGGTGACGCTGTCAATCAGGGGTAACCCGATCTGTTTTGAAGTGGCTCCCCGGCTGGGTTGACAGATTGCTCAGATCCACTCAGAGGCGGCCCTGCGAGCTGAGATATTAGCTAGCGAGGGAGATATTTCCGCCGTGATTGACGCTGCAGGCGCCCATCGGGGGAGAGAGGCAGCGCCGGAGCGCGGAGCCCGGGCCCCTGCCTCTTGCCGCAGGGCGCTGCGGCGCGGCGGGACGGAGCCGCCGCCCCGTCCGGGCCCCGCAGCTCCGTCTGGATCCCAGCCCCACCGCCCTAGTCCGCTCCCGGGAGCCCCATCCCAGCCGCGCCGCTCCGGGCCCCGGGCTCAGTCGTTCCTGGCACCCACGGCTGCCCTGGGAAGAAAACCCCGTATCCAGCCCTTGTAGAAAGTTTCTTTCTAAATGCGTTAGCTTAACCCCCTTCCCCAGTGCCCAGTAAAAACGGTCGGAGAGTTTTGTAGAGAGGGGGTCTCTCATGTACAATACAGACCCTCTTCGTGACTTTGGACCCCATTACACGCTGATCGTACCTGCCCGGGAGCCAGGAGGAGGCATCAGGGTACAGGACCGGGGAAGGATTGCCTCTCCATTAATCGCCGGCCGTGCTCCGCCACGCTCCGGTGCGCAGGGCGCTGGCATTTTTGATCACTGGACGTCGGGCATTTATTTCTGCTTGACTGGCAGGAGCGTGTCGGGGTGTTTCATCCAGGAGAGGGACACGTGTAAAAGTCAGAGACACTTTGCGTGATTAAGTGGACCTTTATCACCCACGCGTGCCCAATACACACCGCGTTTTTAGTTTACTGACTGTGCGGGTCAGGGACTCGTGTCCTTTCCCGTCCCTTTCGTTCTATACAAAGTGAAAGGTGAGCGAGGGAGTCTGTGCAAGCTGGAAGGTCGGAGGAGGATGAGCGGGTGAAATGAGCGAGAGAAGGGTGGTGCGGTGCCTCCGCGGGAGCGGCGCCCAGGCTGCGCGGGCGGACGGGACGGCTGGAGCGGCGGCGGGCGCCGCGGCTCGCCCAGGTGAAGGACCTCGGAAGGAGCCTCCTGGCGCCAAAATCTGGGCAGTTTCCATGGCCTTTAATGTTACCCTTTATACAGAGAAATAATAATGAATCCCACAAGCTCTTTCTACGCCATTTGCAGCCCTGACAGGAGAGGTCTCTGCAATTGTGGGTTCCTGCCTCAGTACCTTTTTAGCCGCCCCGGCGCGTCAGCGATTTAGCGAAGCCACAAGAGACCAAGCCGCGGCTCCCCGCCTCATAGCCTGACCCTCCGTGGCCGATGGATGGAGCCTCCGTGCCGGCCCGGGCAGGCGTAGCGGCCGTTCCCAGGGGAAGGCGAGGCCGGGGCAGCGGCGCGCAGCCCCGAGGCTCCCGGCGGCGGCAGCTCCCGGCGAGGAGCCGCACCAGGGCTGCGGGCAGGCGAAATGCGGCCCAGGAGGGAGGCAGGAGGACGAGAGTGGGGGCAGCGGATCAGCCCGCGTCCGGTTCCCAGCATGTCCGGACGGCTGTGCATATCCGCCGCGTACGTCTCGAGTGCACCCCGCTTTGGAAGCTGCACGTCCTCCTACCTGTCCGGGCTTTTCCCGAGTGCAGCCGTAAAGGAGCAGTGGCAAGCGAGTGGCTCCCGCCCTGGATCGCCCGGGCCGCAAAATAGAGGGTTCCTTTTCAGGGCAAGAGAGAGCGAGCTGAAATTCGTTTAAAACAAATTCGGGGATGTTGGTGATGGGTCCGTAAAACTCCCTTACGTGATTCTTCCTCCCCGCCTTTACAAAATGAGCCCTCGGCCGCTTACTGCCTTGATGCCGGCCGACTTCTGCAAGATTCAAACTGTGCTTGTTTGTAAACGAAAGCATCCCGATCTCAGCGCTTCCTAGCCAACCTAAGCGGCAGGAGAGTTCGCAGCTGCAGCTGTGGCGGACGGTCACGGGACGGGAGAACCGATCCACTGCAAACGTTACTCTGAGCAGAAACGACGAGAGAAGCCCAAATGCCCACTTCCACCCCGACCTCCACGCACACACCGTGTGCCTTTCGCACAGGAGAACATAGCGCCGTTCCCCTCCCTCCCGCAATGGGGACCGTGGCAAAAGAGAAAAACGCTAGCGAGGTCTGAGCTGTTCCTCCTGCCTCCCCGCTACCCTGCTCGGTCGCCCCACGTTTATTAGGGATATACCTGACTCATCTTCCTCTCCTTCCATCTCATAAGCACAGCGGCTGAATCTGAACGGGAGCAGCTGTTCGCCCTAGCCGGAAAGGTGTCAAAACCTGTTGCATGGACTTAGATCTGAGAAAGTATCTTCTTAGCACCCTAAAATGTGAGTACACTAGCCCCTCCGTGGTCGCTTTCACTTTAGGTTGCCTTAGCCAGGCTGCAGCTTGCATGTAATGCTAGTTCACTTTCCAGAGCGCTGGGCAGAGGCAGGGCTAGCCCCTGTATCAGCTTGCGTCCCAAAGCAATTGCAAATTAGTGACATCTGGATCCGAATTCTGTGTAACTGCTTTTAGCTTTCGGGAAAGAAAAAAATCTTCCTGTATACGCTAGAAGAGAGAGCAGATACTGGCTGCAAAGCCACAGCACGGAGCGAGTCAAGTTGCAGTGACTTGCGAGGAAATCAGACGATCGGGCGAGGAGTGTGTTTTGTTTTGTTTTTTTTGCATTTGCAAAAGAGCTCGTTCACTGAAATTATATTTCAGAGCAGGAGGCGTGAGTCGCCTCCAGTTTGCCCCCAGTCCGACGCGAACATTTTGGCTGGCCGCTGTCGGGTCTCTCCGCTCAGTCGCAGTGAAAGGTTTTATCTGGGCTGAGCGAAACTTGCGCCTGTCCCCGCTGCCGCCCGGAGGAGCCCGGGGTTTTATCCCGGCCCCGGGGGTGACTTTGCTGAGGGCCCACTCGGGAGGCGCCTCACCCCTCCGCGCAGCCACTGCCACGCACGAAACAGCGTGTGAAATCGTCAGCGTCAACACAACCATTGTGAAGTAGGAATGAAATTAAAAGTCGTTTTTATCGTAATGCTCCTTTTATTAAGCGGGGCACACACTATGTGGGGGAAGGGAAGACGGTCGTGTCCCTTCCTAGAAGCCTTTCCATTACACGTAAGTGATTCGTGTCCACGAATGAGTGCCAAGATAGCGTTGCGGTTATCTGCAAATCTCCCTCTCGGCTGTGCCTCGACCGTCTCCTTGCAGACAGTAGCCTGTGTGGCAGGCTGCAGGCCCCGCACCGTTCCCGTTAAAGACAGGAACGGATTCACCCAAACTCCTTCCCTGCATCTTTCCGCAAGTCCCCACGACCGCTGCCTCTGCAGACCCCCTTCCACTACAGAGAGCTGAGCCGTTTTACAGAAGCTCAAACGCCGCTCGCTGGGCTCGGGGAAAGCCGGAGAGGCGGGAGGCAGAGGGATCGCTCCCTACCTCCCCGCACCCACTCGCACAAGGCGGAGGACACGCACGCTCCTGCCATCCGGCCTCGGGAAGGGCTGGGAGACGGAGGCTCCCCGAGAGGCGCACAAATTAGAACTCCCGCAATCTTCACGTGCCAAAAAGAAGCACATCTTCCCCGCAGATGTCCACTACCGTGGCAAGGACTGTAGGGAGAGCAAGAAAACGACAAACAGCTCCAAATTTTCGTTTCTTTATTTCCTTTTTTTTTGTTGTTTCCTTTTGGCGGGAAGGCAATATACTTTCTCCTTAAAATCAGTGTGCGTTAAAGTGGGCGACAGTCTGCCGCAATTAACCTGCTATTCCTGTTAGCTTTTAAAATGAATCATAGCGACCTTTGCCAGGATCCTGGGCCTACCTGCCTCCTACCCCCTAACCCGGGGCGTGCTCAGCAGTTTTCCCGGGGCACCCCGGGCACACACGTTTCTCCCTGGTGGAACTCGGCCCCTTCAGGTGGTCAAAGCTCGCCCGGGATTCACGGAAATTCACATTTCGCAACCCGGAACGACGGATTGTTTTCCCCTTCCCGTTACTTATTCAAGCATATATTTATTTTTTGCGTTTTGTTTAAAACCCGGGTTTATCCCATCACAGATGGCACTAAGATCCTGCCCCGACTGCAAATGAAAACATGACGGAAGACCACTGCGGGTAACCAAATTAAGGCAAACAACAATAGCTTGTTGTTCCGTGATTTGGGGCGAAAGGAATAATTCAAAGCTTTTGCTGCGCGCAATGCGCTGTTCCTCAAGGGGACCAGCCAAGGATTTCAGATATGTAGCGGGTAACTCGATTATGCTAACAAACTCCGCTTGAAAGAAAACGCTGTTGGGCTGCGGGGTGGGGGAGCGGGGTGCTCTGGGCGGGGCGGGGGGGAGACCCGGGGCGCCGGCGGGAGGGGACCCTCTGCCCCAAGGAGCGGCTCCGCTCCCCACACCCGCAGCTCCGCCGGTCCCCTCCAGCTCGGAGCCATTTCCCTGCCGGCTGGACCTGAGATGCTCGAATAATATTTTGGAAAGAGATGTATTAATTAGGAGATGGTGGCCTGATGCGACGTGACCGTCCTAGCCGGCCTCGGTGAACCTTTCCGCCTCCTCCTCCCGGCTGCTCCCCGGTGAAATGGGACTCCGGGGGCGGCACCGTGTCCTCAGCTCAAGGCACTGTAACCTCCCGCGCTCCCCAAGAAACCGGATAGCCCCCCAACCGGCTAATGCGGCCCGTACCGATTAGCTTTATGTTATCGCTGTCTCGGGTGGGGTTGAGTTTTCACTCACTTCTGCTGACAGCACCCTCCCGGCTGTTACCCCCAGCATCGATATTTATTTGGGGTGTACCCCCTTCACGGCCCACATCCCGCGGAAGAGACATCCGTCTAGGGGGCGGCTCTAGGGGGCGAGGGGGGCCCGGGCTGGTGCCCACCCAGCCCCCGCGCTGCGGGGACCGACTCAGATGCTTTGCGGCACAAGGGGACTCGCTCAGCAGTCATCGTACAGCTTACAGACAAGACAACAACAACAACAAAAGGCACATATGGTTAAAATAAGGAGAGAGAGCGCTTTCTGCCTTAGGGGATTGGCAATAACTAGCCAGAAACGCAGGGCATTGAATCTAAACTTCTGGTGGGCTTCTGAGGGATTGACAATTTAAATCACACTACAAGCATCAATTTGACAATATTTGTAAACTTCTTATTTCCAGGGATCTTCTTGATCAGAGATAGACCAGGTCGGTATGAGCTCGAGCCACGAAGGTCTTTTTTCTTTTTGCCTCCTCCTTTCCCCTCTTCCGAGTTGATGAATAGCGATCAGGTTTCTTTTAATGGCTGCCCCCTATTCTCACAGCCTCCCACAACTAACCCAAGAGCCTGTTTCCTCGACCTCGGTTAATTCCGCTGATTATTCCAAGATGATGAGGAAAGCACGAAGATTGTTCACTGTTCCTACCGATTCAAGGCATTTTTGTTACCATCTCCATCCCTGGCTCACGGCGATTTGACCGGGGAGTATTTTTAGGAACAGGCTGCCCTCCCTTCCCTTCTGCCCTCCCTTTCCAGGCAGCTGGCAGCTTCGGGATCTCGACCATACTCTCGCCGCTCCTTGGGTGCGCGATCCCCGCCCCTGGGGTGGGGGCCAAGCACGGGCACCCTTTGCACAGCTGCCCGGGTGTCTCAGGGCGAGGGCACGACCGGCATTTCGATGCCGCTCAGGTGACGGTGGCGCCGGTGAGCTCTGTGCACCCCACAGCGCTGGGACTCCACGATCCCGCGGGGGCCGTGGGGCGCGTTGCCTAAAGTGGGGGACAAACCTCCGGCCCCCTCCTGCAGCGCCAGCAGGAATTTAGGCTCTCTCCTAGGAACTAAAGCGGCTCCCCCGGCCGCGGGCTGGGCTGAGGCCGAGCCCACGGGGCCGCAGGGGGAGATCCACTCCACGAAATCTCACTAGAGGGCTCTAATACTCAGCTCCGATCGCTGCTGAGGGAAAACAAGGCTTCATCCTTAATATCCTTCAGTCTTCCCGATAGATTCCGCCTGCTAAAGTCTCCTCCAGCACTGCCAAGGTGGCTCACGTAGGTTGTCACCATGACAACAAATCCTTTGTCTCTTTAATAATAAAAAACCTCCTGCCTTGCCCTACCTGCAAGTGAGCAGAGCCGACGGTGCATCTTCCTGGTGTTTAATGGTACAAGAGGATTTTGGGGGTCCCCACCCTCTTCTGTAGCCATCCCATGGCCACAGAAGGAAATGCAGTCCCTAAACCAACCAAAGCTCCCATTTAATGGTGGGCCCCAGACACAGGTGTCTTTGTCAAGGTTCTGGGAGCAAGCACTATTTACGGGTACTTAGAAATTTTTTTTAATTTATTTTTTTTTTATTCCCCCTTTTTTCCCCTCAGTATAGAAAGAACTTGCGTAAGTTCTTCCATGGCCTGTGGAGTGTAGTATGCCCATAAACACATCCCTCATTTACATTCTGCTAGACTGGGGTGAGCTGAAATGTAATGTGGTGTTAGCAAATAATACACAGAGAGGTACTGGTGTCGAACAACACTGTCTGATTTAAATGGAATCTGTTTTCATTTAGGGTTTTTTTTTTTCTTTTAAACAATTTCTATAATTTGCTGTGGGCAATAAATAATAAACAAACAAGAGTTTATCAATTAAAAGCAAACCAATTACTAGTTATAAGAGAAACTTCATAAAATTTCAGAATGCATTCAGTTTGTTTTAACTCCCAATAAATTTCGTAATAAATAAGTAATTCGCCTTACTTGCAGAAATTAAGCAGTGCAATTTAGTTTGTTTGTTTTGTCTTGCAATTCTCTCAGAAGCTTTGCATACAGATCAAAACTACAGGAAAAGTTTTGTGGAAAGCTAGGTACTTTGGATACCTTAACATCAGTTTAAAGCTGATCAACTTTCCAGTGGAAAACTTGCTATTTCTGAACTTGTGACAATGTTCTGTATTTTCATCTATAGATTGTTTCAATATCCTTTTTCCTGGATTAATTCTGTCTCTGTCCTTTGTTGTCTTGTTGTCTTCTCCCTTTCATTTCATAGGTTCTTGAATCAGCTCAAATACACCATGAACCTTTTACTTCCTAGAAAAAAACACACACAATTCACATAATTAAAACAGACATTGTATCCCATTTAATTTTTTTTTAAATTTTGTCATCACTTTTATCCTCTTTATAAACAAGGACTTTATGACTTGACTAAGATTGACTTTGCTGCTTATTTATGATGTAGAAAACTCCAGTGCAGTGAACACTGAATTGATTTCAGTCAGTTAAGCCACTCCAGCAGGAAAGACTAAGGCTCTGTACCTTACTGGTTAAGAAATGACCTGCTACTATTTCCTCCAACAGCCTATTTGTGTGCATGGTAGGGTGCATAAGAGCACGTTGTCTCCACTGGAAGGAGATTCCAATGGCAGCAAACGCTACCAGTCATAGTGCAAAGGAGCGGGCATGAGCTCAGGCACCCCATTTGGCTGCTGGCCTGCTCCCAGGCACAGCTTTAGCCATGATCTGTGTTAGACAGTGTTTGGGGGTGCCATGTACACCAGGGGTCACTCCCAAGGTGCAGTCTGCACTAGATGGCACTTGGTTTACCTCTCTCCTGTCCTTCAACACTCTCCCAGAAGTTTCTGCAGTCCCAGGAACCCTTCCATACCCTTGGTCCTTACCCTCCTTTGGCTTCATTCTATGCAAGTATCATTTGAACAATTTACAGTGCATGCCTTACATTATCTCTGATACTCAGAATTGAAAACCCACAGGAAATAATTATTTTTTTGTATGACAAGGTCACCGCTTGGGACTCAAAGACCTAGTGACAAATGCCACTTAGCCTCAGGGCCAGAGAAGGGTTCCCAGCCTTGTTTTTCTTAGCAATAGGGACATCATTAAAACATCTCTGCAAGATGGGACTGAACTTCCTACCTTCTTGAGACTCGCTACTTCTTCTTTTATCTAACAGAGTTTAATCAGTGCTTAAGTAATTTTCAGTTGTTTCATTCTCCCCATAAGTTGTAGAGGAAGCCCAGATACTAGACATAAGGCTGAAGATTTCACTGAGTGACAGTGAGCTGCAAAGCATGGGATTCTTGTGTAATTACCTCTCAATTTTTGTGTATCTACTACAGCCAGAAAATAATCAGGAAATCACTTGTCGAAGTGTGTGTACATATACACATGCACCTGTGCACACACACATATATATATACCTGTATTTATATATGTCTAGCTGTTTTAATTAACTTCTGTTTGATTTTACTTCATGGAAAAACAGATCGTCATTTCTTTGAACCTAAACCCTTTCTTAAAGAGTAGGATAACCACATTGGAGTAATATAACTTGGTAAACGTTTCCTTAATTATGAGGTCTTCTTCACTTCAGTCACATAAAAGATGTGGTGGGAGAAAGGAAGAGAGCATGGGATAAACTAAAAAAAGCCCAGGAAGAATTTTACAGAACAAAAGATTTTTTTCTTTTTTTTTTTTTTTTCCTCCCAATCAACATTCTGAAACAAACACAGTTGTGGGTGAGGGTGATATGTTCATGTTTATTTTCAAGCGGAAGGAGGTTGGCAGCAGCATTTGGCATGCACTGAAGTCTGGGAACTGGGCCTTACAGTCATCAAAAAGAAGTGAGCTTCAGCTTCCAAGAAGAGAAGAAAGTAAAGAGGTATAATTGGGTGAGTTACATGAGTTATGATGTGGAAGCTATAGTGTAATGAGCATGTTTAATGCACATAAGGGAAGGAAAAGTACTCGGTGCCAAATTGGATGCCAGACTTCTGGCTGGCAGAGGTGAGTGAGCAGTATGAATTCAGCAAGGAGAGGCCTGTGTCTGAAGATGGTTCTCTTAATCCATCAAACTCTTCTTTGAGACTTTTGAATACACAGGACAGAAATGGGGCCATTAGTTGAAAGGATCAAGGCAAGAAGAATGAACAAAGACTGTAAAACCAAAGAACCAAACACAAACCCAGCAACATCCCAGAGGAGGCTGTAGATATCACAAATGATCCTGGGGTTGCTGGAGGCCAGCCCAGGCTGACTGCAGTGATCTCTGGTTTTAAATAAGATGAAGTCTTCAACTAGGTGAGAGACTCCTAGAGGGATGGGAGAGGATGAATTTTGTCCGTAAAACACCTCTTTTCTCCATAGCTGCAGAATGTATGCAGAGGCTACATCACGGGGGAAGGTTTCAGCTATGAAGAATTCAAGGAGAAAGAGAGTGCCTGTGGTCACCTCAAAATCTCCTGTGACGTGGGGCCACAGGCAGAGAATTGGGAGCCAGGAGCTCTTTTTATTTTCACACACCCATTTTCAAAGGCAATAGCCATGTTTTTTTTCCTCTAGCTGAAGAAGGTTCAGAAAATCCCTATTGAATCAAAAAGCCATAGCCAACTCCAAGGTAGAAGTGTGCAATACAAATCAAGTAATTAAAGGGCTCGTAGTTTGCCTCACATTAGTGAGGAATTTGTCTGGGTGTTTCAACCAGACACGATGAAAGACTTTATGTTGTGTGCATGATGCACCTCTGACAGAATTTTGAGAACATCTGTGTATCTCATTGCCATCCAGTCCAAGATGCTTTGTATTTACCTCATTAATCATGCAATCTATTTAGCTTTGTAACAAGTGTCCAGAGAGTAGGAAAGACCTTTGCTAGACCCCTACCCCAGCTATGCAGTAGAGGACATACCCGGATCACATAGAAGCTAATGGAGAGAATCCTAACAGGTCTGTTAGCTCTGGATTGGGGTTCTGGAGAAGTTGAAAGAGTAGGGAGAAAAGAGGATTTGACCAGAAAGAAGAGGTAGAAGGAGGCTTATGAAGACAAAAGTTTGAAATCTTTCGATGGTGTTGATGAACATCCCTCAGGCATCTTCCAATTAGGCATTGGGCACACAGAGTGGCAGACCATCTAGGATGGCACAGATCTTGGCAGTATTATGGGACTAATATTTTCACAAGGAGGAACTGTTCCTGAAAAATGCAAAAGCCTTTTGTTTCCAATGTCAGGCAGGCATTTCAGGAAGACAAGTCACATTATTATTAATTATGACTCTCTTAAAATAATTGTATTCCTTGGAGACAAGAAAATGAACATTTACCTCTCTGGTTATATCTCTTAGAGTACTCTAAAAGCACCAAAGAAGTACAAGATCTTATTCCTGGTATATATTTCCTTTGGGCTACTCTTTCAAGACTCCAAAGGTGTTGAGATATGGTTGATATTATGTAACCTTCAACACTAAAGCAGATGTACATCATTTTTCTTCTTTTGGGAAGTCTTATTTGATCTCTGGAGACCCATAACGTGATCCTTGCTCGATCGTTTTGAGCATAAAGGGAAAATTTCCAACGCTCTATAGAGGCAGCAATGTTTAGATGATTATTATATGTAGATTTTGATGAAGCAGACATTTTCCTGCCATATGCTAAATAAACAACCAGTTACTGTGTACTGTGTGGTGATGCAGGCTGATAATTTGCTGCTAAATAATGTGATGTCATGTCAAGACTGGAAATATTTCCTTATATAGTCCTCAAGAAAGATGACTTTCCTGCATCTGAAAATTCACAGGCAAATATGCAACCAATCAAATCTTGTACAGATGCTAACACCCAGATGTGTGTGTTTCTGTGTGGAAATAATCTATAGCTAGCAGAACTCTTGGATAGAAAAATCCTGTAAAAATACAGATTAGGCACACATAAGTTAAATATGTCTAACTAGCATGCCAAGAATTTACAGTTTTATGAAATCTGTATTACGTGCAGAACTCTCAAAATTTTTTCTAAAACCTTTTCATTACTGTACAAAAGGCAGAATATAGTTTTCTGTAATAATCAACAGAACCTTCCTGTTTCACATACAACAAGCCAAAAGAACCACATGACCTTACTTCCAAGGGCCAACCCTTGCCTTCCAAACTCCCATTTGAAGTTAGCATTTAAGTAATCCTATCTTTTAATGATAAACTCTACATTAAACCCATGCACTTTAGCACTAATAATAAATAGTAAGTTTGCATGTTGTGTGGAATTTCTTGGGTAAGATTATCCAAGATTTGCTATGCTAAAAATCCAGCAGTACTGGGTTTGACCATTTAGACTGATGACTAGATTCATAACAGAGACAGGAAGGAGTGCAAATGTAGATTTGAGTTTTCTTTTTTAAATGAGAAAATACCTATATCTGAGAAGACTTGTGTGTTGTTCAGCTTGATAGACCTTTTATCAGTAAATTAGGAGGGGCTATTTTGAAATCAGGGAGCTACAGGAGGTCAAAATCAGATACAAACTCAGAGCTGAAACCCAGGGTAAATACTTGAAGGAGTTCAAGCCTTCAAGCCTTACAAAACTTCAATTTATGTCAATAGCATATCAGCCAGGAAAAAAAAGGAAATTTTTCTCTCTGTGCACCTGTAAGTGTCATACATGTAAATGTATCACATATACGTACACATGCACACATGCAGACACACACATAAATATGGGCTTGATCTTTTTATAAATATGGCCTGAACTTTCTTTGCATCTTCTCATTAAATCAATAGGAATTTTGCTGAAACAACGAGTTCTGAATATTGCTGCATCAGGTCTATTTATTTGACAAATGATGAAACCTGCAGTAGAGCTGACAAGCACACCCTGTTGTGGTGGAGCTACTGAACATTTGGAGCCAGCAAATAGAATATGCTCTTTATTGTTGTGCAAGTTAAATTCATTCATTGCCACCTGGTTTATTGAAAAATTTGGTAGAAAGGTAAGTACTAATTAGATTTTCTGTAATACCTTCACTGACAACTCAGATGATTTTACACTGTTGATGTAAAACCAACTTGGGTGAAGAAGGCTGGTGAAGAACAAGTCAGTATGAAATAACATGTTGCAACATCCATTTTCACAGAAGTATGTCTATAACATAGGAGTTTTTTGCACTTCTTTTAATGCTTCCCACTGCCATGCATTACACTAATCTAGTGTCTGCTTAGTAGAGATAGTAAGTTAAAATCTATGGCAGCTTATGCAGGGGAAAGCAGTGATCTCTTCCCAAATGTGAAGTACTAAACATTCATATTCACCTACAACAGAAACTTGAGTCCCTTTTTTCCTGTAGAAAAAACATGCTCCAACAAATGGGAAAAACGTCACCAAAGCCCATGAGAGCCAGTGGGAACTGTTATTCTCCATTCCTTTGTGCCCATGTTAGAGTTCCTTGCAGAAATGGGCCCATCTTAGAAATTACCTTCATATTAAGAAGATTCAGCCTTTTGGACACGTCCAAGTATAGATTAGACTGATTTGAGACACTAGGGTCAAAACCAAGCAATGCTGCAGGAGATCAAATCCAGTTCTGAACTCTGGAGTTCGATGGCAGATTAATTTCATCCTAATTATGTGGTTGTCCAGAGGACTGCTAGTGCTCTCCTTGTCTGTCTCCAGTTCAGAGACTCAACATGATTACCTGAACTGGTGTCTTATCTAAGAAAGGCTGAACGACCTTGCCCATGAAGCTCCCCTTTCCTTGCCTCACTCCAGCACTGTGTATTTTTCATGGACAGATGGTAATTGATGGATCACATTTCTTTCTGGGTATCTTCTGATGACTGTTCTACCTCAGAAACAAAAAGGAGCAAAGGAAAGCTGCCAAGTCCATTCACTTTATGTGACTCCCCACTTCAGTCACACACAAAAAAGGCCTTGCCTCTTGAACCTGGGCAGTTGATGCCTGGATTTTCTCTTCATATGTATCCTTTAAAACTGAACTGTGGACTTGAGAGGAAATAATCTTAATATGCCATGTGCTTCCTATTTGTTGAAGGTATCAATTCTGAAGCTCTGTTGGCATGCTAAAATGTGAACATTTTTACATGTAGCAGGTTGTGGAAGCTGCTCTTAATAAATTCCATAACAGGATTTTACACTCCATGTGCTCCTTTCTGTGAATGACAGATTGCCCTATTAGGTCTCTAAAGAAGCTCCTGACAAGGGTGATTCAGCATATGAAGAAAGTGGAACATGTGTCTAATTCAGTGTTTTTACATTCTCTAGCACATTTACACAGGACTGTGATGTTGAGCTCTCTGATGTAACAGAGCAAGAAAAAACTCTGTTCAGTTTAACTTAGACACTCCTTAATATCATCAGAGCCTCTGCTGATGTACTAATAAATCTAAAAACAAATGTAAGGGTGTGTTTACCTGTCCTCCACTCTTGACTGATTCTGAAGGTATATGAAGAGGTTGTTCACCACAATTTTTTCCTCTTAGCTGATCAGTAGGAAAAAGGACCATGGCAGACAGACTAGAGGCAGACGATCTGGCTTGTTGGAAAGTAGGGATTAGAGATGAAACAACCTGCCTGAGTAACTGCCTGAAGTCCTTCTGTTGAAAATAGAGTAATCGGGCAAAAATATT
Organism: Caloenas nicobarica; assembly: GCF_036013445.1. Classification (NCBI taxonomy): domain Eukaryota; kingdom Metazoa; phylum Chordata; class Aves; order Columbiformes; family Columbidae; genus Caloenas; species Caloenas nicobarica. Next base: position 93,314,746 of record NC_088247.1, on the reverse strand, counting down.
GACACATATTCAGTATTCTGAAGGTGCTTTTTGTGAACTTTGCTCAACTTTGTTGAAAACTTTGACCAGCAGGACTCTTCCAGACATAGAAATCACTGCTCGTTTTATCCATTTGGTGGAAACAATGTGAAGAAAGTTCAAAGAGATACATATATAATTGTTTGTGATTGACTAAATACCTAAAACATGTATCATTAACTGTTAAGTGCTCTCTAAAACCAGCACGTAGATCAAACTGTAAATACTAGAAACACTGTGCTTGATTTAGAAACATTAAGAGTAACCCAAACATTTCTCAAATGCACATTTTAAACTTTGCTCAGATCTCTGTTTTGTGGTTTATTCTTCAGCATTCAAAGTGGATGTATGAGATTCCATTTCAATTTTTAACTTAATGGCTTCACTTAAGAAACAGGAGAAAAGGAAAGTTATATGAATTAAACATTACATATGATTTGGCAAAGCACTTGCAGGAATTCCATAAGGAGGAGTGAAAAAAAAGTGCAAAACCCCCCACAGTTGTGTGGAGTTAGTAGCAACAACGAATAGTGCAGTTACCGTCTAAAAGTACACACTTTTCAGTCAGTCTTGGCTGGTGAAATGTAGAAGCTTAATGTGGATTACACTTTTTAAATCTTTCAACATCAAAAAATAGAAGAGATGTAGTGTGTTTTTATTTCAGAGTACTTTGTATGCAATCTCAAGATAAATGGGAGAGACTGATTGTGTTTGTACCTGTGCCAGACGTTGTCGTTAGATATTGCTGTTTTGTTTCATGAGCCAGATGAACTTACCCAGGGACATCGATCAGATACCTACATTTAAAAGAACACACTGTCAAATTAGTGGATAGAAAGAGCACATTATGAGAGAGAAATTATCTGGTGAAAGATTTAAAGACTGACTCACTTGTGTTTTGTTTCATTAAATGTAGGGTAGTTCACTTTCATTTTCCATTTAACACGAACATTCATGGACTCAGTTACAACATCAGCCCTCAAACAAACTAGCTGTCTCAGGATACGCATGAGCCTCTTTTGGAAAAATACAGCTCCCCTTCTTACAGGTTCTAGATTACCTTAACATTTGGGGCCTGGGCTAGGCAACCCCACTGGTATTTGTGGAGAGACTCCGGTGTACTGCAGTAGGTCTCACAGCTGCAAAGTTGCCTGATGCACTGCAGTAGCCTTCCCAGGTGGCCAGGCTGGCGGCTGCTTCTCCAAAAAGGGGGGTCCTCAGCTTGGGGAGGGGGTGCACCCACCCCACCATAAGACACAGAATGTATTCTAAAGGGAAAAACATAAAAAGCCCTAGGAATATTATCCAGATGTTGCCTTTCCCCTCCTCCCTCTTAGATACTCTTGGGGGACAATCTTGATTCTTGCACTTAGGGTCAAGTGAGCAGCTTGTGGTGATAATGGAGAAACGAGGATCAGGCTGGAAAGCAGAGGTATGTGAGCATACAGGAGTTAGGGGAGATCCAGATGAGTAGAAAAAAGAAGAAAATGGATTAAAAAAAGCTTCAGAAGTTACACCTTTAATTTAGTAACACTGGGTAATGTTATTTGGGCTGGCTAAAAGCCCTTGCTTTTGAGTTTGTCAAAGATTAATTTTATAAAAAGGTAAACAAAATACACTCTAAACACTTCATGTTTTGCGTCTTTTAAGTCTTTGCCTTAGTGATAATTTCCTGCTTTCTTAGTTATTATACACTAAGCATTTCTAGACAGAAAATAGTTCTGCTTTCTACTTGATACCTATATACCATCTGTTTCTCTCTATATATGTAGTTATATATATGAACAGAACCCAGTGGGCCCTGGAGCCCACCTCCATCCTGCACAGCAAGAGCAGGCCATTGCAGGCCCAAGCAAGAACTACGTAACTCATGCACCCCTGTGCATTTTCATCTCAGTGGCAAATGCTGAAAGACACTTGCCTAATGTTGTGAGGAAGCCTCAAGGCAGGATGCCTTGGGAGAACTATCTTGCTGTAATTAAGGGTTTTACCAACCTGTGCTTGCCTGCTTGCTGCTGTCTAAGTAGCCAGACATTACTGTTTTGGTGCAATATCCTGGTCAAAGATCACAGCAGGTCATTAAGTGCTTCGGTTGCATGTTGAGGGTTGATGGAAGCTTGATGAAAGGGTTGATGAAAGGGTTCATGGCTGACTTTCACCTAGTAGAAACCCAGTGTTACTAGTCTTATACTTAGCCTTATTAGCCCTCATGGTCACTTGTATATTGGAGCACCAGTGCGTGCTCCTTGCTGTGAGGGGTCCTGGCAAATGGGCCACCCAGCGTGCTGAGAAGGAGCATCCCAAGTCTTGATAGTACCTAGACAGTTGCCATTCCGAAGCCAGACTTCATGGCCCAAATTCACACTTCGTAGAGAAAGTGCTCTGTGTAAATTGTCAGCTTTGAAACCAAACACTTCCACACCTAGCCTACACTGTAAATCGAGCTCTGGTGCTACTTTCCAGTCAGCTGTATTACACAAGTAGTCTGATTTAGTTTTATGGCAGGGATGTATTTTAGCTAAAATGGTATTTTTATGTGGAGTGAGGGATAAACAGAACTATTTTGTTCACGATGTGAAAAGCTACAAGACGGTAAGAGACAGGCATAGGGAGTGCAGGTGTAGTACCTGGGCTTGGTGCCTGGGTTCCCTTAGGGAACATCAGAAGCTCCCATGAAAGATTTTACTCCTCATATCCAAAAATATGTTTCCATTAATGCATGTGAAATTTTGCCCTAGGTCTTTTGAGAGTGAAAAGATCCAGCCCCCAAACCTACTGTACCATCCTTGGTCACTAGAAATGTTAATTCATCATTAAAATTATTAAACAGTAAATGGCTGAGATGTATTATTAAAAACTTGAAGTATTTCCTTTGATTGTTTAAAAATCTCTGTTTTAATTTGAGTCATCTATTTTTTTTCCTTTTACAGTTTTGAATTCTGCATCTTACCATATGTGAAACGTTTCTTAAAGGTGTCAAAGTGACTTGTCAGGGGTTTGGAATGAGAATTAAATTAAATGTCCATACTGCAGCATACTTATATAAATAATGAGATATTCCAGTATAAACCATTCATTTGGCAGTCATTTCTACATCAGCAAATACTAAGTGCTATAGAATTCCTGCCTAACTTTGACACATGCAGAGAAAATCAGGAAGGAAAATGTGTGTGTGTTTAGAATTTTATAGGAAAAGACAGCCCCTTGTAGTCTGTTGCCATGAAAGCATTTCTAGCTTTGTTGGAAACAGTGCAAGAGGTTTAACAAAATACTCTGGATTCACAGCAGAATGCCGGAGCATTCAGCTGCCTCCCACTGCACTCCCAAACTTGTTTCCATAATTTAGAAACAGAGAGAATGGGAATGGATAACGAGGTCATCAACGAGCACCAAAAATGATTTATTATGGGTGATATAGTGTCACTGCTTTTAAGAAAAAATACATTAAATAAAAATTCTTCATAAAATAAAAAAAAAATCTTTCCTATTGAACATTGTGCAGAATTTGTTTTATTAGTGTATTATATCACCACATTGCCAGGTCTGGCATTTCTCATCCAAATAATGTTTCAAAGTGCTAGCAAGGCTGTGGGCTGCAGTACAAACCATGTTAGGAATACTGCTTGTACAGAAACACAACAGTAGCAAAGCTCCTTTTGCTGGGGTTCTGGAAACAGTTAGCACTGGAGAATCCTTTTGTCTTGCATCACCTTCACAAACTTGCATCACACCAGGCTAAAAATAATCAAAAATTGATAATAGATGTTTAGTTTCAAACTGTCTTTCTAACTGCTGATTTGCTTTAAACCAGTATTTCGTCTACAAGACCTCCTCACTCACACGTCTGTGCACACATACTTTGAGAGCATTGGTGGTAAATACATATTGTCTTTAAGGTGAATTTTATCTTCAGACAAAAGGCATCCAGTAACTGTTAAAACAGCAGCCTGATTTGTTGACAGCAGGTCTGGGTACTGATGCTGCATATACTAAATAGCGTGCCCCAGATCCCCAGGCTGCCAGAGGCGTGCAGTCTGGCCCAAAGTGACCATGAACCTTTCTCACCAGTAAAGACACCCTTCGGTTTTAAGTCTGGGACATGCTGGTTGGGTCATGAAAGGAAGCTTTTGCTGGCACCAGGCATAGAGTAACTGCCTGTCTGTCTTCATATTTGCACATGATTAATCTCAAAAAACTTTAACCAATGCCTTGCATGATCTCTGAAATCTCTCAGGATTAAGAAATAAATAAATAACCCATTCCAATATTTGCCTATGCCTCAGTGACTTAAAAGATTAAAATCATTTGGCATGCGATGGAATCAAAGTTCATAAATGCAGTTAATAGCACGTAGCATTTCAGAGATTGTGCCATGTAAATGCAGAAGTGTTTCTAAGTAATTCACAGGTACATTGCAGTTAGCTTCAAAACCATTGTTAGTGACATGAAACCACAAGGTTTCAGCAAATAATTTGATCTAGTGTCAATATTCATTTAATCATGCAAAATAATAGATTTTTTATGTTTTTCTTGCAACTGATAGCTGACATTTATGGGCAGGAAGCACAAACCTTCTGGTGTACTCTTCAAACCATATCATCAACCTGTCATGAAGAGAAAAAAATCTATCTGTGGCAGAATTTGGGGAGCAGCAGAGCCCCCAGCAAGGGTAGTGGTGTAAGTACACCACCCACTTGTGGTCTGCGTTGCATCTAGAACACATGGGAGTGCATTAATGTATCAGTCACTCCAGATGACTCAAGAGAGTAAAAAAGAGGAACGTCACTAGTTGTTAAGTTGGACTCAAGAGATATATTGAGATAGGAAATACTAACTTCTTACATTCTCTCTGGCATCCTTAATGCACCCTTGCAATAACACAGCAGGATTTTTTCCTTCCGTGTGAGAAGGATAATTTACTGACAATTCATTGCTCACTTGGCCATGGGTTGTATGGATTTCATAATCAAACATCTATTTCTGTGAAGATTATAGACCTCTATGAAGCAACAAAATTGCTGTAAGCTTTTGCTTAAAGTCATCTCTGACAGGCAATCTCACTAAGTATTCCCTGGTCTGAACTCTGTTCCTAGAGCCTAAGAACATGTATCAGTAACTCAAGAGTACAAATGTGTCAAGGGGTTCCAATTATTCCCAAAACAAACATTGCAAAAAAAGACAGAAGATAAGCCATAGAAAAACATGGTTAAAGCACTTCAATTCACCTTCTCCAATAGTGAATTCATTGAATAACGATACACTTAAGATGAGTGTATAGCAGAGTTTGAAGCCTTATTTTGTTAAAGCTGCTTAGGGTTTTAGTTTTTTTTTTTTTTTTTTTTTTTTAATCCCTTAATAGTGTCATGACTCAGGGTGAAATTAAAACACAACTAGAGCCACATTGCACAACCAGGTTTTAAGCAGATTTGTCACAGAGTATGGTACAGCCTACAACCTCATTGAGAAAACCCTCTGAGCTGCTGCTGCCCACTCCGCAATAAGCTGCATGAACACACCAAGTGGGACAGCTGTGTGAAGGGGTGTCAGCAGGTACTGAAGCACTTAGGACCTCTGCTCTGCCGTCACTTCCTCTGAACTTTGGCCAGGAGGTTCCTGCTTCTGAGACTGTTGGAGTAAGAGAGGAACAGGGGAAAGCTGATTAAATATTGGCTACTGATTCCAGCACTGCAGGGAGGTAAAAGTCAAGTAAAACTCATCATTTTATTACAGTATAGTAGTCTTTTTAACATATTACACTCTGAAGACTGTTGCAAATCCTAGAGCAATATTTTGTTACGTTAATTTGAAAAAAAGTGCATTGTAAGAGAGTTCATGGAGATCTAATATTTTCTAGTGTTAGCATTTCTATTTTTATGCCGCCTTGCTTTCCCCAAAAATTTTATTTCTCCATTAATTTTAATTAAGCTCTCACTGGATTTCAAGCACAGTTAAAGTACAGAAATGGGAAAGGTCTCTTGCCAAGACTGACCAAGATGTCACAGAGTTACATAGCCCCGCATCCTATCACTCCCCATGTCTAAAAGTTTACATTTGCAGTCCAGCACATACACCCACACACAGACTCAAACACTAATGAAATCTGTGGTGTGCTGACAAGCTCTTATGTAAATAAGATAGCTATTTATCAAGCAGTGACACAGTCACCCACATTTCCCCTTGGCTGTTAATACATTGCATCATGTCATTTAAAAAAATATCGGTGGTCTCAGCTTCTCAGTGCCAGGAAAAGGACAAAAAGAGGCACTAAATCAGTGTCATTGGCCCCTGGCAGCAGCTGGTGGAGGGAGCAGTGGCTTCCGAGCTGATGAACACAGCTTCGCAAGCCAAAGTGAATCCCCAGCACCACGGGCATCCCAGTCAGCTGGAGGTGCTCTGAGGTGGCTCTTTCATTGTTGTGGTCAGATTAGTTTGCAGCTGTTTACACTGTTTGGGAAGAGTAATGTGGTATTGTATCACCTGTGCTTCATGCACCTGGCTTTGGACTAAGCAGGGTCATGCTGGTCAACATAGATGAACCCTTCATGTATTTGATATTCTCATCATAGCTAAACAAACCATGGCCATGTCCAAATGGAAAATGTACGCGATGTTTGTCATTTTAAAGGGGCAAGGCACACAGTTTCTGCTTGCAGCTATGGGGAACTGGCACAATGCCACTTTCACAGGGCTGAACGGGCAGTCTCTGGGCTGTCCAGGGTGCACCTTAATTGCTTTTCAGTGCAGCCCTGAGGGAGATGTGTGTGGGAGGGGATTACAGAGAGGGGACTTCTCCTGGTTGTGTATCTGCTGTTACACACCTCTCATGGGATAGCTCCCTGCCCATCCCCCTCTGCTACCCAAAAGCACGCTTTCTGCAATGGGAATTCCACTCAGAGCACTTCCCTCTTCTTTCCTGGCTGGGGGTGAGTATTTGCCTCCCCACACGCCTTTGTGCAACAGCTGGTCAAGGAAGAGAGAGAGGAGGTGAAAATCCCCAGAGCCATGTCCGCTCCCTCTTCTATCCCCACCACTTGGATAAGGGAGAAAGGGAATCAGTTGCAGCCCCGCTCTTCAGCAGCATCCTGAGGCGGAGACACAGAGTAAGAAGAAATGTGACTGGGTCTGCAGAGCTGGCTTGAGCAGTGGGATAAAACTTCTTGCTGTACAGGCTGCTCTTTGGGGATAATAGTTCCTTTGGGTGAAGTTGTTTTGTTTTTAATACCAAAGAAGTACTGTATGCCCCAGCTGCTGAGAGATTTCAAAATTCTCTCAGGATCATCCCTTACCTCTTAGACCTTAGAGAAGAAGTTTACCACGTAGAAATGCAAACTTACACAATTCCCCACTACTCAAAAGTCCTTGAACGGGATCCAGATGATATGGGATCATGAGGAAGAGAGACTGAGTCATGGTTACAGTCAGGGTGTCCTCCAAGATCACTTCTACTCACATAAATGTTTACTTCCAAGAGATGCAGAGATATACATTCTGCAAGACATCACATTACCTTCCAGTTTTCATAATCACCTAGTCAGTGTTTGGTTGATCTAATAGCTGTCTGAAGTATAGGTTACAATAAGTTATCGTGATTTTCTGACGGCACTGAGTGGAAAGAAAAAACTGTGAGAGAAATGATCTATACTCCACAACTGCACGAACTTGGAATGGCAGATAAGAAGCAGAGCCATGATTTCCATCTGCAGAAGGCAGCCATCTTATATCTCTATGATCTTTACTGCAGATAAAGGTGAAGTAAACCTCTTGCCTTACAGAAATCTCTCTGTCCCCTTGGTTCTGAACATAAGTTTCCCTGGCATAATAGTGAAAAAGCAGACTTTTATTAATACCTCTGAAAGACAATATGCATTTAATCATATGCTTCATTCTAAGTTTGTGCTTGAACTTTGATCACTTTTTAATTTTAGATGTTAATAAAAATGATTTGTGGGATCAAGCCAGTAATTCATAAGCATATTTATAGCTATTATTTCCTAATTCACTCGATTTCCAACCAATTCTTATTGGCAAAGAGTGGCACGGGGTTTTCTGTTGCTGCTAGGTTTCCACAACAACAAAGGTCTCTCTTCAGTCTCTTTCCAACAAGACTGGATTGATTAACTATGCTACTGTTTATATTGCTGTACCTGCCAAGTATATGGCAATGCAGAAATAGTAAACATTAGCCAACAACAGAGAATGCCAGAACAAATATTATCCCTGAACATGCAACAATTCCCATTTTTTTTCAGGACACCAGTGTTCAAGATGCACCTCCCAGACATACAAAGAAAATGTCAGTTTTAATTCAAGTTGGCTGTTTCGTAACAAAATATGTTGAGAACATTTATCAGAAAACAGTTTTGCTTGAAAGGAAATTATGCCTTTTTTGTGTTGGTTTTTTTTTGGTTTGTTTGTTTTGTTTTGTTTTTTGTTTTGGTTTGGTTTGTTTTTTTTCCCTCCCCACAGCAGGGCTAGATTTGCCTAACAGGAACCCTGATGGGAAATGGAAAGGTGTATGTTCAGAAAGGTAAGCAAGGAAAGCTGGAGACACTATACTTTTGGGACCTAAGGATCTTGTTTTAGGATTAGGATCTCAAAACAAACATTCCGAGTTATGCTTGTGTGAAGAATGTAACAGAGTTAGGGAAGACAGGCAAATGCACAACAAGGCAAAGAGATGCTTCCTTCTGCTCCTTTTCAACTTGATGTTGCATGCAGAAAAATGCTGAAGAGACCTGATGAGAGAGGGGAAAGAAGGTGATCTTCCGTGCTGGAAAGCCAATTCTCTGCTTACTTTTCCCTTTCTCCTTCCCCTCACTGTAATTTTACATAGCCATTAGTAATGCTCTAGATATGTGTCTGGACACTTTGGTCATGAACCTGCCATCATATATGGGTGCTCTTCAATTTCAGTGAAGCCTTTCTATGGATGCACACAAGGAATTGAGGCAAGCAATGACAGAAAATAGAAATTTCTGCAGCCATTTCCTTTCAGATCGAACAGTGACCATTTAAATAACAGTTAAATCTGTTTTTCTGCTGATTGTAATATCAGTTACATCCTCAGAAAGTGTGACTGAGATCAGAGCTGAGATTCTGGATGTGTACTGCATAGGGAACACGATTACCTATTTGCTCTATATCCCAACCTTACTAAAAAAAATCTGAGCAAAGATATTACTGACAGAATTTTAGGTAAGAGTGCAAATCAAAACCTAAGAGCAACCACTAGCCTTTGAATGGTTTGGAGCAGAGCTTGCATCAGTATTTCATGCTCAGTTCTTATAGCCGTAATGGATCAAATCAAAAGCCTGTTTCACATTTTCTTTGAATTATGAGAATTCAAAATCTAGTTCATAACTTTGCTGTTCAGTGGAGATATGTTCATCGGCATTAGTGTTTCTGAATGGATTAACTCTGCCATTGTGGAATACAGATCCTGAAGTTTACTCCAAGATAAGTATGAGCAGTGTCAGAGCAGACATTTTGGAAATTTTCCAACAGAAAAGGCTTGCTCATGGAAACTTTGTGTTCTGTAGAAAAGCTGTGAAGTTGATGAGTCTAGTGAAAGAAATCCAGCAGGCATCTGACCAAAACCTGACTTCTTCAGGAAGTCCACCTACCTTTGCATTCCCTCCCAGGCTCTACCAGCCTCCATGGGCTCACATGGCTCTGCAGGAGGACTGGGAAAAAGCAAAGGCAGTTTTCGGTTTCTGGGAAGCAGATTTTGGATTCTAGCTCTAGAAACTTTCACATTGGCAGTTCTTGACTGTCCCTCAGTAGAAGTACTCGAGAATTTTTGGATGCATTTTCAACAACAAACATGAGAGTTTCCTCTCAAAATATCTCTGTGATCCCATAAGAAGAAATTCATCCTTGACAGATATATTTGCATCATTGTGCTGACCCACCACAGCTCTGCCTCAGCGGTCACTCAGTGACAAAAAAGCTCAATTTCCAGGTTGCTGCTGTCTGTGACTGTGCCACCAGGATCAGACTCACAGAGGAAGGTGAGCTCTGTGTGGGTCGTTCGGGTCCTTGGCTGGGACCAACTCCTCTTCTAATTTATCCTAAGACCAAAGAGGCTTCAAGGGCAGTGTTGATTTTTATTCTTGTTGTTTTTTTTTGTGTGTGTGTGTGTGTACCAGAGAGAGTACCGCTCAACAGTGCCTACTGACTGTGTCACAGACCTCCAAAGAGCCATTAGATGAAAATAAACATCAGTAGTTGCTGAGACGTACTAGATATGACCTCATGACCTAGAAATGGAAGGCTTTCTATATAAACCATTTACTCAAGCAAAATTATGCCACAAGAAGGAATAAGCCTACTTTTCACCATCTCTATTCATTATAGCCATTGCTATCCTGTTCATCAATAACTTGATTTATGAAGTTTGTGACAAATTACTTGCTTAACTGAAATATGTCAAGCTTCTAAATACTGAAGTTAATTATTCCTCCTTTTCTAGTGGAGCCTGACCTTTAATTGTACAATATTAATCCACATATTGTATGAATTTTGCAAAATACCCATTTTCTGCGTAGAGAGAGACATGCATGTGTTATTGTAATGGAGTACAGTTACATAATTATTTTTAATTTAGGATATCAGTTTAATTAAATACTTGCAGAAACCAAGCTTTTTCAGGAAATTTGCAATTACAATCAATTTGAATGTACAGCTACATTAATATGGTGACAAGCCCAATAATAAAAACTAAGAAAGTAATTATGGGCAGGTGCTGAACAGATGTGTAAATAGAAGGTCTCTGCATGGAACATTGTTATATATCATTCTGAAAAGTGAAAGAAACCTGTTATCCATAGCCATGCATATGTGCAGTTATAATCAGTCACAAAAAAGTTAGTTCTTTGAATTTAGATAAATCATTTAAAAATGCGTATGGCACTTATGCTTTCATTTTCTGTTTCTGGAAAGAAAGTCTAGTTGATTGAAGACTGCTGCTCTACTGTACTCAAAGAGTCTGCCACACTATTGAAATATATTCTTTCAACACATTTATGATGAGTGGGTTTTGAGTTTGGAATGGTTTAACAGTCAAAACAATTCACATTCCATATTACAAGTTGAGCTTTATTTAAAGAAGAAGGGACTCTAAGACTAGTTTAGTGTTGTTTGCTCAAGTTACCAGATTGCCAAAAGCCCAATTTAACCTGCAAATGGTTGGAAAACAATGAAATTGCATAATTGCATTACTACTGTGAATTATTTTCAGATAGATTTAGAGTGGTGTTTCCCCCTCCCCCTCCCTCAAACCAGTGTATTAAAACATACTTTTTCAGATCTTCTATTTTTGTGTGATATCTCTTCTTGTGTAGTGTGTTAGAAACAATCATGTCTGTGATGTAAGCAATTAAGTGAAAATGAAATAGATTTTATAACAATCATATAGAAATTCCAAGGACAAATTGACATCTAAGGAAAGATGCATGAGTCAGTCCCCTGGATGGAAAGGCATCCCCTAAGCTTTCTACGTGAGACCACAATATCTAAAATAGCCATGGCTAAATGAGAGGCATGTCTAAACCAGAATCTTTCAGGAACTTAGATGCTTTATCCCAGACTGCAGAGATCTATCTTCCTCTCTTCAAGGTTCACAGCTCAGAAATGGATCCCAGTGGCTGAGCCAGGCCCTTCTCAAGCAATATGGGAAGAGAAATGTTTTTTCTCATTCTCAGGAATAGTCACTCCAGCTGTTGGCACAATGGAAAGCTGCGAGAGGCAGCTGGAGTTGTGCACCGTTCTCTTCCTTATCCCACCATGTGCAGGGTCACTGTCTTATCTGGAGAGGGAGCAACAATTGCCATGTCTGGAGAGAGATTAATAATGAAGCAGTACTAGTGCTGCTGCAATTAAAACTGTCTGGACACATTCCATTAATCTATTTCTTTTGTAAAAGGTCAAACTTGAAAACACGAACTTGTATTCCAAATGCACTACAAAATATTTTAGGTGAGGAGAGAGAAGAAGTGGGGAACTCAGCTTTGCACCCTGCAGACCCCCGCAGCTGAATATCCCTGTGGATCACACACATAGCAGTAACTTCTATACAGCAGTATGCTGGTATAGCACTCTCCTATACTACCACAAGGCAACAGTCAGCCTTCAGCCAGTATTAGAGCAAAAAGATGACACCATTAGGTATAACAACCTTTACCTGTTCCTCAGCTCCAAACTCCAAGATACTCCAAGCGTTGTCTGTAGAAAATGAAAAAGGAAGCAGTAATTGTTTCCTAGGAAGAAAGAATAAATCCCAACAAGTGGGAAGAGCAAATCAGTCTCAGTTTTATAGTGGAAATTGTCAGGAAGCTTACTGCCACAGCATGCCATCCTTGGTACAGGAGCATGGCTGAAAGGATGATCAGGCTCTTTGTGCTCAGGGTGTTCAAGCTACTGGACAGGAGAGGTTTATTTTAATGAAAGACTTTGTTTCCAATTAGAAAGACTGGAATACAAAGATTTTGTCTTTGTCAGGGCAGCACCTGATGGTTAGCCAGACTTTAAACAGGAGTCGTGAGAAAGTGATGAGTACAGGATTGGGTCTTGTATGAGACCTGCATTTTCTTTCTTTCTTTCTTTCTTTCTTTCTTTCTTTCTTTCTTTCTTTCTTTCTTTCTTTCTTTCTCTCTTTCTCTCTTTCTCTCTTTCTCTCTTTCTCTCTTTCTCTCTTTCTCTCTTTCTCTCTTTCTCTCTTTCTCTCTTTCTCTCTTTCTTTCTTTCTCTTTCTTTCTTTCTTTCTTTCTTTCTTTCTTTCTTTCTTTCTTTCTTTCTTTCTTTCTTTCTTTCTTTCTTTCTTTCTTTCTTTCTTATGTGGAGCACAGTAAGGCAGCATTTAAAAAAAAACCTCAAGCATTCTGATATGGAGAGATTTTGCTTGTCCTTTCAAAAAAAGACCTGGCCTGGGTTCCCTGCATGTCCATAGCCAGCCATGCATGCCTTCTCCTAGCTCTGCTTGCATTCCCTTTCCAGCTGCTCCCATGATTTCCCAGTTCATCCATGTTTGGTGTCTGAAGAAGCAAAAGGGGAGATTTTGGAAGAATTTAGGGAAGAACCACACCATAGGTGCAGAGAAACACTAGCCAGCTCAGTGCCGATGGCAGCGCAGAGATAGCCCTCATGACTCGCATGAGTTGGCACCAGGGCCAGGAGCAGGACTGCTGTTCCAGCACCATGCTGAGCCAACCTGGCAATGTCCCTCTCCAACTGCACTGGCAACAGTGCGTGACTCCACAGCAAGCTGGGTTGGTGTTAGGGCAGCAGTCTTTGCAACACAGCCCTTGCCACACAGACAGGCATACCTCTAGCAGTAGGTGTTTAAGTTCTTTTGACCTTTCCAAAAACCTTTGAGTGATCAGAGTACTTGTCCCCTCAGCAGAGAACCCAGGGCCTTCGGCTGCATTTTAGTTTTGTGGGAATTGTTCAAGCTCATTACTGTTGCCACAGCTCCTAAAGGAAAATATTTACTTAAAGATGAGTGTAAGTACACATTATAGATGTAAGCATATGGCTGTCAGGCTGCTGCCCAACAACTTCCATAGTTATGTGGCACTTTATGTTACCCAAAGTACTTGGAATTTTTCAGATAACAAAAGCCAACCAAGACAGCTATTATAGCTTTATGCTGCACTTGCTTCCTGATAGAGTTGCCAATCCAGTACTTTGAATTCTGTGCCAACAGCTTTGACACAAGTGAAAGAGCAAGCTGTGCTTTTTACAGATGCAAATGCTTTGGTTGCAGTGAGCACTGCGTTTTCAAAATCATTATCACATATGTGGGATTTCAGATGCATACTTTTTCTGAAACAACAACATTCAGACAATAGGAGCAAATTTTTCATACCACTGGCAGGCTTTTAAGGGGCAAAAGCATCTGGCATTATCTAGCAACTATTTTACTGTCCCACAAGAGCTTGTATTGAACAGACACACAACGTGTGGTTGACACTGTTGGAAATGTCTTGCACTGCAGCCAGTGTTACACCAGCAATAAGCCATGTTGTTGAATTTTGGGGAATTTCTAGTCCTTTCACTGATGCCTGTGGAATGAAGACAAACACAATAGCATTATACACTAAATTACTCATCAGATGTACTGGATTTGAGAATAGTTCATCATCAAGTCTTCGCCTTTCTCACTCGATTTTTCCATGTTCAGTTTACAGCACAGCTCCTGAAATTGTGTGACATTTCTTGCTTTGTTTGAACAAGGTTGTCACAATATCCTGAGAATCTGATACCATTTATTTGATTCTTTTAATGGCAATTTTAGCAGTGGGATGTACGTGGAAAATTCATTACGTCTGTGAAGGTGACGAATATAACTGAGTGATTCTGTGATGCATAAGACTCTCTTCCACCAGAAGAAGTATAAAAAAATATAAAAAAGATATTAAGTTACTAGAGAGTGTCCAGAAGAGGGCTACAAACTTGATGAAAGATTTGGAGAGGAAGTCGTATGAGGAGCGACTAAAGTCACTTGGTTTGTTCAGCCTGGAGAAGAGGAAACTAAAAGGAGACCTCATTGTGGTCTACAGCTTCCTCACAAGGGCAGGAGGAAGGGTAGGTGCTGAAGTCTTCTCTTTAGTGACCAATGATAGAACCCGAGGGAATGGCAGGAATATGTGCTGGGGAGCTTGAGGCTGGACATTAGAAAAAGGTTCTTCCCCCAGAGGGTGGTGGAGCACTGGAACAGGCTCCCCAGGGAGGTGTCACAGCCCCAAGTCTGACAGTGTTCAAGCAGAGACTGCACAACACCCTCAGACACATGGTGTGAACTGTGAGGTTGTCATATGCAGGGACAGGAGTGGGACTCGATGATCCTTGTGGGTCCCTTCCAACTCAGGATATTCTATCATTCTATGATTCTATGATCACATCACATCACATCAGCTTTTCAATTGTCGTTAGACCTATACAATGTTAATTCTAAACCTTTGTTGCACACAGACAGGATCTGCCAAATCTTGGCACCATATGCAATTCATCAAAGGAAGAGGTAGTCCAGATATTGTAAAACCTTGACTCTACAAGTGTGTGTGTTGAGCTTTAAATGGTATGTGGCATATAGTTCAATGCAAGTAAAGGTTGCTCTGAGGAACCAGTGAGGCTCTGCTTTGAGTCATCTACTGAGCAGGAATAGATCCTAGCATAATTCCTTAAACAAATAGATGGTTAAGGCAAAGCATTATCTGATTGGGAAAAGTTATGCCAAAAATTGTGGGGTTTTTCGTTACCTTGGAAAAATAATTTTCCTGTCATCTTTTTGAAGCTTTGTTAAAAATGAAAACCTCCATATTTTTCAAAATTAAACCTTATTTTAAGTAAAAAACCCCCAAGTTGTCTATTTTTCAGATAACTATTCCTCAACCCTCCTCCTTCCCACAAGCTTTGCCATCTCATCTGCAGTAAAAACAATTTAATGAAGTCATCACAGATTCTTCAGCACATACTTTTTGGTAGGAAAAGAAAAAATAAGGTTCAAGAAAATTTTACTCTACTGATGAAGAAAAGATACGTCATAGAATACAAAGACTGAATCTTCAGTTCTTGTTTACCCTTTGCAGAGTAACTTGTCAAGGAACTGTTTTCATCAACCTCTACTCCGCTTCTCTTTCTCTCTCTCTCCCTCCCTCCTCCTTTTCCTCTTGCCTTTAAAGAATTTTTTCACATTCAAGCCATCATTTTCGAATGTGTGACTTACAGATCAATGCACAAAGAAATACAAATCTTCCCCATAATCAAATTCTCTCTGATCAGGACACTGTCAGTTTCTTCGTGACTGTTCTGGCCCAAGTCTCAAGCAAAGCACAGAAATATTTCCATCTCCTGGCTTTTTTTTGTTCAAAAAAATTCACAAAACTTAGTCTTCATGTACAAGGCACAAAGCAACTGACAGAGGTGGAGGGTTTGTCCCAAGAAAAAAGACATTATTTCTGGGCATAAACTCTCTTCGAGCCTTGTGCTTTTATGCTGTCTGTTTAACAGAAAGAGATGACCGTCTTTGCAAGGTTCTCTTATTCAAGCAAGTTACCAAGTAATTTAAGGGCTTTTCTGTCACTTTCTTATTGCAAAGACCAGTGACTAATTTGCTTTCAAAACCTATAGCAGTATCATATGGACAGCTGCTATAATGCACTCTGATGTTGTGGACCACAGCTTCATCCTCTCCAGCTGCACCTTCTATCTCTCTTGTATCAGATGGGACATCTCAGAGGAGGTGACAGCATGCTGAGTGTAGGTGGCAGGCAGGAAGTTGGCTCACGAGCCACCGTTGTCATCCTCCACCAGCAGAGATTTTCCATAGGTGCACACCAGCCTCACATTTTAAGCCACAAAGAGCCCAAAGTGAGCTTGTAACCAGGGCACTCACATTTGACTTAAAGGCAATCTGCCCTATCACAACTCAGCTGATGAAAAAAAGAAAAGGCTTTATCTTACAGTCCCTGTTTTCAGCGGACATGATCTCTTTTATCAGATAAATGCAAGGAGATGCAGGAAGAGTCTGATTACAGTTTTGCTTACACTAGGTTTCCACATATACATCCATCTGCCATGTTCATACCCACATAATGACACCAACTACTCACATGGACTACTTTAGACTTTAATATAAGGTAAGATTCGGAGTGCGTAAGACACCTGGATACCTAAGGTACTGAGAATATCCCTCCTAGGAGATTGCCTATCTGCCCTGCCAGGGCTCCAGAAGATCTTGCTCCCAAACTTTCTCCTAGGGTATTTGGCTATAAGCCAAGACAACACATTAAACCAACGTGTGAACCTCTAAAATGTTCAATATGTACTGCAAAGTGGAGATATCTGGCTGACAAAAACCATTAGGCAGAGGATACATGAAGTCCATTATTAGATTATTTCTATCATTAGACCAACATCTGGCTCTCAGCTTCTCTCATGATAGTGTTGTGGTTGGGGTGCTACCTCAACTTGCATTTTCATAAGCTATACTGATCAGTGATTTATATCAGTCTGCCTTTAATCACATTGTGCCAAAATTAACCAACTGTAATTGCCATCCAGGGCAAGCTGTCTTCTGGAAGGGACACAAATGAGATTAGTTATCAGGGCTGGATCCAGCTGTGTGGCTATGAAGTGGAAGAGCAATCTGTGCACTAGCTCAGCCTCTCCACCATTATGTATGTGAAAGAGATGGCACTAATGGAGAGAAAGGGAAACTGAAGTATCTGTGACTTCATCCTTTCTTCCTCCTTCCCACAATTTTCATTCTGTATATTTTTCAGCTGCAGAGAAATCTTTACTTTTGTTTCATTTCTCAAGCACTCTACTTACAAGATCAATTAAAAAAATGTAACTTCAAATCTCAAATGAAGTACCTCCCCTCTCTTCCTTCCATAATTTCAGTTTGTCAGCAAAAATACACCCATAAACCCATCATGTTCACATATGTGCGTACAGCATCCAAACCACACTGTGCTCTGCAATGTGGTGAGAGCTTTTGCATAGCTGGAGGGAGCAGAAGAATGGGATCTGAAAGGTGGGAAACCTCCCAGGCATACCATTTCCCTTTTTGCACTTCAGATCCAACGCTGACAGAAGTCAGAGAGCAAATTTCTAGCAGCTTCAGTAGGTTTTGGAACAGGCTCTAATGATGGAGCTAGCAGAAGATATTTAGTTACAACATCAGCTTCCTAATAGTTGCCAATATTTTTTTAACTAGGAAATATTAGCAAATGCGATAACACAGTGAAATGTGGTGACAATGGGAATACTGTTCATATCTTGTTCATTCAAGTTATGACACAAAGTAGAAAATACAATTAAAACCATGTGGTGATCTTTAAAGTATCTGGCTTTGCTTAAAGCTACTCTTGTTTTGCAAGATCAAAGGTAAAACAAAATCTTACAAATCATTTTGTTAATCAGACAATGGTGGTACAAAGATCACTGTAAGCATAAAGGGAAGACAGAGCCTGGCTTTCGTTCTGATGATGCAGAAGTGGAGGAAAGGGGGATTTGGATGAGGAAAAGGGCAGAAGAGGAGCGCTCCTCCCCATTTCAGCACTCTCTCTGCATAAAGCAGTCATAGGAGTGGACTCTTGGAGGTCTTCCCTGGAGGGAAAGAATGAGTGAGTTAGTTGGCTTCAGAGCTAAAAAGCAAGCTGCCACAAGCCCAGCCTTGAAATACAACCAAAGTAGCCAGTAATCAGTAACAGCTTTCTCCTTCAGTGGAAGATGCAAGAAACCCACAGTACATTCTCAGTAATAGTTTTGATGCATGCCTTGCTATCAAGCTGTTCAAAGAGAAACTTAGGGCCCAAAACTGTTACAGCTACACTCTATACCCTACAGAGCTAGATTCTATAATCCCATTGATGTATCTTCCTTTTTCTTACGGTCAAAGGTTTGCCAGATAAAGACTGATTTATTGTTTATGCTTCTGTAATTACCTCATGGAACTTAATCCCTTAGATCTAGCAAACACATCCTCTTGTAACATCACACCTATTCTTTCCTCTTTCTCTTTTTCTCTTCACTCACATCTTTGCTTCTTGGATCTCCATCCTTTGATGTTCAAACCACTGTCATAATTAACATGTACCAACTGGTCCCCATCCCCATCCCTACTTCAATCTTCCACCCCCATGAACAGGAAGGTAGGGAAGTATCACCCCCTCACCATGCTCCTCCCACTTGTACTTTTTCTCCTCTGCTTGCAGAAGAGGAGTGACTGGCAACCAGCCTGGGGTTCTGCTTGTATATGTCCATTGACAAATAGGAATAATCAACAGTGGCCAAATGGAACAAGGAGCCCCATACAAACCCTGTGTAGCCTGACAAAGCATCTACTAATGTCAGATCAGATACCAAAAGCCACCAGCAGGCAAGGTGTGTCTACAGTCTTCCCTGGGGAATTAATGTCTCTTCAGGATGTAACAGTAGCAAAAGAGATTGCTGAGGTTCATGCTAATAATTTGCCTGCTGTCTTGGAAGTATCCTTCTTGCTCGTGATCTAAGGCAAATTTAGATGATATTTTACTAGGATCAACAAATGAAACTTTGAAGGAGCTTCCGCTTCTAGGTGGGAGGACAGACTCAATGGAGTGACATTTGACAGATAAATGTGTAAGCCAAAGCTCTACCCAAGCAGAGGCAGAAAGAACAAAGAACAAATTTAATTTAGGCCTAAACCAACTATGACCAATCTGAAGATAGTATGAACTAATGCTTTCCAAAAATGTGATTACTAATTTTGTAGACATGATGTTGGACCTGGTTTAGAAAAGTATTCCATAAGCTAGGATATCATACCCATACATGGGAAAAGGTCCATCACTCATCTCAGCACAGTCACACACTATTGCTTATGGGCATAGAGGGTGAATTTTCAAGGGCGCTCTGGACTACCTTAGCTCTGGTTCCTTGGTGCAATTCCTGCTGACTGATTTCTGCTGCAGTAAAAATAGACCTATGTCAATCACTTCTTAGAAAACTTCACACGTGCAAAGAGTAGTTCTGGCTTTACCCAGTGAAATCTGCCAGGGGGTTAAATCCAGTAACAGGAAGCCGAGGTTTTCTGGAAAGCACAGCAATTCCAGGCAAGAATGGGCTGTCATATGTAAATCAAGAGGTGGATTTTTAAGCCTGAAGCAGTTAGAGTGTCCTGATAACTAGACAGTTTATGCAGAATTTGGCTCAGGAGATACCTGTCCTCAGGGCTCTGCCATATGACTGAGTTGTTTCAGACTAAGAAGTCACTGAATCTTAATATCTGAGTCTCTCAAGCCATAGTAAATAAGAGGTGCTTTGGCTTAGTTTAGTCCATAAAGATGGCACACACAGAGACAATTACTGAAGCTTTTCTGAGATGTTTTGTCTCAGTCTAGTTCACAGTGAAAGGTGGTGTACACACAAATACTGAAGCTTTTCTGACCCAGAAAGCCTCTTAAGCAGTGTATATGTATATATTTGAAAAACATCTTATATGGTCACATCAAAATACCTTTTGAAAAAGGTCCTAATTCCAAGTGCATGGCTGGAGTCCTTACAGCACATGAAAATTACATTTTCCCACATGGCAATCAGGACTTTGCTCAGTCAGTATTGTGTTTTGACACCATTTCATGAATTTATCTGCAGGAGAAAGGGCATCACGATTTAGTTCATTTCTTTCAATAAGACTATCTTCCATAGGTAACTAACTCATATTGGGAAGCCCTTATTTCCTGATACTTTACTAATATTGTTCAGTTAGAGTATTTAAAATATTTATACAAAGTCCTCATCTTTATTATAGACTCGGCTACCAATGGAGAAACCTCCTTTTGCATACAAAGATTCTGCCAATTATGACGCACTGGAAATCTACCACAGACTTTCTCTGAGAGGCTCAAGAATGGTATGAATTGGTACAGAGCAGCCGGATGTAAATCAACTACACGTCCTCTGAGTTCTGGCACAGGTCTTCAGTTAGACTAATTTTCTCAGCTGAGAATTGCTCCCAGATCAAAAAACTAGGCTTTGGAGCAAGCACAGCAAAAATATTGCTAGCAGAGAGATAACATCTAAATCAATGATGAGTGCCCAGCATACATGACCACCTTCTAGTTAAAATATGAAAGAAGGGGTTTTATTAGTTTTACAATGGTGATGAATATTTTCAAGTAATGCCAAATGTTTTACAGATGTCGACAGGAACAACTGCTGACTACAGCATGCTCCAACCCAGAACTGAACCAAACGTTTTGGAGAAATCCAGATCAGAACTTTGCAGCCAGGCTTCCTGTAAACCTAATCACAAGCAGTAAAACACTGTAAATAATACTGAGCTAATTAAAAATCCTACATTATTCAAGGTTTTGGAGAAATTGCTAACTTTGCTGACAGCATCTTGTGAAGGGCTGAACCAATGTTCTGCATCTTAAAGCAACACGACTCAGTGAAAGTCCTGCATACGGAAAAGGGAATCTTGTTAAAGTGCTAGCAGAGTATTGCTGTGATGTAATAGATGTTATGTGCTACATTAAATCAATTTGCACACCAAACATCTACTCTGTGGAAGACACATTGCATTCCAGTGTCTGATGAAGACAATATCTTAAATGCAAGGAAGCAAATGCTGAGCACCAGTTTAAAATTCACCATGTCTTCTTGAGCTAAACTAAGAGACTAACTGGTACTTCTTCAAGAAAGGACATTTTGCCAACTGGGGATAGTAAATGTGAGACTCATGGAAGACCAATATGACAAAAGGCAGACTGTCACTCAGTTGATCTTTATAAACAAGGCAGAAGCAGGAGATATTTTCAAGTTTTCTGAGCAGTCTTATTCTGACTGTCCTGTCTGGGATGTTCCACTTGGGACGAAAGTCCAGAGACCAGCAGAGTTTATTGCAAGGAAATGATTTTAAATGCAAAGTTGAAACGT
Source organism: Caloenas nicobarica (assembly GCF_036013445.1). Lineage (NCBI taxonomy): Eukaryota > Metazoa > Chordata > Aves > Columbiformes > Columbidae > Caloenas > Caloenas nicobarica. The sequence continues at coordinate 93,293,302 of NC_088247.1, read as the reverse complement.
TCCATCTTTTCTTCTCCAAAACCAACCTCTTTAAGTTCATTGTAGCATTATGTCATGTGCAAAAATTTTTAAGCAATCTATTGTGGTAGTATATTTCTGATAATGGAAGTAGCTTGCGAAGTATATAAGAGAAACATGACAAAACTAAAAACTAATCCATCTTCCATATTGCACTCTTCTAATGCTGTTTAGACATCTGCTTTTTTACATCTGTAGTTAGATTCTGATTTTCATCTTGTACAAAAGACTGGAAATATTTACTTTAGGATGGAAGAATTGTAATGCATAGTGGAAGTTTTTGCTTAAAATGGCACATACGCACCTCTGATTCTTGGTTCAGGTTTTGAGATGTAGAAGGCTTCTTCAGAATCACTGAAATGCTCAGCAATATATTGTAGAGTATGATTTCTGTGTATCTTGACATTACCACGAAAAATATGGATGACAATTTTCATATGAGACAGGCTGATATCAGATACATTCATGATTTCCATTACATGAGGGAAACATCAGGTGATAATTGGAAAAGCCTAGATAAATATCTTGCTAGTAAGTCAAACTGTGACAATTACCAATTTTCCAGGTGAGTTCAGGAACGATCAAGAGCATAGCAGGATTCAAAAAGGATTAGAAATGTATAAGGATAATAACACAATTATAGCAGATCAGAAGGAAAAATAGAAACAGGAGCAGTCATGTATAAACTCATGGACTCATGTAGTCCCTCTTAGGCTCAGTGGCTCGTTGGTGCTCCAAACATTAAAGGATGGCTCAGGCCATGCAGGACACACTACAGGGCTGAGACTTTGGTCTGGAAAAACCTCCTTTCTGGAATGATTTTTCTAGAATCATCCATTATGTGTGTTTCTTGGGCTTAAGACATCTTGTTACTCCCCAAAACAAGGTAGTGGAGGCAGCATCACATCAGGTCATGAACAAAAATTGGCCTTGCTGAAGGCAACAGCCTGAAACAAGAAGCAACAAATCTCCTATTTGCCTGTGCGTGGGGAGGAGGACGTCAGCTGTCAGCTTGCCCAGCTAACTCTGCACTTCTGGGGACATGACAAGATTTCAAGGACAAGAGAAGCTAGATAGGGCTGGGGGAGCCAGCCTCTTCAGGCTTGCTGTCTGCAAAGTGATCTTATGTTACAGAAACCATGATGTTCAAAACAGAATTTCCCTCTGGGACTGGTAAAATTCTGCTTTGCCGACAGGGCTGAGAAGCTGTAAACTGGGATAACACAAAATCACAGATTTGACCCTAAATTTGTGTGCTGCATGTGCCTAAGCAAACTGAAGATGGCATCTGCACTTCTAACTTGAGAGAGGGATTTCTTTTCTCAGCGAAACTGCAGGATTCATTTATGTGATGTATAAATACATCTACAATAAAAAAGAAATACTACAATCATCTTCAGTGAAGGGTAAGTCTCCCTTTCCCAGTTCTCTTGCAGTTCTGGGATGAGAAATCCAAGAGTCCATACAGGAAAGGAGGGTTTTGTTGTTGCTTTTGCTTTTTATGTGAACTCTGAGTTATTCAGTTAAATTCTGCAGTGGAATAAAAGCAGTTTAAAAGTCTGAAATGTGAAGTCCTAAATTGCAACTGTTCAGAGTTTACTTTTATGTTATTTTTTTCCTCTAAACTCCTATTTATAACAATGAAAGGCAGCTGGATAAATGCGTATTTTAGTCTATATTCACATAGTTAATATTTATGTACATTAAATGGAGTAAAGGGAGCTAATGGCATGGAAGAGAATATGCAATTACATAGCAATTTGGAACTCTGTAACACTGTATCCTATTATGCTCTAAAGAATATTTGGGGTTTGTTGATCCTGCTGAAGATGACAGGCTTTATTTATCTTAGGAAAAGTACAGTACATCCTGGTAGCATCTGCTAGGTCATCTTGTTCTCTTTGTGCTACTTCATTAATGTGGCCTCATCCTGTTTGGGGAGACACAAGAGACAGGAAGAGGCATTTCGGACTCTGTGCCCTTATTCTCATTTTTGAAGGTTGCCAGCTGTGATAGAAGCACCTGTCTTCTAATCACAGGAATGAAAATAGCTCTTCATGTGCATACACTGGACTGCACACCCACATGTTTAATTTATCAAATGTACATCCTACTGCCATCTCCTCAGCTAAATATTATGGACAAACTCAGGTCATTGTGCTGAATAACAGAACCACTATGCTGCCAGTGATCTAAACAACATGTATATGTGTCTATATATATATGTATCAGAGAGAAGAGAAACTAGAAGGTAAGACTGTGCCATACAAGATGAGCAATAAGGAGGTTGCTCTGTGGTCTCGCAAAGTAGTGGGATACTTTGCAGACATATAAAAAACTTTGATTTTTGTGGAAAGAGAACAAGAGAATGGTAAGAATGGTTTCCACAGTGTAGAAATCCACTCTTCTGTTTTCACTGGGCACTTCTTGGTGAACCTGTCATAGCTGTTCATTTCAATGATATTTTGGTGGCTGCTGATACTGAAAAGATAATGAGATGATGCGGTTCCAGGAGAAAAAGGGGCAGACCTGCATTTACATAATTTGCTTTCCTTCTGAATATATTTATTTCTAAACAAGATGCAAAAAGCCTCACTGGCATTATTATGTGTCCATTTCCATAGTATCATGCACCACACATGCACTGTCTTTCCAAAAGACAATAAGATGTAATACTGCAACTTTAAAGTTATCCTTGATATTATATTCCTTAGTCAAAATTTTAAATACACTTTTTTCCCACTGGTCAGTCTCACTGTAGCTTTACACAGCTACAATAATCTCTTAATACCATTCCTCAGGAAGACTCACTTACTATGAAGTCTTGAATCAGTGCATTGCTACAAGCAATGTCAGCAGACAGTAGTCCATGTGAAGCTATCCTGTCTTGGACTCAGAAAGTGTAGTCCACTCCCCCACTACCTTCGGCTCCTTGGTATTATCTCCAGGGATATTCACCTGTGCTGCTCTTCCCTTACACTTCTGTTCAGTGCTCTTCCCCCACCCACCTTTATCCTTCTCTTAATCTCCTTCAGGCAAAAGGCAGGAAAAGGGAGCATGATGGATGCTGTTATTATGGTCATTGCCATTGCTCATGAGTTACTGCCCATAACTGCATTTGCAGTCTTATGGTATATTTACTCTTCTTTTCACAAGCACTTTTGGCTTCTTTCACCTCAAACCCTATGTAGTTATAACTGCAGTTTTCATTCAACAGTCCTGTGCTGGTCAGGAAATTTTACAAACTGATAACTGACTGCAGCTAATACCTAGAGTATAACAGCCTCTGATGTGGAAGGCAATAACCTTTAAAAGGACCAGAAGAGAGCCTGCTGCATGTAGCAAGTCCTTGCAGCAAGCAGAGAAAGTATGGCAGAGTTTTAGGTAAGTGGGATATAATTAGCCATGTTGGAATTTGACCAGGATATCAGGGTTAACACCCCTGCTCCGGTAGAAGTGCCTTGGGAGTTCCTCAGCAGCAGGCAGCCAGGATCTCCTGTTTTCATCACATTCCCGGTACTACATGACAGCTACCCAAATATGCTTTGCCTTAATGAAACAGAAAAGCACATATGATCCCTATAATTTGGAACCAAGGTATGGACCTAATCCCAGAAGGGATTAATTTAGATTTGTGAAATATTCAGAGTGAAAGAGGACTTCTGTATTCTGGTTCTGGACCTTAACTATTGGGAAATAGTAATGCAAAATCAATCACTGGAAAACCTCTGGTGCCCATAGGTTTCCTGAATCACTCAATCTGTTTGTAGCTGGCTGATAAGTCTAGAGGTGGGCATTTCTTACATATGGATTTTATGCATCACCTGCACAGCTCCGTTTGGCAAGAGCTCTGGTCATAGGCATTACACAGCACTCCAGACTGCATGTGGACACAGCCCTGCAGGCAGGAGTCCCAGTGCTTACAGCATCCAAGAAAACACACCCATCCACTTCTGCATTTGTTTTCTGACTACTTATATTTTTATCTTACAGGAGCTGCTCTAGCTCTTCCACTATCAGCTGGTCACCTTCCTGAGGTTTTTTCTAGCTCTGGGTATTTATTGCTTTCCTATGAGTCATGCATACCATGGATCAATGCAGCTCTGCCCTACACAGGAAGACTGCAGGGCCAAACAGCTGCTGGTGGTGGGAGGAATGGAGCTTCTTTAATTCCTCCAGTAAATCTCTGTGTGCTACCAGCAACTACCAGAGGGTCACAGAAAAGTGGCCAAGACTTTTGCACTGATTAGTGTATGAAGAGAGATTTGTTTTATACTCGTGTTTTCTGTAACTCAGAATTATTGAATTGAATTAACTGTACTCACCTAAGTTCAAATTAGTACACTTGTCACCAGAAATTTCCAAACACTTCAATTATTCCTCCACTGACAAGAGATTGTGAGCATGGGTAGAGTTTAGACCTTCCTACTTTATACGTTTCCATATGTTGAGCATGGAAGAGAAACGTATCGTTTCTCTCTCAAATGTATTCCCTCCTGTGTCATGTGAATATATTATGTGTAATCACATTCCAAGGCAATATGATTAGACAAATTACTGCACTCTAAAAAGTGACATTAAGAATTACCTCCCCATCTTTACTAGCTCACTTTTTCTCAATCAAATATGTTTGGCTCACAAAAAAAATGAAGCTTTTCATCCTGACCTCAGGCTTCCCAAATTCAAACAGAGCTATGAGTCAATAGCTAAATGAGAAAAGGATTGACAAAATGATTCAGATCCTTTTTGACACCTCAGCATCTTTGAATTATTGCTTATGTCAGGCATTGGTTATTCCTGGGAAAGGAATGGGAAAGGCTGGGAACAAATGCATGGTTCAGATGATGATCCATGTGCAGGTATTTAGATAACTTTCTGGTAGCTCTGCTTTGCTCCACGTGCAATGAAAAAGGAACATTTTTTACCACTAAAGTTAAAGCAGGGAAGTAAGACAAAAGTCAGCCAACGTAATGAGTCAGAAATGTTTTATATTTGCTTGACAAAGCAGAATGAATGAAAAACTGTTTTTTCAGTGTTTTGTGCCAAAAAGTGTTTTGGAGACTAAATACACGCCAGGGCAATTGATTTTGCTACATGATTATTAAAAAACAATACTGCCACAACTGCCTGACTAGAAAGGGCTACACAGAAGCTGTCTTCTCTCTGTGGCTTTGGGCAGCAGCAGACGGTAGGGACCCCACACCGGCTCCTGTGTCATCACAAGCCTGCCATTCCCTCTCCAGCTGGCAGGAGCTCAGGAGCAAAATCGCAGCTTCACAGGTCTGCCCAGGCCCTGCAGAAGGATGTGTATTCATCAGAAAGAGGAAATTTGCTCCTTTTCAGCTCAACAGCACTTTTTATAAACTGTTTATAGAGCTGAGCAGTTAGGTTTTGGCCTTAAAATCACCATTGATCATAAAGATGGAGAGCAAAAAAGAGATATCTATAAAATTGCATATCTAAGACATGGCTTATAACAACCCACAGCAGCAGCAGTTGAGTTCCCTTTAGAGACATCCCCTGATGTGCTTGAGCTGGCCCCCCATTTCTGGGCACAGAGGGGTATGTGTGGCTGCTATAGCAGTGCAGCTGCAGCCTTGAGCCCCAGGGGCTGGAGGCCCTTCACAAAAGCTGCAGGAAGGGGACCTCCTGCTCCATCCTCTAACTGTGGGGCACCGGGAGCTGGAACGACAACGACAGGGAGACATGCTTGCACTGGAGTTAGAGAAAGAGCAATTAAGAAGTAATGTTAAATCAAAAGGGAGCAAACGAGCAGCCAAAATACAGCAATGCCTGGTAAGGTGGAGGAGGTGGTGGCCAGTTCCACACAGCTGGCTCAGTCTTGCTTTATGTCATGGGTGGACTATTTGTGCTTCTTCAGGCTCGGTGGCTCTGAACAAGGGGTACAAGTGCAGGGACTATTGCTACCAGGCTTTGCCTGTGGCTGAAGGTAGATGTTCAGGCTGGTTGAAGACACCTGGTAGATCCAGAGCAGTGGAGCAGTGACATGTGGGTATGGTGACTGCCACTCACTTGGGGGTCTGCTGGAGCTCAGCAAATGTACAGCCTGCCCACCAACACAGTTGCTGGTGGGGTGTCACAGATACTCCTCCTAGCACTGGCAAATTCAACTGTCTCACAGGTAACCAGGGCTCTCCAGCCTGGCTGGAAAAGGCTGGATGGCAACCTTTGAAACAGACCATATAAATGTCATGGCGTAAGGGATCATGTTTTCTTTCCTGTTTGCATGGCAACCAGCACATTGCTGGTACTCAATAAATATTAACTAACACAAACTGGTTTGTGTCTCCCATCAGGGATCTTTGTGTATGTTTAGATTCCTGCATTTTCCATCTTCTTAAGGGCATTTGAGAGAGAGTTGTAAATAGGAAGGCCTGGGCTGGGCACTGGGAAGAAGAACAAGGAGCACCACAGCATTGGTCCATGCTCTCCCTTGTGGCCTGAGGCAACTTGCTTAGCGTGACTGCACATCAACTTCCACTTGAGCAAAGTGGGGATAATACTCACTTTCCACTTCCCAGGGGAATAATCCATCCATTTGCACCATGCTGGGAGAGTCTGAAAATGCTTCCTGAGTGTAACGGCATTTCTTCCCTGGAAATCCCCAGAATGATACATTTAAGAATGACGGCACATCAGCAAAAAGGTATTGACTTGATCTGCACTCCTCCAGATGCGCTGTAACAGGAGACTTCTCTGTTGATGATACTATCACAGCCTGGGCAACTGGCCTGAAAAGGGCAAATGGGTAAAATATACAGGGTGGGGGTTTTTTTGGGTTCTTGAACAAAGTGGAGTACCTCAGTCCACGGGACTTCTCTCCATGAGGAATATCGTGGCATGGGATTTTGCTGCCTGATTTTCCTATGTAAAACATTTGTCAAAGATTCAAATAACTGATTTGAAATAGGTCACAGACAACCTGTACAAGTAAGTGAACTGTATTTTAACAAAGTGTAATTACATCTACTTACAGACAGTATTCTGAATTTTGTAAAGCCAATTCTGCTTTGAGGTTTAGCGCTTGGGATTAAAGACAGTACTATATAACTTAAAAGATTTAAGAATTATACTGTAGGAAGTCATGCTATAATAAGCTTTAGATCAACAGTTCATATAGCATCATGGGATTCTCAGCCGCCCAAGAGAAAGAGTCCTAATATACTGTAACCTACAACTTTCCCCTTGAAATGTCTTAGTTCTACAAAGCAATAAACCAGTCTGGACTAAGTTACTGAAGGTCTTTGAAGTACTGGAAGACCCATAAATAAGGTGAGTACTTTGGAAGGAGGGGCTCATTCTGTGGTGTACATATACAACTATTTCATAGTCAAGTTGATTTGTAGCTGCCTGTAAGTCAGTTTCCTGGGAGCAATAAATCCTCATTCAAGAAAAACTAAAATGTCACGACTATTTATTTCATGTATTTTTTACCCCATCAGGAAAAGAAATGTCAGCATTCATGTAAACTGTTCCATGCCCAACTTGAAGCTCTGTGCTAAAATTACAGTTCATAGTATGAAATTTTTATAAATCTAAATTGTAAACATTGGGTAACAGATGTACCATTGCATGGTCAAAAAAGAGTGGTAGCTGTCACTGGAGAAATAAAACTGAGTTATTGTTTCCAGTTTCAAAAGAACAGCAACAAGTCTAAAAAACTATATGTGATCTTTGTCCTTTTTTCCCCTCAGACACCTGCACTCATCTAATGTTTCACTGAGCCCTGAAAAATAAATGCATAGCTTCAGTCTCCTAATCCATGTGGCTCCAGAGACCACTGTTACATGAGAACTTAAACTGATGATGCTGAGCGTCCTAGGGGCAGCTTAATCTTTTTTAATTCAAATCAACTGAGTCCCATGTGGCGCTAGGATGATACTCTATATGCTGCAATCAGACTGACCTAGACTTCTTGTGCTCTAAATGATTAATGAAACTGCCTCCTAGCTTGTTTCTATGGTGATCTGAAACTTGACACGATGTAGGAATCTGCCATTCACGCTGAATGAATCAAGGAGGAGGTAGCCCAGGAACAAAACTCCATCAGTTGTACAGAGAAGGCTGAATTTTAGGTCATTAGTCTCCTTGTACTTGGGTTGTTGACTCTTGAAAATAAGAGTGAGATAAAATATCCTAGTTAATATAGCTTTAATTGGATAGTTTAGTAGTCGATTGTTTCAATATTAGCAAAATGAGTTACTCTGAAAACAACTTTCTGTGTTGTTTTTTGATGGGCAAATGTGGGATAATGCCAGAGCAGTAGTTACAGAGGGTTTGCAGCCTTCTATAAGGAAGCCAATTCAACTGTGAAAGCTCTGCAATACCTTTAAATACTGTCAATAATGCTCTGAAAACAAACAAACAAACAAAAATCCAAAAAAACTCCACCAACAAACACCTTGGGAAAAAAACCTATGTTCAGGTTTTATTCAGTCCATGAAGAAGACTTCAGGATCCTTGTACATTTGCATCTTGATACTGCCGTTTCAAATGAGTGATTTAATTCACTACAGTGTTTTGAGGCTTTCGGAGCCAATAAATGCCTTTTACTTTTGTTTCCAGAGAGAGCACATTACCAAACTTTTAAATATTTTAGATAGTCCCTGAACCACTGATGAGTCTCTGCAGTCATGCTTAGGTCTATCTATAGTACTAAGGTAAAAACCACCTGAGAGCGCATTGGCAAATTAGCTCAGCTACCTCACCAGCCACAACACCATGAAGCCCAGCTCAAAACAGCTGCTTGAATTTTTGCTCAGTGTCTAGACCCAGTGTTGCAGCCCACACTGGATGCCAAGAGACTATTGCTAAACTGTAGGCAGTGCTGCCTTTGGCTGGTTACTGAAGTTGACTTGGTTGAGCTACTGGTGGAGCTAGACTGCCTTTAGAGCAAGCCTCATCCTTCCTTCTTCCTGTTCTCAGGCAAACACACTTGAGCCTTTGTTGAGTCAAACCTTGATGACCATCTAAGATGTGTAAAACCAAGTACACACCAGGGTTTTCTGAAGATGGTGAGAGCAGTGGAGCCCTACAAGCTCTAAGATAATTTGCTGGTGCTCTTTCTGCCTCCATTACTTAACATTGCCTTTATTCACTCCCTTCGAAACTCCTGATCGCTGAGCGCACCACAGTTTTGTGTGTGTGTGTGTGTTGTGTTTTTTTTTTTTTCCTTTCAGCAAAGCCTGTCTTTCCACCAGCACAGGGAGAGGTGCTGCTGCTTTTTTCCTTTCCATGCTTGTTTAAAGGGAACGCTGTTGTGCTGCATATTTGCCTCTGGTGAGACTATCCCCGTACTGATCTCACTGCATCTCTCAACAGCTTTTCAGGAGGGCGCAGCACATCCGAATCATCTCATCACTTCATCTGGAATCAATCACTGTAGGTCCGCTGATGTCAAGAAAACTATGCTCATTTGCATCAGCATGTGATCTGCTCCTATCTCTCTGTGATCTCTAGATCAACAGCGCTCCCGTTGGGATTCAAAATCTCAGAGGAGTTTAAACCCACTTTCTAACATATTTAACCAGTGTCTGCCATTTTTCTTTCCTGTCATAAAACACATTGTGATTACTGACCCAAATTCTTAACAACTCAAATTCTTTTGATATGGATTTGAGACTTTTTTTTTTTAATATTGCACCCTGGATTCAGAGAGTTTAAGAATCCAGACTTAGCAGATGGTATAATTGATATTCTATTTCTTAGTCAGTTAACTTTGCAAATGTAGAATACCTAATGTCCAGGATTTTTAAAGGATTCTGAAGTACTCAGTATTTTCAAATGCGACTTGATAGTCAGCGCTCTTTGAAAATCCTAGTTTATGTTATTGCCAAATGAAGATATTATGGCACAATGGTTTTCATTTTTCACAAACCTTACTTCCTGGGATCACACGATACTGTAAGTACTTCAACTTTCATTTTTAGAAGAAAAGGCAGAAAGAAATGGAAAACCTTTAGGATTTTCTAAACAACAAAATCTAATATGCTGCACCCAGATTCCATTTTTAAGGCAATCCCTTATTTGAGGTAAAAGTTTGAACTAGTTTTGAGTGTCTTTGATTAGCCATACCAACTCTATAAGTACGTGTTTCACTGAGGTTCTTGGAAGGATTATTGGAAAAATCAGCAATTTTCCTTGAATTTTCTCTCTTTCTCTCTCTCTCTCTTTTTTTTTTTTTAAATAAGAACCAGGAGGAAAAGTTCAAACAGAATAAAAATGTCTCGCTGGCTTTATAGCTCTCCTTAGAAGTGTGTGAAACCATGCTCCTGTGATGCCTGATGGTGAGAAGGTTTCTACATCCTAGGCTTGTAAGTTCAGTTTATTTCGCTGGAGTTGCTTCACTTTTATAGAAATAATTAAGTAATTATCAGACCAGTGAGAGAGAGACAATAACAGCTTTCTTTTCAGGGCACTCACCTGGAGTGCAGGAGACCCAAGTTCAAGTCACTACTTCAAATTGTACAGGACAAATTCCTGCAATCCATGTCTGCAGAACAGCCCATTTCAGGTGAGGGTACAGTGAACAGAGTGACCACAGTTTCTGTCTCTTTTATGGATAAAACCACTCAAGAAGGAGGTGAGAAGCTGGGCAACATGGAGACCAATTATTTCAGCTCATCCCGTTTCTGGAGGTGAGCCTGCATGACAGACCTTAATGTTTCTCTACCACCACCACTTCCAGGGAAGCAACATCCTTCCTGGGAGGATGAACAAAGCCCAGTCCTAATTTCTATGTGTACCTGTCCTTTCCAAGCAATGAAATGAAACCTGAAACATGTTTATATCGGTGAGCAGCAGAGTTGCCTCACTAAGGATGCTGTCAAGGCAATTAGGTGGTTTTACTGTCATCTGTCAAAAGATGCAAAGTTTTCGTTCTCTGAACTCAAGCATCAGGCTTGTTTTGGAGGAAAACTGTGCATTGATCAATGTATCTGTGGAACTATTCTTCTCACCTATGGCACACTGTTGGGAAGGAAAAGCTTTGCAGTCTCTCAAGCAGGAGGATGCTCTCTCTCCTGGAGAATGCTTCACAACAGAGTGAGAGCCGTGAGCTCTCTGCTACCATTTAAAGTCTTTTCAGGGAGGCTTCTGTGCCCATGGTTGAAGAAAAATATGTTCTTCCACCCACATTATGGACAGGAAAACACCTGTTTCCAGTTCAGGGAGGCAATGGCAGAACGTAGGTGTGAAGAACAAGGCTCAAACAGAGCTATAGCGATGATGCCAATGACCCCATGAGTCTTCACAAGAGAGATTCCTCTTGAGATATCTCTTGAGATGTCTCTGAAATGTCCAATATGACCACAGTAATTGCATTCATGTTTTCTGCTTGGGCACAACTCATGGCCTTGATTAGGCCTCTGGGACACTACTGGAATGACAATAGAAATGAATATTTTAAAATGATTATTATTACAATGGCTCTAGTAATATTTGTCTTGGGACAAAGATGGCTTCCATTATTCTAGTGCTTCTTCCTACGTCTTCTGTAGACTAAATATATGGAAGAGAAGGGTGAACCTTCATTTTTGGAAAAGAGACATGACAACTGATGAGATACTATACTCTGGAGATACCAACTTAAAATCACTGACAATAGGGATATGCTTAAAGTAATGTAAATCTTCCGAGAAACCAATAATCACACACGAATACAGAAATCAGAAGTCTGGTTAGGAAGAGGCATTACATACCTTTTTCTGGTAGAGTGCCTGACACTTCAATGGCAGTTCCTGCCTGCTCCCGTTGGCAGCTGGGGGATAGTCGGTGCTAGCACATGGATTTACAGAGCAGCGTGTGGATTTACAGTGACTAATTATTTGAATATGAATCAACAATGCAACACTGTGGCAAAACAAGGCAAATGCTCTGCAACGAGTCACATTAATAAGAATGTCACGTGTGAAAGAAGTGAGGTAATTATTCTGCTCTACTTCACTTGATAAGACTCAGTTGGAGCGCTGCATGCTGTTGTGAACACCACATTAGTAAAAGAAATACATACTAATTGGAGAACTCAGAAGAGAACAACAAAAATGGGAAGTGATTTGAAAAATAACCCTTTTGTGTATGATTGTTCATAAACACATGAAGTGTTATTAAAAAAGGAGCAACTATTCATATTATCTTAATTCTATATTAATAGTGATTGAGTGCACAAGAAATTGAAGTGGGCAATGCCAGAGACAATACGGGTGACAGGCTGAAGTGCAACACAGAAACAATACTTTCAGAGCAAGAGGCCAAAGAACCTCTTGGCATCACCATCTGTGGGAACAGTCCAGACTGCCATGGACAGTAAAACTGGTTGAAGGTCAATTTATTTCATTCCCCAAATGTTCTGAGGTTTCCAAATTTAGCTTCATGTCAAATCAGAAAATGTCTACATTCTCTGTAAAGGGAATGCTAAGAAAACACCACATTAATGAAAATCTTTCAGTTTGACAAAATGTATAAAAAATTGAATTATTTTCTATTGCATGCGATAGTTGAAATATTCTAACTGAAAAGTGATTTGGAAAGGAAAAAATTAAAGCGCTTTATCCTAAAGGTGAAAAAATGCAATATATCAACAATATCCTCAAACATAAAAGATTTAGAAAGAAATCAAAAGCATTATTATTATAAAATAATTTTAATTTTCAGTAGAATTTTATTTTTGAAATAAATGTATGTTTTATTATTTTATTTTTTAATTTTATTTTTATTTTATTTTCTAAGCCAACTTTGTGAGTCACATGTTCAGCAGGGAAGATTTAGGAAAGGTACCTCCCATTTAGAGACTGTAAAGTCATATTACAGCAAGGAAAACAAAGGAATGTCTCTAATGGCTGATCTTGAAATTAGAAGGTATTTTTGGAGCAGGCATTATTTACTCCTTTTGATTTTTAACAATTAATTTATAGTGCATGTAAAATACCTGAGAAAACACACAGATTTAAAATTTGTGCAGTGCTATTAATCAAACAAGAGTAGTTTAACATACGGTGGTGTTAGCTTTCAGTAGTAAAACTTTCTGATTTAAAATCTCATCATGGCTTTTTACATTTCTGTAGAAAAGAACTGATTTTTAGAAATAATGACTCTAAACCACTAGGGCAAACAATGAGAGGGACAGTATAGCTGTATAATACATATACCGGGTGTTGCTTCTTGGCCTCCACACTTATGTTGCCTCTTCTTGTTTTCAGATTGCTGCATTAGCAAATTGCCCATCAGTTCTCCAAGCATGGCACTCAGCCTTTGCAGCCCTGGGGATATCAGTAACACAAAGATTGCCCCTTGCAAGCGGCAATGACCTGAGCCCTACGGCCCTATCTATCACATAAAAATGTACTGCTCCACAATTGTCACTTTTCACAGCTCCATCTCAATATCTCTTTTCAGGTTTCCTGCTGACTGACAATGTCAGTTACAATATTTCACACAATTTTTCTGCACTATGTGTGAAATTACATAGCCAAGAACTGTGAAAAGAGAATCAGTAGGTTCCTGCTGCTGTTTCTCACTGAGGAAGGAGAGTTACCCACCATCTAGGAAAGCAGGACAGGCCAATTGCTCCAGGTGAAAAAAAAAAAAAAGAAAAAAAAGTCTATGAATATTTGTTCACATTTTTAAACACATCTGCTATGGTTTTGTTCAAACCATTTGTCTTCTCAGACAAGAAAGCTCACAGACACTACTTATGTTAAGTAACTTTAAAAAGATATAATATTGCCAGAGATTAATTCCTGAATTCTTAATTTGAAGCATTTTTACCAGAAAGATTATTCTATGAAATTAAAAATTGTCTGATAATTTCACAGGAATACTTAAGAAAATATAGCAGGTTTATAAACAACTCACAAAACAAAAAGGAGGAGAATTGTGTTTACAGACAATTATTTTCTTATTTCTTTTGCTCAACAAGATTACAAGCTGTAGCCTCATAGCCTCAGGTCTGTGGCTTTTTTTCCTCAATGTCACTAACTTGGGAAAAAGACAATAACTGATTCACCAAAATACAACCACCCCATTTTCAATGAGTTCAGTGAACACCTTGCACCGTTATTTCTCCTGTGTGTGGTGGTTTGTTTTTTGTTTTTTTTTTTTTTACTCTTAAACTGGAAAGTGATTAGGGAAACTGGAAGTCAACTGGTGCTGCTCTGAATAGGCAAAAGTGGAGTCCATGAGGTTATGCCCCTTGTGCCAAAGCATCAGCATAGCTCAGAGCAATGGAGCTATGTAGGCATAAGTAGGTTGGGACATGCAGTCCATACATACATTTTCTTTCATACTTCCGCTTTACAAAACAAAGCCAAACCAAACCAAACCAAACCAAACCAAACCAACAACCAAACCAACAAAGAAGAGGAAAATCAACATGAGCAAATCCAATTTAGAGTTAAGCAGAGAGTTGAAGCAAGGAGTCATGCAAAAAACTTCTTTTCTGCCTGTAAAGCAACAATTGAATGCCCACTTATGAGGGCATTCTCATGGCATTGACCCCAAATGCTTACATAGAAACAGCTCCCATTAATGCAACTGAACAATTGGGAAACAAGGAAAAGAGATAGCAAGCACTTGTTTTGAGGTTGTTTTTCTGAACACCTGAAGAAAGAAAACATTTGCCCACAGAGGAGTGCAGTGGAAACGGGAATGCCTGTGCCCTGCTGAAACCCCATCCACGCTGTAGCAAGCGAGGCCATTAACAAAAACTAGTGCCACATGGCAAATTTTTTAGCCACACTTCAAATAGCTTTATGATAATTATTTCCTATTAACGTACATTTGACTTTGTAAACATTTAAAAATCATATTTCTTACTAGTGTTTGTTCTTTTCTTTACTCATTTCCTTAGCAGTCCCTGTCTGGTTATCATAACTAGTCACCAAAACAATGTTTTCATAGATAAATTATGCTCTGCTTTGCATCAAACTTCAGGCAGTTTTTAATTACAAAAAATTGGATATGTAACTTATAGTTTCCCCAAGCTACTGTTCTCATATGTTACCAGGACTTATGCAGCAGACCAAAATAGGTCTTGCTGTCCTTGGCAGTGATCTGTGGGCTCTATTTTTACATGGATAAACTGTTCTTGTACAGTTTCTCCAGTGCATGAACATGAACAGTGTCTCCTTTATAGCAGGCACAAAAGTCCTCTCTGATTCTATCTGATCGTCAGCAAAGGTATTCTGGTTATGGATTTAACCTGTCATGTGCTTTCTGACTGTTTATTCCATGTCCTAGCAAGTGGTCAAGAGGAATTTTATTTTAATTAGCTATTTTTTATCACAGTGGTGCTTTTTAAATTTTTTTTCTCCTGTAGGTAACTGAGGAGTAAAACAGCACTGCAGGACTATGGGTCCTCTTCATAAACATACATTGGGTGAACAAGAACTGTGTAAGTTACTGCCCTGGCAACCTTAAGTGTTCAAATGCCATAGGCAGCACTTGAATATCACTAGAAACAAAGAGATAATTTAGATTCCAGAAGCCCATTCAGGTTACAGATCAACTGGCACACTGTGGTGGTAGATTTTCATGATGAGTCCCAACACTTGGACTTTCAAACCCAGTTTAGCCAGGGCTTGTGTCTAAAAGTCAGTCCAAGAAGGAAAGTTGTATGTCAGTCCTATTTTCTGGCATGTCCTGGTCACTGATATATTTTCCTTTCACCCTTTGAAAACAATGAATGATTGTGAGTTTTAATTTTGTATCTGTTCACCTTTATACACTGGTGTCCAGCCTTGAAAGACGGTTCTATATAACCACTAATATCTTTTAAATGTGAGCTTTTACTTGCAGACTACCTTCCTTCTGTGCTGTGTAGGATCAAACTACTTGGCAGGGCAGAAAATTTGATTTGCATTAGGAAGGTATATTAGGCATATAGGATTTCACAGTTCATTTTATATACTAATCATCAGAAGCCCTTATTTGGGGTCTGAACCAGAGGGATTTGCTGCTCACAAAATCAGTGTATCCAATATCAAAATATTTCAAAAAAGTTCATTTTATTCCATCTCTCCAAAGTCAGTTAATGAAAAGTGCAATTCTAGTCAACAGCCTTTGGTCACAAAGCTCTCTGAGCCCTCTTTAGTTTCATTAAGAGTGAAATAATGTAATGTTAGATGCTGACATTTAAGGGTCACTGCACTCCTATACATTGCAATAGAACGGATACCCATTAAAAATATTATAAGGCTAATCCTGCAAAGGGTGAATCAGAAGCTGAGGATGCTCAGGTCTCCTTAAGGGTTACGTATTTCTACCCAGATCTCTAATGACCCAGCTCTGCTCTTCTGGTGCTCATGCTTTCCATGCTGTTGGGACTGCTCCTTGTTCCTGACTCACCAGGAGCTTCATGGGGAGCAATACCCTGCCTTAAGGAAGGTGCCTGGACCCACATTAATTTCCTCATGAGAACATTATTCTCAGAAAAAAACCTGTTACTTTAACGAGGTGAGGGAATGTCCTCTCTTTCCCTTCTTGAGGGACTTCAGAAGGGAGGTGATGTGCGAACTCTGTGAGACAGAACTATTGGCATTGCTCCTCGTGGTTACAAAAAGCCAGGAAAAAAATGAGCAAAGAGTTACGTGAATGAGATTAGTCTATCATGGTAACAGTGTTTATTTTACTGACCTAAATCTTAGTTCTCCCACCTCTTCTCTCTACGACCATGGGCCATTATTGCCATCTCTTTTTCCATTGATACTATTTCAAAGTAAAATAGCTTTAATGTTGCTAATTTTTGCAACTGAGGGTGTCTGAGCCAGAGATACTGTGCCACTGCCAGGCCACAGTTTGTTCTTCTGGTGCAACCCACACAACTCTTGGCTCACCAAAGGCTTTAACAGCTGCACTCGCACACTAGGCTTGGGGTGCTGCAGTTCTTAAGCTGATGCAAAGGATGACTATTATATGTCCCCAGGCCTGTTCTCCTGCCCACATTAGTGGGCGTCTCCACTGTGGCTGCTGAGCTCATCCAGTCCTCAGAGTCCTTGAATGTCCCTCTGAGGGATGTGTAAAAGTCACTGGAAAGTATGCTCTGTTTTTATAAGGAAAATGCAAGAGCTTCAATCATATGTCTGTGCTGGTGCTCTGCTCATGTGTTACTCACCCAACGTGGACTTGGCATTTCGGGGTGCTCGTACTGTCTCCTGACTGTTGCCACTGGCTTCCCAAGTAACAAAAACCCCTTTATTGTTCAGACGTTCCCACCGGGACTCAAAGAAACTGAACCTCTGAGTCCAACGATGAGTTTCCTCTTAAACCATGCACAAAAGCAGCAGGAGGATCTGACAGCTGGATGACAACCTGAGAGTCAGCATGGACCTGTAGTGAAGTCAGAGGCAAGCTGCTTCACTATTCAGTTTTTCTGTCTGTGCTGATTTCCTTTTAAACTCTGAAGACCATGACTGAAAAATGAGTGCAGGCATCAGACCCAAGTATCACCCTTAATAAAACCTTAACTCAGAAGGAAACCATTAAGATTTAACTAATATCCATACTTTGGCACATAGCTATGGAAAATTATTAGCATTTTAATTATAATAAGCCCGATTTGTGTTTAAAAATGACAAAATAATAAAATTTCATTGTTATGAATCATTCAGTTGTTAAATCACAATCCAGTTATGATTAATTTTAACCATGCGTGTTCCTTGATATAGCCATTTAATAGGACAGGATAATATTAATATCAAATAATAAATACATTTAAAACTGCAAGCTACAGAAGTTTTTATGTTTTATTATCATAGTTAGTTCCAAAGAACCTGGTGTAGTAGAAAACACTTATCTACTTATGTGATTTTTTTTTTTTTTAATAGTTTTCAGATAGTTCTCTATGCCTTTGGCATAGTTTAGGTCTCTAAACTTCTCTGGACATTTTTATGTACATGTGCAGGCAGATCAAGAGAAATGAGTCCATGAATCCAAAATGAGCCCACCTACCAGTTTTCAAATGATGCCTGTGCTGGAAGCTGCAGTCCTCTGGGTCCTCTTAGTATGTACGGTACTATTGATAAGCTCCAATTTTTAAAAGAAATAACTGCACAGCCTGCTTCAAGGCAGGATAACCATTTCAGACCAAGACAGAGAAGTCATTACCAATAATCCATTCTCCAACCACAAGCTCACTGCTGATTGTATAGGGACATCACACTCCTGGTCTTCATCAGCACCTTTTCCTTTCTACCTTCAATCCAATCCCTGCCTCTCACAAAGATGCAAGTTGAAGTAAATCCCTGTCCAGGTACTCTGTTACCTCTTACAGTCATTCCCGCCTCTGAAACTGCACCAGCAGAATAAACTGAGGAGAACAGATACTGCATGTTAGACACAGAGCCAAGAAGCTCCATGAGCAGCCTAGAGGAGTCTGCCTACACCAAGCCAGAATCAGGCCTGTGTCCTGCTGTACCACACTGGCCTATTCGACTTCTGAAAGTTGTCAGAGGTTAGAAATTATTGTTAGTAATTTGAAAAACAATAGCCTAGTGACTATCTTTAAATCTAGACGAATGTACCACAGAACTGTGCAAAATATGAGCCACCAGGACATATAAATCGTCTTCAATATTTCATTAACCACAGCTTGTGTCCAGCTCATTTTTCCAGGCTTCAGCCAGCACTTGTAATGAGTTAGTGACCACTGGCAGAGGAAGTACACATCGGCTGCAGTCCTACCAAAGGCGTTAAATATGAGCTCACTTTTCAGAAATCCCAGTGATTTTGGTACAAGTGCTTACACACTGGGAGTTCAGTCCATGCCTCCTTGCTCTGCTGGTCAAGAGGAGGTAAATGGCGTTTTCCTGTCACTGTAAACATACGGAGGTAGTAGCACCCACCCCTTCTGAGGAACTGCCATTTCCCTCCTTCTTCCCTGTCCATCAATATTTCTTGTGCTACAAGGAACATTTCCAAAGGACTCTGCAGGGTAGCAGTAGCAGAGTTTATATATTGAAAGATCAAAGGCTGTTATGGAGAGCCATCAGATCAACCAGGCTGACTCTTTACAGCCCCTGGGCACCAAACTCCAACGCTCATTTTCTGAACCCTTTGCAAACTGGATACAGGCAAGTTTGCACAGAGCTAGTCTCCTCACAGTTCAAGCATATATCCAAACAGAGAAAACATTCATCCTTTTTGTTGCAGATGCCCAATTGGATGTGTCATGTTCTTTCAACTGCTTGATTGCTATTTGGCAGTAGTTTCTGAGCAATTTGCAAATTTAATGGTTGCGTGTATCAAATAAAGTGCCTGCAGTAAAGCAGACTCCAAGAATATGCATATTGTCTGCTTAGGTCTAAAATTAATAACTGCTGTTAGCACAAATAAGTAAAAGAAGTAATAAGTCATCACTGTGCTTTTGTTTAGGCTAATTTGTGTGATGTCTGCTCAACATCATTCAACACAAACATTCTTCTTTATGCCCCTGCCCCAATGTTACCATCATAAATTTGGGATGAAAATGGTATAAGAGAAAAAACAACCCGCTACTCTTTTGATTTTGATTAAAATGTTTTTCAGGAAAAAGCCAATCCACTTAAGGTAGTAAAGGAACACTGTTCTTTACCTCAAGCACTTCACAGGCTCTCCTCTGAAGTCCTGGAGATTTGAGAACAGTCTGGATTAATTCACAGGTAGAGTTCAGTGGGGCACAGAAACTACTCACTGATGGTGAAACATACTGTGTGTTGTACATCCATCCATCCATCCATCCACCCATTGAAGCTGAAGGTCCCAATGCAGAACTAGAGAGTTAGACAACGTTAACCAGAAAACTTGAAACCAAAGCACGTGGGCTTTCCTTTGGTTTCAGAGTCTCATAAAACTGAGAATGTTGTTAATCCAATCATCACTGATTTTCATGAAATCAAGTGAGAAGGATGGTGACAACTTATACCATAGGGATGGTATATTTACCACTGCAGCAGCCTCATGAATGAGTGGGAAATGCACAAAGGAAAGCCTTATACATCATGCAGGACTCTCCCTATGGCTTCAGAGAGCCTTACTGCACAACATTTCCTCAGAAAGCCCTTCAGAAACACTTCAGGCATCCCTGTAGGATAAATAATCAGCTAGGTCTGTGGCAGAAGGCTAAAGTTTTAGTTACCATAAATGACTGCTTCCTGCAGCAACTAGTAGGCTGATCTGTGGTGGGAGAAGCGAGTTTTTATTTAAGCCTAAACAATACATGGGGCCTTAATCAAAATGAAGGATCACTTTAAGGATGTTCATAAAGCACTTGAAGCCAACATTCCTACAGGAGCAAAAAGCCAAAATTGTAATTTCAGAAGGGGGAAGTACATAAAAATGAGAAATCTTGTTAAAATGGAATTTAAAAGAAGCAACCAAAAGAATAAAATTTGCAGATCCCATGTTGATACACACTATTAAAGTCTCAGAGTAATTGTATATTACATATCCAAAAAAACCCTCAGAAACCAAACCTTAAAAGACCACACAAAAAATGCAGCATGACTATATAATATAGTAAGGGCAGCTAATTGGGGTAAAAAGAAATCCTTCAAACAGTGGAGCTCATGTGGAGCAATGAGGAAAATAGAAAAAACCATAAATTTTAGCAAGTCAAATGGTAACTCATAATAAAGCCAGCCAAAAAGATTGTAAGGAACAACACACTAAAGGCGTAAAAAAAGTAGTAATAAAAATCTTTTTTCAAACACTTTAGTGTTAGATGCAGAAATTCTGCCAGAGACTTTGTAGGCTTGATAGATGATCGTGGTGTAATAGCAGTGCTTATGAAAGACAAATACAAAGTAGTATGCATAGGGCAGGAAAACCTAATTGCACACACTCAGTTATGAGCTCTAGATTAGCTATTATGGCTCAGAGATCAGGCAGTTCTTGTGGGTAGTTCAATGAAAATGTCAGCTCAGTGCTAAGCAGCTGTAGAGGAGCAAGTAGAATGTTAGAAATCATCAAGAAAGGAATAGAATACAAAGTAGAAAATGCTGTATACAAATCTATAAAGAATCCTAAACCTTGAATCCTGGATACTATGCCTTGATGGGATGTTGTGGAGTTGTCTGTGTAAGCATTAAATTCAAGGTCCTTCTTCCCATGCTGGGAAGACAAGAACTGGAAAAGCAGAAATATTTCCACTATATTTAAAAAAAACCCAAATGCCCAATAAACAGTTAACCTGTGGAACTTCTTGCCACAGGATGCTGAAAAACTGAAAGTAGGATTGCATCTCAGCAACATAAAGTAGTTTTTGCTTGTTTAAAAATAACTTTTGGTTTTTTATGCAACAAAATCTATTAGATAACGTTGTCACTGGATAAAGATTATGTAGTGTAACTTTTCCCCCAGCTTGATATGGTCATGTATTTAGGCATGTTGCTATCTAGGAAAATACATTGTCTGTTGGTAAGGGCTGAAACTCCTCAACAGTGCCTGTGTAAAGTCAGGTGCTTAGCACCAGATTTCACAAAAGCTACCTCCTTGAGTAGGAAACAGCCTGGAAGCTGACTGGAATCTCTGTCAAGGCCACATGTGGGATGCAGGCTCCCATCTCAGGTGTGGATGCTCAGTCCTGAACGTCCTCTGGTGGGAGTTAACCATAATGGCCCTCACTCCCTGAATATAGCTGGATGAAGGGATAGAAACAGAACCTCTATTTATTTCCCAAAAGGAAGTTCCCCGAAGTACAGGAGGTATAGATTATTACCTCTCTACCTAAAATAGTCCTTACTTCCAGTAGACTGCCCTTGGTATGATCTGTAAGGTATCTGTAGGTGAGATACTGTCGTTCCTTCTGGAGAAGGCTGCTCCAATTTGTTTAAAATATTGAATGTCAATGATTGAGGAAGAGAGGGGACATGGCTCTATAGTCTGGTGGCTGAATCACTCACTGAGGAAGGTGAGGAGATCTGGATCAGAGCTGCTGCTCCAGTTAAGCTACTCTTCCCGCATTGAAAAGTACCCTATCCAATAAGAGACAGGTACCTTTTCACTGTCTCCATCTATGGATTAATTAATATTATGGTGACAAAGTGAAAAATTCCATGGAAGGAGACGCTGAATCCGATATTTGATAGCTTCTCTGCAACTCATGGGTTCAAAGCACCTGAGAATGGATTTGAATTCTCAATCTGCTATTTCATGGGTGAAATGATTATATTGTTTAGTATGAATGTATTCAGATGCCTATTTGAAAGCATCCTTCAGGTAAGAATAGCGACCTCTTGTAAATACTGATGAGACTTAAGGGCAAGATGGGTGTCAGACTGCTTAGTGCCATCACGACTTAGATTGTTCTGGTTTAGCCTCTGTGTTATGGAAAGTTTTATTTTGGAAATATAGCCATCTGCAGATTCATGAGTGTTGAGGACTTATGTACAAACAGTGGCAAGAAGGTCCAAAAGTTGTTTTGTGGATATATTACATACCTAACTGCTGCCACTAGTTTCAGTGAATATGATCCCTATGGGACCATCACTTTTCTGCAAAAGAAACTGGCAGGACCCAGCTTTTAGAGTGCTCAATATAAAGCTCATAATTTTCCTGATGACTTTATTCTGAGCTCATGCATCTTGAATAGACCCATATTTCGACCTTCATATTTTTTTAGGTTTTTGACAGTATTGAAACAAGCTACAGAAGAATTAACCAATTGGTGGGGGACAGATCTTTTGGAAACCAGTCTAAGACTGGAAAGAATGCTTGTTACACCAGAAAATCCCACATACCTCTTTAACTTCTCTTCCAAGTGCAAAAGAAACTCCCCCAACCTTACTTCTCCACTAAACACATAATAAAACATCAAAAGAGCTTTTTACGCAAATCTGTGTACAACTTCTTCCACAGGAGAGAAAGAAGGAAAGAACCACATGTGATACGTTTCTTTAATGTGCTACTGGATAGCAGCAACCTGATCCTGCTAATGAAGGATGTGGCACAAGAGCCAGAACACACCAGAAAAGAAGATATCTGCTTTTACGTTAACTTTTTTTTTGCCTTTGAAAAAAGACCAAAAGCAAGTCAGAAAGTTCACATGAAGAAGTGTTTTTTTTTTTCTTTTCTTTTTCCCCTCCCTCCCCTCTCAATACCTTTGATTTCCTTTTGAAAACAAGTTTACCTTTTTCCAGGAACTGACCTTTGGGACAACTTTTTGTTGCAAGTTATAGTTTCTCTTCCTAATTTTTTTTGCCCATGGATTGGCCAACAACATTACCACCTCTGAAATACTGAAATGTTCAGCACAAGGGGTATAACAGGTCAGAATCTCAGCTGGTGTGAATTGCTGTATCTCCATCAGAGTGCTGCCAGTTTACGCTAGTGAAGAATATGGATCTGTTGCTCTAACTGCCAGAACTCATACTTACTTCAGTAGTAATACGAATTCCCGTTAAAATCCTCGAGCTGGTTTCTGCTGGACAAGCAGAAGCCCTGTCACTCTGTTCCAATATGTAATTTCCATCTGGAACAAGTAGCAACCACATGAAAATGTTAAACTATAATATTGACAAGGCTGCCTATGCTCGGGTTTGATTCATCACTGCTACCCTACATCTGTATAACTTCAAAGAGTTGAGTAGAGTCCTCCATGTTGAATTCAGTGTCCTGTTCTTGCCTAATCACTTTCTTTACAACCACAATTCTTTCTCCTTCTCCTAAGCACTTGTTTCCTGTGTTTTGAGGGAAGAATGGACTGTAAAGGGAAAAAGGAATATTCTGTCTCCTCCAGGCGAGGCTAACATTTCCATCCTTCCCTTACAAACCCAATATACAAGCTGTCTGCATCACATTTCCTACACACATCTTGCTGGTTTTTGTTTTGCCATAGTCAGCCTCACTCCAAGATTTTTTCATTCTTCCTATGTGCTACTACTTTCCTGAGTTCACCTTTAAATTCTTCGCCTTTAGCTTCTGACTGATCCCACATGTTGCTTTGTGATAAATACAAGCATGTTAGCAAACCTGAAGGTCAGAAAGAAGCATTAGGATGACTTAGCTTTCCTACTGAATAGGAACTGCCAGAATATTTGCCACAGTTATCATTTTGTCAGTTCAATTAAAAGTTATTGTCCGTATGCATGCCCTAGGAAGATAGCTAGGCTTTAAAGATTTCAATGTAGAATTCACTCTAAGCAAACTATTCAAGATTTTTTCATGAACAAGAACGACACGTGGCATCTTTTTCAAAAAGGAGGATATTTAACTTTATCCAGTGACATAGTGTGACATGGGCAAACACCTTCTCTAAATCTGCCCACTGGTGCTCACCCCATGAACTACCATTTACTTACCACGGCGCGTGCATCTTCCAGACACATGGAAACTGCAGTATCTATGATGTCTGCGCAAAAGCTTACATGTCTCATATGCAAGTGTGGTTATTGTATCAGACAGTAGACAAGACCCAAAGTCCTCTTGAATCTGTGAGACAGAACTTCTCAGGACTGGTGCGAAAAACAAATACAACAAATGGATATTAGTGTGAGGTGTCTGTACTATCAGTTCCCAGGTACCATGTGGTGCTAAGCATTTTTCAAAGTTGCAGATGAAAATAAGAAATAAATATTCTGGAAACCAGAAAAGCAAAACACGGTCCCAGTAAAGATGTCCTCACAGACAGCAGAGAACAGGCAATTATTTAAAGACTCTATGCCTGAGATGTCAGCACTCTCCATAAAATTTGAGAAAGGTGAGAAGAAATATTCTGCAGATTGAAAAGGGGAACTAATCATTGAACGAACTACAGTAGTTTTCTGAGAAAGGAATAGCATATATACAGGGCTATTTCTGCAATGGCTTGAGTACCATAAAACCAATGCTGTTATGGATGCTAATGGCTCTACTGTTTCTTTATTAGTCAACAAATTAGTGCATTTCGTAAGATATTATTCATCCAAATCTTGCCTCCTGCTTGGTCATGTCAGTATTTGACACTGTTAGAATTGGTCAGATACATTGTGTATCCTTTTTTTATCATTCGCATGGAGGGTGACACCTTTGCTTTATAGCAGAATAAGGATGAAACTGGAGACTGACAGCATTGTGCTGCAGTGGACATCACATTATTGTTTCTTTAAAATGGTATAGGCTGTGTCCTGCAAGTACTAACTTCTGCTCCTGCAGGCTTAATAGTTTTATCTTCAGAAGTTAGTGTGACACCAAGAGGTAACAGTAAAATGGAAGCAGAGCTGTAAAACTGGTTGCCTTAGGGAGGTTTCTAATCCCTGGTTTCCATGCTTGCTGTGTAGTGGCAGCTAATTGACGCTGTTCATGCCACATGCGAGATTTGCATCACTTGGGCAGTAGAGCTGAGAGATCTGACCTATAACCTAACAAGTTTGCACCAAATTAATGACATGATTTTTCTGTTCACAGAATCACAGAATGGTTAGGCTTGGAAGGGACCTCTGGAGATCATCTAGTCCAAACCATCTGCTAAAGCAGGTACACCTAGAGTAGATTGCACAGGAATATGTCCAGTTGAGTTTTGAATGTCTCCAGAGAAGGAGACTCCACGACCTCTCTGGGCAGCCTGTTCCAGGGCTCTGGCACCCTCAACGTAAAGAAGTTTTTCCTCATATTCAGATGGAACCTCCTGTGCTTCAGTCTGTGCCTGTTGCCCCTCATCCTATCATTGGGCACCAGTGAAAGGAGTCTGGTCCCATCCTCTTGATATCCACCCTTCTCCAGGCTGAACAGACCCAGCTCTCTCAGCCTCTCTTCATAAGAAAGATGCTCCAGACCCCTAATCATCTTTGTAGCCCTATGTAGCCCTCTTCTCCGTAAAGCTTATGCAAATCCTAGCACAAGTCAGAGTCAGTCTTGACTTGCAGGTAAGCGCCTGATCCTGCACTACCAAAGCTAATAGAACAAGTTTGCAGAGTCTATTTGAGCCACTGTGTGTCTCAGCCAGAAATTGCTGTAAGATCACAGATGTAGATTTTCACAGCACAAGAGTTGTTAAAACCAAAGCTGAGCCAGTACAGAGAGTACTCTTCCAGGTCTCTTCTCATCCTGCTGTGGGAGTGCTGGGAGCAGGAGGGATGTGTGAAGGGGGAATTGAAAATGAAACCTCCTCAATTCCAGTATTTCTTGAGTTCATCCCTGTTACCCCAACTGGCTACTGCAGAGAAACTTAATCAACAGGTTTAATGTCATCCTCAAAACAATTGTGAAGTCTATAGATCTCCCAATGCACCAGTGTCTTTCTTTCAAATAATATTTTACTGACTTGTTTAAAAAAGTCAGTAATTCCAGCAAGCCTCCTACTCAGCCAAGCAAACAAGTTGGAATAGTCTGTTAGATCTGATCTAGCTTCAGTTGCACAGCTTTTTTCTTCCACTGTTCTTTTGTATGTATTTTTGAATTTAAAAAGATATTTTACTTCTTTGTATACTGTTTACTTCCAAGCTATTAATACAAATATAGTATAACTGTGTCTGTCATAAGACCCTGAGAATAACATAGAAAATACCCAGAGAAATGTAAAAGAAATATGCTTTCTACATGGGTGTTTTATTCAGGGTTTATTTGCACATATCAGTATAATTATAGTTTAAGTGGGCTATTTTCCATGCCCACAGGGGCAGTATTTTCCACATAAAGATTCACATTGGCTTTATACCCACCCACAAGCTATTTACTTGCATGGTATACATGTAATGATCAAGCTCACAACCACTTCAGCCAAACCCAAATATTTTCACTTGTGCTTTTTGTGTGAGCCATTTTCTCCTGAATAAGTTGTTTCAAGTTTATACAATTGCTTTTATGAAGTTTACGGTGCAACATGTTTTCTCTTTCATCCAGATATTGACTGCAGCCTCAAATTCCAATATAGATTTTGAGCTCTTAAAATGTAAGGAAAGTTTACAAAAAGTGTTTGTTTTGGCTGTTTTCCAAAGTATGGGCTATTCGAAGAAGCTAGATTTAGCTTTCAATTCAAAATTTTGAATCTCCCCAAAGTTCAGCAGAGCCAAGTCATGCACATTTTAATTTATTTTAATTAGTCTATCTATTGGACATCAGCTTGCTTCTAACTGCCAGACAGAGTTTGAAGCAGATCTGCCAAATACTAAGCAGCAGCACAAGCCATAAACCCATTTCCCACTTAGTTTTCGACATGTCCCACTAAACACTTTCTCAAGCTATTCCTAATGGAACTATTGTAAACATGCTCTTCTCCCTGGATTTTCAGATGGAAAATGTGATGACACTGTGAACTACAAAGCAGTGCAGAATGAGTGAGGACACCTCTGCAATGTCCAGATTCCCAAAGAAATATCGCCTGCATGTATGCCTTACAATCTCAGGGAAATGTCAACCCAGGCTTGAGAAAATTTAGTTTGGAGGCACCCCCTGATGTTATCACCGTCTTCAAAGTGGAGTATCAGTGTAAAACCAGCATTTTCTCAAAGGAACACCTCCTAAGCACAGGAAGTTTTTCTAGGTAGGGATATTCCCAAACAACATGAAAATCTTCAAAGAGGAAACACCATGTGATATGAACTCCTGAGAAAAAGGAGGCAATGTACACGTACATGCACACAACGTGAAATCTTTCAGGGAGAACATGCTGTCCTAAGTAATATGTGAAGGGTTTGTTTTGAAGAAGCCACCCCCTGCTGTGGCAGTAAGTATGCATGTATGATTACTAAGATGTCTAATTAAATTATCCTTATCTGAATACCATCTGAACTTAACAAAGCAGATAATAAGTTCCAGAAACAGATACCATGTGGGGGGCAAATTATTTTGCTTCCAAAAATTGGAGCTTGAAATTAGAGATGTGTAGGTAATAAAGAACATGATTTCCCTCCACCCCCACTGTCTGCACCTGAACTGTTCTTTCCATCAGACAAATCATGGAGCTAAAGTGGAGCTAAATGTCTAGAGGATCTACTTTCCCAACTCTGCTTCTGTGAAGAGACTTCTAACTCCACTTAGAGAAGTGGATTTCCTCCAGATTTATACAGGAACAATTGAGACAGATGTTGCCTTCTATTCTTGCACTGATTAAACATCAGTTATAAAGAATCAGAGTGTGATAAACTCTTGATTATTTTTCAGAGATTTATCTAGGCTGCAGATTAACTGCATCATGTGTGAAGGGGCTACAGAGATGGTTCTGCATGGAATGAACTTGTCTGTGGGAAAGTTGTCCACCGGGACACAGCACAGCAGAGATGCCCCAGCAACACATGTTAATTTAACTCGTCACTGGCTCTACTGGATAAAAGATAGCTCCTCAAAATCCATTCAGATTCAGACATTTCCAAGCACTACGTATCCTGAATGGGTTCCTCAAAGAGCTAACTTGGGTCTGGCGCGACACCTGAGATAACCAGGGCTCCTTCAGCCTGGAGACCCAATGAGGACAGTGCAGAAACCGGATTAACTTTAGCACCGACACAAACCCAATATGGCCAACTATGAGACAAGGCTAGCAAGCCTGGTTAGGTCTTACAGCTCATCTATTAGATTTAGGGCTCTATCACTTTCCCAAAATGGTGCATGTGATTAATTATTAGCATGCTTTATAGCATAGGACTGGTCCAGGTTTTTTGGGCCAGTGATCAGGCAATGCCCAAGCTTGGTACAGGGAAGTGCTTTGGTGAGACATCTTTTCTGGAGATGAGGCCCTTCTGGGTAAACATGGCTCACGTTGCAGGGAGGAGAGGAGTTCAGTGGCACGGGTTCAAGCCAGCCCAGGCTGCTTCCCCCAGAAAACAGCGAGCAAGCAAGCCATGGCCAGTTTCATTTACCTAGCTCGTAGGAGTCACACTGAGTGTTGGGGTATCTCAGCGGTTTAGGGTGACTTGGGTTACTGCTTAGCAAAGAGGGACTCAGGTCCATGAAGCCTTCTCTGAGCTGCTGTCCCATCTGTACTACCAGAGACAGCTCGTGGAAGAGACTGGTGCTTTGGGACTTAGCTGGTGTTGCTTAACAGCCCTCTCAGCAGTACACTCTGTGCGCTCCCAGTGAGTAGAGTTTTTATGTTATCTGGGGAATTTTTCTTTTTCCTGCAGCACAATCTGAATATTACTACTTCTTCATCTTGGACTAGTTAACTTAGTGTACATGTGGATTCAACAAAATAATGCAAAGCAAAATATTTTTCAGTGCATTGAAATAGGCATAGATACTAGATGCCTTAAGCCACATGAAGTGTAGTTGTCCAAACATGCCCATGGTATCTATAGAAATTATCTACTACTGATTCAACATGAAATTCACTGATCCAGAGAGGTTTCTATTGGCTCAGTTAATAGCAAAAAGTAAAAATTGTGACCAGATGTCAGCTCATCTATTAGCCTGAAATGTTAAAACTTCAGCTGAGTTTCAGAAGGACCCTTCTTGGGGGCAAGCACAGCTCATGAAGGCATCAGGCCATAAGGATTGGTTAAGCCGCTGCAGATAACCAGTCCCTTGCCCCTGACAATGGACCCTAGTGAAACAGCCTCACACTTCTATACTGCAGCAGCTTGTCCCATATAAGCTAAACAGAACTGAATTCATACCAGTATGTACATCAGTAGCTGAACAGTTCTATGGAGAACTCAGTAGACTTGCAAGGTCCACGCAGAAGCTTCTGCCCTTGCCTGCTCTAGCGAAATATCTTAAAGCTTCAGACACACTATGAATAGCAGCATCAATACTTCCTTTGAGTAGTTAATAGATCTAATATATTATGTATTATACGTCTATAATATGTATTTTATATATTTGCATACATATAATCATATGACATATGTTACATATAACATATATAATATTATTATATTGATAGCCTATATCTTTATGATATAAATAACAAAAAAATAGGAGTAATTAATTTCATTTCTGAACAAGCAATTAACTCTCTCTCTTTTTTCTTGCTAATTAGTATGTTGCAGTGGTAAACAAAAAGGAACAATACTGTAATACAAAACTGACACCATTAGAGTTTGAGCAGTGTGAGCTTATTATGCTGATAGTGTAAAATAACACACCTCAGGAAACGAATTTTCTATGAAACTTAATTTTGCCTCTGATGGCTAGTATAATGAATCACGTAAAATTCACTCTTGCCTTGCAATTTTAGTCATGCTATGGAAGGTTATGAAGAATAGATTCAGCTGCAAGCAATGTCTATGGTTAATTCCTAAGGAACAAAGTTTTGCTTCTTCATGCTGCAGGCACACAACTACAGTGAAAAGTCTTAGTCAAGAATGGTTAATCGTTCCTTACAGATTTCCTTTGTAATATTGCCAAAGTCAGCTTCAAAGATTTCATAGAAATTATGGTCACAAGGGACACCATGAGCCAGGAAGCCCTAACTAAATTCCTTATGATCACATGAAGAACTTGGATGTAGAGAGTATTTCAGGAGTCCAGAAGACTGGAAAAATTAAATATTATAACAATTTAAATATCAGAGCAACTACAGACAGACGCTTTTAGGCCTGAGGAACTTCAGATGAGTTACCATTAATGAAAGTGTGGAATGGTCCATTGTGGTTCAACAAAGAATTAAGGACAAAAATAAGACTAACATAATTTATTATGAAATTTGGCCCCATCAGATCAAGTCATTTCTTTTTCATTTCTACATAAAATTACTTCTACTTACAAAAGACAACTGCATTGTTATAATATATTTTGATTTCTCCAAGGCATTTGATTTAGTGTCATGTGATATTAGGATTTAAAAACACAGGTTACATTAACTAAAACCAGAATTGCAGATATATCTGAAGAGTGGCTGATAATAAGGAAATATCAGACAATGTTCCCAGTGGGATTTCAGTGGGACCAGGTCTTGATTCAGCATTATTTGATATTTATATGAAGGAAAAACTGCTGTTGCAGGGTGACATGGATTGTTTGATTAGTCACAATCTGACAGAGTGCATTTTTCATACATCTAAATGCCAAATATTAAATGGGAGACTGAGGAATACAGTCTGTTCTTAGATGATGAGAGATTTTATCTTGCAAATCAACAACTCAAAGGAGGATTATGTGGTTATCGTGCATAATTGCCTTAACAGGCAACTTCGGGGCAGTGGCAAAAAAGCTAATGCAATCCTTGGGCATATGAAAAAGAAAAGTATCAGGGAGAAATAGGAAAGTCTTCTGTCACCTGTGGATGGGCTTCTGGCAAGATGTTAATTTCTAACTCCACTGCCAGGTGAGAGAGAGGCTTTAAATCCTGGTGCTCCTGCTGACTCTGGACTGCACACTCGTGTTGGTGGGATGGAGGATGCTGCAGCTTGCTTCAGAGCGTCTTCCCCAAAATAGAAAATGCCAAGCCCAGGCTGTACAGTGAGATTGCCCCCAGGGCTGGTACAAGAAGCCATGGCAGCCACAGGGGGCACAGCACATTTACCTGTGCTGTTCTGGGACCCCACACGTACTAGCAGATCTACCCATGCGATCCACGCAAGCTGAGAAAGGCTTCCCACCTTTGCTATTTAATGCTTTCGTTCACCCCACAATGAATAGTATCTATAATTTACAAATGTGGAACGGATTTTTGCTGTTCATTTTACTGACAGAGGTTTTTAGCCACTTTAAGTTGCAATTATTTTCCAAATCAGAAACTTGTGACTGACCTCATATTTATTCTCAGCAGAAGAACCAGCTATAAACTTTTTCTTTTTTTTTTTTTTTTTTAAGTAGGAATAAGAACTACTATACCTGCTAGGAATTAAAAGTAATATCGTAACAAATATGCATCTGTTGGAAAAGGAGAATTGTAAATCATTAGGGACATGTGCAATCCAGGCCTCTTCTTTCTCAAGGCTTCATTGGAACAACATGTAGAAAGGAACAGCCAATAATTTAAAAGCAACAAGAAAAAAAAATCTGTTCATAATTTGATTTTTTCTATAACAGCATCTCAACTTGCATGTGACCAGATTATTAATCAAAAAACTGACAAGACATAGCTTTAAAAACCGGCTTTTCAAGGATTCATCGCTTTGTCATGCACCCAAAGAGATGCACATTTTACATGTTGGAAAAATGCCCTCAGCACAGCAAATAACATTTATACAAACCCTGAAAAGGCAGAATTCCATATCTAGTGCTAATGATGTTTAGCATCTAACAGAAAGCCAAAGAAGGAACTTTAACATGTACTATTCATACTATGCATTTGAGGTAGATACTGAGCACCCAGCTCCAGTGTGATGAATGTACACATAAACCTCAAAATTAGTCTTAAAAGCATATAAACCACTTCAGTTGTTAAGATTTTCTAAAACCCACGTGTGTGGGTAATATCACTAAAAGCAGGTATGTTGGATAAAAATGAATGATGTCCCTTTTCTAATATAAACCCAGGAGTTCATCTTCCAGTGTTGTTTATAAATAGAAGAGAGTCAATTTGCTTAGGATCTGCAGGACGTTTGGGTACTCCATTTAGATAATGACAACATTTTTAACACAGCTATCACTCATTAGGTCAAGAGGTTGTGATTAATCAAGAACTGTTTTGGTTTCGTCTGATAGACATCTAGTCTCTTTAGTTTACAGTTGAATGAAGATGGCTTCAACAGTTTACAGAATAAGCTGCAATGATACATTAGACCGAAATTGAGATGGAAGAGAGATGTGTGATCTATTTTAACCATTCCATTTGCATTACAATGTGCTGTGTGTGAATTAGTCTAGGAATTGCTAGAGTAAATTAAAATCTGCTGGGAATGTGTGAATGCATTACACAACAGGAATGCACTGGCAGGTTACAGCTCGAAGTCTGCTGAATGTTACCAGGCAATGTTGTTGGTGTTTAGACTAAAAGAAGAGAGTTTTTTGTTTTAATAACAACTGACTGGCTGGTTAATGGCTGATTGCGAGAGGACAAAACTTGAGGCAGATTGTGTTATGACAAAAAAATCTCATGAGAAAGTTTGTTTCCATGGTGTTTCAGGACCGATATTCAGACCAAGGCAATATAGGTCTGGTCATGTAAACTGCAGAATGAGCATTCACACTTTTGGGTGATTAATTAAAATGAAATAAACCTCCGAACTCTTGGTTGTGGTATAAAATGTCTCAAGGTACTGTAAAATCTTAAGGTCATGGTCTAAGATCATCTATTAGGATTTTCTCATCATGAAGCTCTGAGCCAGTTTTCTGGGCTATTGAAGAGGTCTTTCCTCAAGAGGAGCCTCTCAAATAGCCACAAGGAGTATGTCCCAGGGAAGCAGCCTGCACTCAATAGGAAATGAGAATACATAATCAGCTACTCGTGCTATCTGTGAATACACGTCTTGCACCCACAAGCATCAATCACTTTAGCAATCTGCAGTCAGCACTTGTTCAAACTTTCGTAACACCTTTGTAAAAATCATAGTGCCACAGCCTACGTAGCATGGCGGTTTTTGTTTTTCAGCTTTGCGTAATCAAGTAAATTAGCCCATATTGAGTGCAATGCAGTGTAAAGGTCATTAAAATAATGCATAGTACTATCTAATTTTCTGCTTCTTCAATTCATAATATACTTACATTGCTGTATTCATTGGGAAAAAAGTGGGTGAAATTTCCAAAATAATTTTTTTATTTTTTAATGCATGCACATTGGAGGATGCAGCCTGATGAAGTACTGTCATATTCCTTTTCTCCTGATCACATATATACATACAGACACACACACGCATGCATGCATATGCACTTTCTTTCAGATGATGTTGACAGGTTGAACGCAAAGTAGCACCAGGTGAACAAACAGAAATCCCTCAAAAGTTTCTATAAAAACAAATTTATTAATTTCCTTCTTCCTTTTTCTCTCCAGATCATCTAATAATTCTGTGTTAAGCACTGCACGTGTGCTTTCTCTAACACTACAAACCAACAAAAAATAAGAATAATTGCAAAATACACACACTGGAATTTGTGTGACCTCCAATATTGTTATTGATTGGAGACATCTGAAAAAATACAGTAATGATATGTTGTAACTAGCATTACAAATTTCCCTGGTTTTAATTAGAGAACAGGTACAAGAAGTTCAGAAGCTGGATATGAACTGCTTTATGGTTATAAGATCATTTAAGGACTATTGCCACTCTTGTAAAAGATTAGCATTGATTAAGAAAATCCAGTAGGCTCTGGTGAACCATCACTACCCACAACCCACTCCAGACCAAAACACCTTCCCAAAGTGGGGAATTCCTCTCTGCAACATTCTCCTGCTCACTCTCATTCAATCTCTCCCAGGGGACACACTTGTCCTGCTTTTGGCGTGACTCAACTTCTTGTTGAGTCAACCTTTGCCCCTTTAAATGAAAGGGTTTCATGCCCTGGAAACTGGTTCTTTTAGTGACTTCCACTCAACTACAACCTTATTCTCCTACAGTAACACTGAAAAAACACAGCAAAATACCTGCATTAATTATTGAAAAAATAATATACTCTGTGAAAAGGAAACGCTGGGCAGACCTAAAACTCCTAAGCAGTGTACATCAAAGGGTGCATTACACAGAGCTGGAGGATTAATGTCCATTTATCTAATGATCTAATTAATGTTTTTATAATTTAGCATGCTATTAAGGAGATTTTAGTGAGAACAATACTTTCAGATAAAACCACAAATTCTAATCATTAGGAAGCTGCCTCTCCTGATCCTATTAATAAAAAGCATATCCTTAGTAATCTCTGAAAAGTCAGTACTTTCAGAATATACCAGGAAGCCAGGAGATTTTTTTCCTCCTGATTTTCAAAAGAAACCTCTGGAGACAGAAAAAAGAGTTTATCAAGAACCGCAATGTTCCTTGAACTAATGTACAGGGAAAAAACAAATAAGTGAAATGCTTTAAACAACTCAAATGAAGGATTTGCACAGGAAAGAGGAATTTCATTATGAAAAGTGAATCAAAGGAAAACAGGCGGCTAAGAAGACAAAACAACCTAGGTAGCATAATCACCCCAACTTAATTTTTTCTAGTATTTGATAAAATCTGGCAATTGATCCTGCAACAATACCTCTAATGATCTCATCATCTGCAAACTAATATTGTCACCAATATTTTGTAAAAGGAGTCAGTTCCATGCTCAAGTTAAAAAAGATATGACTGAAAAATACTGAGAAGCAGTAGATACAGGTTCAAAAGCAACAAAAGAAAATTTGAAAGCCATTACATACGCAAGCTGGCTGTGGAGTGAAGCTCTCTCCTCGTACAGTTTCCTCTGGCAAGCAGGTACCCGACGCTGTAGTTCCCATTAAACAGCAGTCACTCCACTGGGAGTCGAACAGACCATGACAAAATCCCCTTTTGCTTATGGCTGCTGGGAAGGAAGGCTACAAATTCCTCTTTATCATAAAATATCTCTCAGTATGGAAAAAGTCCAGAAGTACTGGTAAAGCATTTGGAGAAAGATTTTTAAAAATATGCAAACCAGCTAATGAGAGTCCACCTTCAAGCCCTGACCCTTGACCCCACTGCATGGCATATCTGGCTTTTGCTCCTGACATTGTCTGACCATGTGTTTCTCACCAAGTCACTTGCTTCAGAGGTGATTCCCCAGCAATATATCGTGAATAAAAATACAGGCTCCTCTTTGTAAAGGGTCTTGGACTTGAGGTTTAGTCCTTTGGTGGAGAAAAGGCATTGAAGGTGTGCCTGAAGCCACACTCCTCTCTAGAGCTACCCCAGGGCCTGAAGCACAACCGGAGACAAGGGGCACCATTCGCACCCCTCTGAAATAGGGGGATGGAGGGAGCTGGATGGGGAGGCTGTGGAGCAGCCACATGCTCACAGTAGTCTACATGGGTTTGTATTTCAAGGACAACAGGGTGTTTATTGAAGAAGGAGGGACTTAATGACATCTCTATATTAAAATAAAAATGTACATCCTAAGGGAATATAATAAAAACCCTGATTTGGCAGTTTGGGCCTTGAAAGTATTGACAACAGTTCAAAACTGTTTTTTAAAAAAATCCACAGTTCTTTCTTTGACGTGCTGTTTGCGTCCAGGATGGTGCAAGGAAGAAGAAAAAGTACTCTAGCTTATAAACACAGATCTGAAGTAAAATAACAGCACCATCTCTAAAACTTTCTAAATAAGGCTCAGAAAACCCTTTGCAATTACCAGGGAAATAACCTCTATATCACCAATGATACAGTGGATATTTTATTCCCATTTAATGTAGGGTGAAGACAAATCAGAAAGATACTGTCTTTGATTAACGTTATGTTTCTATCTGACATTAGAGAGAAATTACTTTTTTTTCCTCACTCATTTGGTGCACGATGATGCATAACATTCAGTCCACTACGTGGCCTCCACAGTGACACTCCTGCCTTCCCTGCAGCCAATGAAGGAAAAAAAAAATCACACTAGTGATCCATTCCTCACGCCCTGGCTTGTGACTAGTCTGAAGTATGACCTTTCTTCCTGTGCAGCATCTCACTGAAGTCAAAAGGGCACAGGCAGAGTAGTTCGCACAGGGTAATTTGCAGAAGATGGCATTTGGAATACCACAGGAATTAGTAGGAGACTCGGCAGTTAGGATAGTACCTAAAATTAACCAGATTTAAAAAAATGATACTCACCCCTTGAATTTTTACCTCATGTAGCACCTTCCCCCCATGAATCTTCTGTTGGAGGAATAAGCTGCCTCATTCCCCACATCGGCTGCTGGAAACCTGATGGAGCCCTGTTTGGGCGCTGGGCTGTGCTGTGCCTCTGGTGCTGGGTGGGTGACAGGAACCCAGCCTGACTTTCCCCACCACCCCCAGGGAGGGCAGCATCAGAGTTCCTTGGCCACAGCAGATCAGTCACTGTACCTCCTCCCAAAGTCAAGCTCTGTGAAAAGCAATTAAGTAGATCCAGAGAAAAGGGTTCAGTTCTTACCCGTTGATGTGCTGCACTGGCTAATAGGACACTTTGGCTAATGGCTAATGGCTACTTTGCCCAGAGATCTCCAAAACCCAGAGCACAGATTGCTAATTCAAGCCAGCCCAAAGCTGCAGAGCCCCCAAGAGAGGCAGATACCCCTGTACCAACTAGAACTGCCCATGACACAGCAGGGCAGGAGCCATGACTGTGGACTTGTGTGCATGTGGGACTGAACCAAAAGGACCATTTAGTCTGCAGATCTAAGTCTTAGGTGAAAGAAAAAGTGGACAGAACTGCCAATAACACCATTTCTTGCAGCAGTGTTCATTCATGTCTTTGCATCATTTCTGGGGAGCAACGAGCTTGTGTTTGCACAGCCCTTGGGACAGACTAGATATCTGCAATCCTCTTATTCCTTTCTGCTTCTCCAGTGTCCTTCAGCTGCTCAAACTCTGTGCAAAACATTAATTGGAGAGTTTTTAGACGTTGCTTTCTAGAACAGGCATTGCACAAACAAGTTAGGACTCTTTGCCTGCACAGCAGGAAAATAAACTGGGCTAAGGTTTCTTCAGTTCAGCAGTAACAGAGTGGGATTTCATTTAATTTAGTTAAATACTGTTCCTTGACAGAATGAAATGTGATCTCTAAGGCAGAGATTAAAACTGGTGGACCTAGCGCAAACTATTTGGGGTTTTTAATTAGTCTTCTGGTGAATTATCCTAATTAAATTTGTCAGACAATCATAGGATATACCGCTTGTATAGAAACTGATAATACCTGGCCATTCATCTCCTCTCTGCTAGCTATTACATTCTCTAGATAAAAATAATCTGCCACTGGAAAAAATAGCATTCAAAACATTGAATTTGATGCACAATCACCTAATTAACTTTTTCTTAAGCTTGGAGAAAGATGGAGAAAGTGGAGAAATAGCTGTAATTTACAGAGCTTTTGCCAAATTATGCTGTTGGTCACACCCACAGTTGTACGTGGATGCATTTTGCTGGAGGGAAGACCTGGCACAAAACATTATTTGGGAAAGGGAGGGGAGGGAAGGCAAGGCAAGGGAAGGGAAGGCAAGACAAGGAGAAGGTTTTTCTAACTTCTTTCAGTTTACGCTAACAGAAAATTGGCCATCTACTGGACAAAATATTACTTCACCATATTAATAACTTGGCTGCACATAAAAAATATTTTCATGCTACAGCTTGGCTTTGAACTGTTAACTTTTTTCTTAATAACAGCGATAAAATGAAAAGCAACTCTCAATAATTC
Organism: Caloenas nicobarica; assembly: GCF_036013445.1. Taxonomy (NCBI): domain Eukaryota; kingdom Metazoa; phylum Chordata; class Aves; order Columbiformes; family Columbidae; genus Caloenas; species Caloenas nicobarica. Next base: position 93,255,181 of record NC_088247.1, on the reverse strand, counting down.
CTCTCACCAGACCTCAGTGACCTAAAATATGTAGCCTCCCTCAGAATTCTGCTAACCTCAGTGGTTTCTGATGGATATAATTTATGCTTCCATATATGCAAACATCATCCACTCATCTATATAGAAAAATTTCGATAGACTGTATTAGAATTTTATATTGTACATGTCTAAACTTACATTTCAGACTTGCGTAGTCATATTGGAAAAAAGGATTTTTGACCTTATAAACTGTCATTTGCAATTTCATACATGGGCTTCAGTTAGCTACTAGCATTCCCAGTTGAATTTCAAATATTTTTCTGCATAATAGTAAAACGTCTACTACTGATAAAGACACTGTAATGCAAGAAGCAAAACCAGATTAAAAACACTGAGTGGCTTTATTCTGTTTCAGGTTCTTTGACGGAATGATTTTGAAAAACAAACGCTTAAAAACTTCCGGTAGCACAACCCCCCCATGTTTCTAAGAACTGCATTTTTCCCCATGCAGGCTGCTGCAAACCATGGCCTGGCCCTCCAGACAGCATTCCCCTTCTCCACTGACCATTTCATCCAGCTTTGGGGCTCCCAGGGAAACCTGTGCTGTCCCTCTCCCCGGCTGGGGCAGCCTGTCTGCAGGAAGGTGATGTGTGACAAGGAATTACATTGCTGCTGCTGGAGCAATCCAGGAAGAGTGATTGCAGTCAGAGGGCTTCTCTAAGTTCCTCTAGGAGAGCAAAAACCAGTGACTGGAGAGATGCAGGGTATGGGAGATGTGAAGGTGTTAGATCTCCATGCACAAGGTGATAGTTCCCCATGCATGCTTTCCCGGTGCACCTGCCTTCCACCAGTCACTCAATCAGACCAGACAATACGGCTCCAAATATTTATCAACAGCTGCACACTGATGAGGCATTTTAGATGCAGTTGTTCCGGGATGTACAGGTTTGCATGCTCAAGAATTTAAACCTTTTTTACCCCCATTATTCATGGAACAATTATTGGGGTAGTGTGGAAGAGAGCAGTCTTGAGTTTTGGTTTCTGTTCCCCACAATCATGATGTTTGACCAGATTGTCAATGTGAAGTGCATTTCAGCCATGGCACGGGCGCGGGAGCTGAGGCACCTCCCCGGTGCCTGGGCTCAGCCTCAGACCCCCTACTCACACCGCCCCTACTGCTCCCGGCCCCGCCACCTCTGTGGGGGCAATGCCAGTGCAGAAGGGACATGCAGGACAGCCCATGCCCTCAGTCCAGCCTGATGGTCCTGAGCAGTAGATCTGATCTTTCTTTGGCCAAGTAGCATAGGTCCACATCCTCCTGGCGACTGTTTGGAGCAGGAGGGCTTCCTCGGCAAGGAGAGCAGCAGCACCTCCTCCCATCAGTCTGGTAAACATCGCCAAGCTGCAGTTCTCACCTTTGCTTTGTCTGGAACAGCTTCTGCAGGTCCCTGCCAAAACTTCTCATAGCATGGGGGTCTACATGCTCCCAGCCAGCGTGAGCGACCAGCTGAGGGCACCAAGACCCAAACCTGCTGTTTTTCTAAGCCTTGGGCAGCGAGATGTCTTGCAGCGCACATGGAGGTAGTTTTGAGCACTGGGAGGTGAACTGCAGTCACCACCAAACATTTCGGATTCAATCCAAAGGTACTTAGTCAGCACCTGGAGACTTAGGAGAGTGTGGGCATTTCTGCCCATAGACACTCTGTGTCAGTCTACTCTCTCCTCTTTCTTCAGCTCTCCCTGGTTCTCAGTTCCTTCCCAGTTACCAGAGACCCAGCTCCTAGTGCAGCCAGAGCCATGCTGGGAAGGAGGATGACCTTCATGTTCCCAGATACACCTCTCTCTGTACAGCACAACTTCTTTGTCTGTTCATGCTGTTAGATCATATTGCAAATTCATGTCTAATTTGACCCTGAGTTCTCCTTCAGCATTGCCGCTTTCTAGGATTCTCCCTCCCTTTGAATGTCTATGTTTCAAATTACAGTTCCCTGGGTGTACTGGGTTACATTTTCCCATGAATGTCACTGTAATTTTCCAGCTCTATATTTTTAATCACTCTACTTCCCCTTTTACTACCTCTGTTTTCATTGATGCTTCCAGTTCCTTCAGATGTATGAAATAAGGACTCCGAAAATAGGGCTGTAGTACTTACTATCTGTGGCTTCTTTCTTTGTTATTAAAATTGCCCAGCACCTTTTCGCTCCCTCTGTGCTTTATTGAAAATGCTCAAGAAAACCCAGGAGATATCCTTTACATGACACAAACTGTCGGTTTGCCCATTTCCCAGCCTCCATTAGTATTTCTTTAGCAACTCTCACTTTTAGAGTCAGTTTTTATCCAATGTACCAGGCCAGTTTGAAAGTGCTTGAAGAAAGAGACCTCAGAAGACAATCTATCCATACTTCAATGAATTTTACATACTGAAAAGTGCCTTATTTTATTAGACTACTGATTTGGGGATATTTTGTAAAGGAAATATCTTTTTTGATGAGTCATCTGGTTTCCACACATTCCCAACTTAAAGGTGATGTCCCCTGAGGCCTGGAGCCTGATGCAGCAATCAGTTGCGGAGACAATAACCAGGTGAACCTGACCAGAGCTGACACAGGTTTTAGTGAATTAAAAGTCTAGTTGGCTTTAATGGAAGTTTCCTTGACTGCAGACAATTTGCCATTAGGCTTTCTCCCACAGTTTTCTTTACAATTTTGTTTTAATTTAATATTTATATTTCAGTAACAGTCCATCGTCCAAGTCAAGAAAACTATATTTCCTTTACTCTGACAAGACAATCAAGAAACATTTTTAAGTCTTAGTTTTTTTTCTGGCTAATGAGAAGGGGATTTCAGGCTACTTCTTCCTCACCTTTTAAAGGATGAAAATGTTGTACTACTGAAACTCATGGGCATGGCAGAGTGATTTCCCAGTTACTTCTAATAAAGAAATTCAGAACAGATGCGATATTGTATTCTTAAAAAAGAACTATTAAGGCAGCTTTACAGGACAAAACAATATGGTGGGGAAACCTAAGGTATATTTAACACACCATAATAAGTATTAGAAAATTCTACCAGTGTTATACAAGCAGTACTAAAGGGAGGGATAAGACCTCAGCTACATTTTCTGCTGCATATCCTGTGTGCCAGCAGCTCACGTCAGCCATTCCATCATCCCCAATATTTAGTAAGGTTTTGAGTTTGTTGTTTGTGAACAGTCACCAAACCAAACACATGCACCAAAGGCAAGATTCCTCTGAGGTTTCCAGGACTCTTGAGAGAACTAAAATTAAACAGAAAACACACTCAGATAAAGCATTGATTCCACTGCTTCAAGGTGCTTTTGAATTTAATTCCAACTGTTTCCAATCCCTTTCCTTTGAACTAGTTGAACTGCTCCTTGCTATATTTTTCAGTCAAATATTTCCATCAAAAATTCAGCATGACAGAAAGTAAACAAAAAGGGATTATTTTTGAAAAGAACAAACAAAACCATTTATTTCTCAGCAGCAGCTTTCGTCAACCAAAGTCCCATAATAAAAATATTTTTAAAAAGCCATCCTCTCATTAGGTGAGTCCCGAAAAGCTCCTGGTGACCCCTTGCCCAGGCTCAGCCTGGTCCCATTGTAAGGAGCACTCCCTTCTGGACCCCGTGGCTGGCAGTGGGATGTTGCTGTGCTCTCATTACCCTACCCAAGTTTTGCCAACACCCAGCAGAGAGAAACGATTTCAGCGTTCAGGCTTTCCTCGGTGTTAAACATAACCAGGAAGACCAGCAATATAATCAGAGCGTTGGTGGCATTATTTATCAGTGTATGATCATCTGTAGTCAGCTCCAAATCTCACCATGCCAAAACATAAAGGCATCAGAGGCCACTGGTTTTGATTGTCTGGGTTTTGCAAGAGTCAAACGTTTTGTTCATAAAGCAAACATTAAAAAGAAGACATGTCCCATGATCCCATTCCCAGAAGCCAGGTTTTATTCTCATTTGCTCTAAACCCAGGAACATCAATAAAGTGGCACCAGTCCGACTGCACTTAGAATCAAATCTCTAACCTTGTACTTTAAGATAACTCCCAATGTAGAAATAATGCAGTGGTTACCTCAGGTTAAATTCTGTCTCAGTTTCACCAGTGTATTTTCCATCACCTTCAGTGGGGACAGGATTCCACCCAGAAGATTTTGCTTTCTTTGAGGGAAGAATTTAAGTTCACCCATCTGGAGGAAAATACACTGACTTGCTGACAGTACTGCCTGTGCTGAGCACAGAAACACCAACAAGAAACAATGGGCTGCATTAATCCTCGCTGTTGTTTTTTGAAGTCAAGTTGCAGATAGTTTTTTCCCCTGACTTTATTTCTCATCTTTGCAACAACCTAAACGTGCTTTAAACATAATCTGTGTGCAGAACAGGGTTAAAATATAAAATATCACAAATCCAAATCCCTGGACTGAGGGACCAGGGACTTGGGGAGACAAACTGGTAAACGCTTCTTGTCAGTCTAGAAACTATACCACTGCCAAACCTGCTCATTTCAGAGATTTATTTTGCTAGAAAGGATTTTAATCTTCACATTTCAGATCCTCAGAGGAGGCAAAATCTTCCAAGTGCAGAGTCTGCAGCAGTGGTGAATCAACTATTGTAATATGCTGCCTCTAAAAATACTTCAGGGTAGTCAGGCATTAGGAAGGCTCCTATTTTGTGTGAACTGATCAAATACAGATGTTGCCAAAGAGTTGACCTTATTGACCGTGACTTAACTAGAGATTGAATGGCAGACAGACGGTCAGTAGTAGGGTGAAACCATGTTTTGGCGGTAGGGTGTAAATGTATATACAGTTTACAGGATGTGAACGACACCGAGCAAACATCTGTTCTATTGATAAATACATGCTTTACTTCCAAAAATTTTTATCCCAGGGAAACATGGTAAAAATAAATACTGCCCAAAATTGTTAGGTGTTTCGTGTGCATGCCATGGTCCTGGAAAACTTGAAATAGAAAAATATTAAAATGGTACTAACTTTTCTCTCTTCCTGCAATATCAGATTTCATATAAAACTCATCAGCTGAGCAGAGTATTAGTCTTGATCAATGGCAGGAAACCAGGGGATCAAATGTTAATAAATCAGAAACAGATACCTCCACTTGAGCAGAAACATGTCACCAACCTGAAAAATAGGGCAAATTATTTGACAACTTTTATATGCATATGCCTGGAGAAAATGAAAGCTTTTCATAAAATTTCCTAAAAGCTGAAGTAAAGGACAAGCATGGAGAACAAGTAACTTAATGAAGTAGCAAACACAGAACATGAATTCAAAGGGTCTAGGAACACCTTCATTTTCTTTGGGATTGGCATAATAAAAAACCAATTAAATGAAAAGACTTTAGCTAATACAACAACAATATATTTCTATGGCAAATTAGCTCTGTCCTACTGCTATTTCATCCTCTGGTGAAGGTAATGAAGCAACAGACTAGGCCTGTTTTAGTGCGTCACTGCCTTTACTCAAGAGCTAAATAGTAGCATCACAATTCCAACAAAATATTTACACTAAGTCTGAAGTGCTCAGAGAGATGCAGTGCTCTTCAAAGCAAGAAAGCTTGTAAAAGCCCAAAGACCAGCTTTATCTTTACTGTTTTTAAGGCACGATACCTAACTGTAGTAGTTCAAAGTTCCTTACATACATTTCAGACAAGCACTCTTGGAGTGTGGTCTTTAAATTGAAACTATTTGCTCCTGTGCATAACCTACTAAATTTAATTAGAAAATCCTGGTAGACCAGCAGGACAAAATTTCCCTTCCTTCCTATTTTCTCATTCCACAATCTATCACCTAGAGTAATTAGGACCAGTGAGGGATCATCTTCACTGGATTAACCTTAACTAAATTGTATGCATTCAACATGTGCTCTTTTGATTAACTTGAGCCTGGACTGCTGCCTTTGGTACACCCACCTTGTAATTCTACACACTTAATTAATTTCAGATGAACGGCAAAAAGGATAAGTTGAATTCTCCAATTAATAAACTGATATTAGTTAATGTTTTTAGCTTAACTTTTCCTTTTCTTCCTGTGCAAGCACAGGAAAACAAGAAAATAAGAGAGAGGTGGAAGTGAGCAAGCTTTGCCAATAAGCTTGTAACGACTTTTCAGGGCCTGATCCTGAAGCAGCCTAAGTAGATAATTTTCCCCCTGACAAGGAGAGGAATTTTGGCCAAAGAATCAGTCCCTACATTTAAAGTATAAAATGCAATAGGCAGGAACAGGATTTTTTTTCTTTCAAAATGATAAATAAGCATCATTTAAAACCTCCTCACCTTAACTCAGTTTTCCATATGGTTTCACTCATGCGTGGGTTTTCCTCATTATTAAAAAAATATATATATAATGTCACTGGCTATGGGCCCAATCCTCCAGGCCTTAGTCCCACAAGCATATTTTTCTCTTCTCTACTGTCATGAGGAGCTGCCTAACAGCCTTGTCTTGCATGTGTTCGCCCAGATAAGTAACTAACTTTGCTTTTGAATCTAACCCTAGTGAATTCAGCAGTATTTATCAGAGGAGTTGAATTACTCATGTAGAAAAATATTTGCAGGAATAGGCCCTAAAAATGTTACGGGAAACACAAAGAAACACCCAGAGAAAGACAGGAGGAAAATATTGCTCTCCAGTTCTTTTTCACCAAATTAACTGAGATGCTGATTATGAAGCAGGGCTCTTATTCTCCTCTGAGCGAATTGCTGTGAATACTGAGTTTCTTGTTTTTAATGTGTAGCTCTACTGAAGTTTCTTCTGACATTGGTAAATGTGTGGTTTCAGTAAAATTGACAGGAATAAAGCTAAATCCGCATTTAAGTATTTTGCTGAAATGGAGATTGGCTGTTCGGCATCTTTCAGGATTGAATATTAAGGGAGAGCAAAACCAGGTTCACAGAAAACAAGATATTTTCAGTTAGACATGTTTTTAAAATTAATTCTGTCTTGGTAAAATCATTCACAGTTTTTTCATCACAGAAATCAATATTCTAACAAATGCTGCCAGAACCGAATATTAGATACGTAATTCTATTGATAGTATATCTAAGGTAGCTATCAGCACCGCTGTTTGTGCATGGTTTATATTAACTGCCGATAGCTGACTTTTCTATTAAGAAGAATAACAACAAATAGCTGTAGGCAATAAGCTGACCTAGTAAGATTTTTTTTTCCTGAATTACTATTTGACTACTTAATCAAATCATCAAATATTATTTTGTTAGACACGTGTTTATTATAAATTAATATTTGTCTACTATTAAGAGTGAATTATTTGCTGCTGATTTGATTTACAGTCTTTAAAAAGTCATAGGGAAATTTGTTGAGTAAGAGCATTAGAAAAAGTTTTCAAAACATCTAAATAGTTAATGAGCCTTTGCCTCTCTGCAAAAGGTACTTTGACATCCTAATCAGTGTGGTAATCTCCCAAGTCATGTGGATACCTTTCTCTACTTTACCTTCCACTTGTAATTCTTAAAAAAAAAAAAAAAAATCAGACAAAACAGTTTGCATAGTAAAATCCCTCATGAGAAGGGAGGAAGTAATGATAGATTGTCTTTAAGTAAAATTGTCAGCATTTTGGGTCATTTTAAAACCACAAAACACGAATGCATGCAATTTCTGCCAAATGTCCACTGCATTTCCTTTGATTATATTAATTTCAAGAAAACAATAAAATAAGCTTACATTTTTAAGAGTCTGTTTAGGAATGATTGGAAAGATGCAAAGAATACTTGTGATACAGAAAAAAGAAACAGAGAGAGCAGAAAATAAAGGCTTGTTTAATACTGACTTACCTCGTAGCCAGTCACTATGCAAGATCTTATGGCTGAATACATTGTTTTTATTAGTGTCAAGTACTTGATTTAAAGTAAGACCTCGTCACCTTACTGAGAGATATTTTTCCTGGGGTATATGCACGTATCTATTTATCTATTGAGTGTGAGTATGTATATACACACACCTAGCAGTAGGCCTGGTTAGTGTCGGCTTGACTGAGAGAGGATGTTAGTAATTACTATTTCTCTAAACACTACTTTAGCATAGTTTAGTGTATCAGCTGGCTTCTGCTGCCAGAGGACCCGTGCTGCCTACTGGAAGTGGCTGCAAAGCCAAAAGCCACAGTAGGGGCCGTTTCCATCCCCGTGGAGCTCAGTGGCCTTTTGCTGTTGATTCAAGAGAAAGGGATTTTGCTTGGTTATTCTTTGGGCTGCCCGCAGGACATGGGGGGCATCTCTGAGCAGTGCTGGGTGAGGAAGCCCAGGACTGGTGCAAGACACGGGCAGTGGATGCTGGGCCGGTGTGTCGCAGCTGTGAGAGGCAAGAGCAGCCGTAGCCACACCACTGCTGCCCACCGAGCCAGAGCTGCTGGTCACGGAGGAGAAATTAAACTTTGGCTGATGCTGAAAATAGCAGCAATGGCACTTCTGCAGGAGCTGGAACTGTCCCCCCATCTGCACAGGGACGCTTTTGAAATGGACTTTCTCCGATCCCTCTTTTCTTCCTTGTGAATATGTTTTCCAGGAATCAAAAGCAATAAATGTAAGCTGAGAGCTGTTAATTTACCAAGTGATGCTGCAAATTTGCACAATTATTTTTGCCTTTTGCAGGCAACATTTGTACTGTTTTACAAATAGACCAAGTAAGGTTCTCTTGCATTAACATGAAGACAAAAAACAGCCTGCATGTGTTAATGGTAGAATGAGTCCATACTGAGAATAACTTCTGGTCTTACATTTTATGAGCCCAGTAAATCAAGAGCATTAAGGAAAAATATGACATTGCTGTTTCATGCAGTGTCCGCAACAAAGAAATTTTCACGTGAAAGAATAACAGAAAAAATAAGTAAAATGTATCTTCGCCTCACACCATTTATTATTTTATGGTTGGGTCGCTTTTAATCTCTCTTTTAGCTCTGAAGAGTTCCTTGAAATAAGTTTTTTTTTTTTTTGGTGGTCTCTCTAGTACCTTTCCCATAAAAAGAAAAAACTTGCCTGGTGATGTACTTCACTACACACACCCTTCACATTTTCTCTATATGTGTTGATTTTCTAAAACAGTTCTTTACATGGTTGAGAGCTTTCCATAGTATATCACCAGCTGTAATGTTACACACATTTAATTTTTACCTTGAAGTATTCTTACACCAAATCATTGATCTCTATTGTTCATTTTTTACTACAGTATTATTAAACAGTCTATTAAATAAAAAGAAATGTAGAGAAAGTACAAAAAAGGCACAGTATTATTCTGATGAAGATTCCTGGTGGTCCATCCTGTATAAAACTACTTATTAGGAATATGTTTCAAACTGGCACCATAACACTTATACTTCATAGTTGTTAAATTTAATTGTATAAATAGTTACTGACTGTATTTGGACTGTTTTTAAAAAGTGAATGGGTAATAAATCACCTCATGAAAAAAAATCATGGAACATCCTCAGCTACAACTGGGAGACAACCTCCAGTTTTTGTCAATATCTACAGCAATTAGCTCTGATATTGAACAAAATTAGAACTCGATCCTCCAAGAATTTATACACATAAGTAGTTCTACAGGAACCAATCAATACCCTCTGTAGTTGTGGAAATATTCATATGCATATGGTCAATCATAAGTAAGAGTTTTTCAGGAAAAGGGTGTATTTTTCTAACAATGAGTAATTTTTAGGGTTCAGTCCTGCTTTCTCTACATTTTGGCAGAACAACCCATGTTAGTAGGAGTAGGATTTTGGGCAAATGCAACATAAATTCTGAAGGCAGTAAACATATTTTTCCTTTTAGTGCAGTGACGGCTCTTAATATTAAATCCTATATTCGACATGAATAACCACCCAGCAGGGTGAAACAGAATACAGGATAACTCCGGCATTAAGTGATTTTTCTGCAGCCTACACGGTGCTTTCAATATTGACATGTGCTCTGCATACTTCCAGTTTTTTTCTTAAAAGCTATTGTAATGCCTTGGTTCCATATACAGTATTCTTGCACTGGGCAAGAGCTAGTGAAATGTAGTGCCTTTTACATCAGACCGTTTCTAAGCTGTAATGTAATTGGTACTATTTATTGAATGAATCCCACCAAAGCTAGAAGAAAGATAAAGCTGCTGCTTTCAATTATGCAATCAAGAATGTAAAAAAGCAAAGCTGTAGATCTGGGGTGGAAATCATTATATCTGATAATCACATTTTAGAAGACTGCTATTGTAGTTGATTTTACTACAAAATGGAAAACACTGAACAATAAAGTCTGCTGACCTATCCCAAACTGTACTGTTTAATCAACTCAGTTCTAGATCATTGTTGGCTTAGACAGTAATCCAATATGTTAGTTTTCACTATTTGAGAAATCAATATTGAAACTAAATCAGACTCCTACCAAGAACTCCGCAGTAATGACAACCTGATATCCATCCGGCTATTAAACATCGTGGCTTGCTTTAAATTCATCTGTTGCATTCACAGTTAAATAGATCAAAGCTACAGCTTTTGGGCCAAAGACACTTAAGAGACTTCCGCCTAGTAGAAGCGTTCAGCTCTCAGTAGCCCGTTAGGGGCTGAGACCTTCCAGCTCTGGGTGTTGTTGAAGAATGAGCACTCTGAAAATATGTCTCAGTCATACAAGAACCTCTGAGATCCCGTTCTCCAGAGCAAAAAGGAAGGACTGTGTCCTCCCTGGCATCACTGAGAAATAATGGCAGTCCTATTTCCAAACCACACCATCAGTTAACGTGCCCCTTCTCCCCACTTCCCCTGGGGGATTTCCCTCCCTGATGTTGCCCTCCTCCAGAGGGGATCCCAAACCCTGCCTATGTACCCCAGAGGGTATTTCTGCCCCTGCTTGCCCCACATGGGTCAGCTTGTGTCATTGCCAGCTCCAGAGCAGCAGGCACTGCCACCTCCCCTGCCCTCACAGGGGCAGGCAGAATGCACATAAATACCATGAATACTTAGTGTGATGGGAGCTCCAAATCCCTTGCAAATGTCACCAATAGTCTCCAAATCAGGCCAATGCAGAGAGCAGCCTGACTGCAAAGCCAGCAAGGAACGAAATGGTATTTAAATATCAGTAGGATATATGCTGCATGGTTGCTCATGGAAATTGGCAGCTAGTGAATTAATCAACATGAATCCACAAAGCAAGAAGCAGGAATCAGATAATCTTTATAAATTATTAGAGCCAGAAGAGATTTATCACAATGGCTTGTGAGGCAGAGTAAGTCTATTTGTCTATTATCCTAATTAGATCCTTCAATCTTATAAAAAAAAACTACCTCTGAGAGAAAACCATGTGTATGATATAAACACATGCATTTTGCTCCTGTTCAGATAACCACCAAAGTGATTAAACCTTTGTAAAGTCATTAACAATGTTCATACAACATTGTTTATTAGGTCTTAATTATTCAAGATACCAGAATATCACACACTTTCATTAACTATTTTAGCAAATGCATAACTGCAGTATCATAATGACTTTATTTGGCTTTCTTGTTTTCTGTAAGGTTTTTTTTTTTCCCCCTTTTCATGATCATTTCCTATAAACAGATATATTATATGTAACATACATACACTTCAGGAATGTCTTCATTTTTATCCTGGCATTCACATCTGTCCTTGTTTAATGCTCTGCTGGTGGTCTGGCTCCATGGTATGCCCACTGCAATGTTCATCTTAAACAATATTTACATTGATTAGGCACCCCAGTGCACTAGAGGCGCTTATTAGAAAATGAACACAATATCCTGGGATAACAGCAAATATCTAACTGTTTTCTTTCTGAACCTCTATTAATGTTTTGTTTAAGTATATAAACAATTGACTGTCAAAATTGGAAGGTGACGGAAAAGAACACTGTGTGAATGTATAACATAGAATTCTCTGTGTGCAAAACATGCAGTTGATAAACATGCAAGGAATGGTCACAGTGATGCATTTTTATAGAGATTTTAGTTGTATCTGTTACAATTCTGAACACTTTATTTTACGTGTAGGCACAGTAAAACTCTGTCCTGTCACTAAAATCTTGTAAGCTCAATAAATAAAACATAAAAGTGGAGTAGGAAAGCATATTTGTACAAACAAAATTATGGCAGGATTAAATATTTTGCCTACATCACATAATATGCTTGTGGAAAAAACAAAATTGAACTCTTATCTGTGACAGCGAGGATAAGCCATTAACATAATCCATTTAAAAAAAAGCACTGATTAAAAATTGACATTAGTCATATGAACAAAATTATGTCTGTGCTACTGCTTTCCTGGACATGGGCAATGGATGTTAGCACTGAGCAATTTATGTCTGATATAAATAACCATAGAGGAGAAGGTACAGTGTGACAGCCATCTTCCCCATGTGTCTGGCCAACAAAAGCCATCGGTCAGTGGTTAATAATTTCTTAAGCTACTACACCCTGCCTGCCTGCAACCCCATTGTCTTCTGTGTGTTAGCAACGCATGTTTTTCAGTTTCTTCACTTGCCTTAAGTCAATTAACATGAGGCCGAGTCCCAGTTAAGGGCTTGAAATGGTTCGAAATGTTTGCTCAAATTACAGATCAAACCCCATGCTTGATTACTCCATCATTTTTAACTTGTCCTGCATAAACATGAGGGCTACAGATTGTCTTGACTCCAGTGGTTAATAGAAGTGAAGCAAATATCCTCTAGTGAAGATGCACTAGTGATGGTCTGCTGCTTTGGACAGGCAATGCAGAAACACGCAACAGAGAACATGTGTGAAGATACGTGTCCCTGCTTTGCTCTGACAGCTTTTTCACCATGAGGGTGGTGAGGCACTGGAACAGGCTGCCCAGAGAAGCTGTGGATGCCCCATGCCTGAAAGTGTTCAAGGCCACCTTGTATGGAATTTTGAGCAACCTGGTCTAGTGGAAGGTGTCCCTGCCCATGGCAGGGAGGTTGGAACTAGATGATCTTTAAGGTCCCTTCCAACCCAAACCATTCTATGATTCTTAACATTCAAGATACATTACACTTGCTCTTTTCTCTACAGTAGTTAGGGGCTGGACTTAATTCTATATAGCAATTTTGAGGATGAGAAAAGTCTGAAGAATGTTGTCTGCCTGGCATGGCTGAGTCTAAATTGAGTACTGCATTTTGTTCTGGATGTGAAGAGGTCCCTAGAAGTCTGAAGGTCTTTTCTGATTGCAAGGGCCTGAGCTACTAAATTTGGAAATATTTCAGCTGGGTGGTGCTATGTAAAGTCACAGCAAAGCCCAAGTGAAAATGGACTAAGAAAAGCCAGAGGGTAGTTTGGGCAAATTGCTTGAAAGAGTTTCAGTATGGGACCCCAGAGCTTCAGTTGGGATGGTTATTTGCCAGGGGTCACTAGAGAACAGGGAGCACAGAGGCAGTAAGAGACAATAACACAAAGAAGATGCTTGAGTCTGAAGAACTTTTGGTGTTTGCTGGTGTTTTTTTTTTTCCTTTTTTCCTTTTCCTCTCCTGAAATCTAGCATTTTCACATCTACCAAGAGAAAAGTTTAAAAAAATCCAAAGTTTTGATTCTTGTTAGGAAGCCCATATTTGCCAGGAAAGAAGGGTGCTCACTGTGAATGTTAAATACATTTTGTGTGAGCCCTATTTGGATGTTCAGGAACAGCAGGAGCACAAGCAGAGGAACAAGCTGCGAGAAGTCAGGGAGAAGCAATGGCAAATAAGAGGGTGTTGTGAAGCTCAATTTTCATCAGTGGGTTTTGTCTTCTCTAGCATCAGCTTCTTCTGTCTCCAGTTACATCCTCCAAGCACTGAGAGAGCTGGAGGAGGGCACGTCAAGAATCATATGTGTCTTCCTGATGTTCTATGCCATTAAGGGGCTTCATGCCCACATCGACTGGGGCAGTCTTGAGAGAAGACACGTCTCTGGGACTTCATAGGCACAAACTGTGCATGATCAGAGGGAACTGGCTGAAGCCGTGAAGTCTGAGCCCCTCAATCTGACCCTAGCTCAAGGGGTGCCTGTGTCCTCAGTGTGCCATGCCACAGATGTCAGACACTTCCAATAACATCAAAATGGACATAGAGTAAGAAGGGGCTAATCCATCAGTGCCATTTGGGAATAACTTCTGAGATGTTTGCAATATCTAAAAGTGTTAGCAAAGGCAGTCTTCTATGACCTTCTCCTGGGTAGGAATAGCAGTTTGTGTCTGGCTATGAAAACTTGCTGGTGGAGATGTTGTACCACAGGATTCTACTCCCTTTAAGAGAGAGGTTCTTTTTACAGCTTTCTCCTTGGTTCAGAAAGGGTTTGAGGTGCCCAGAAAAGATGTTGTGGTTACTCTTAGCTGAGAGTCATGACAGTACAAAACACAAAGTCCTTTCTTATGACAGCTTACAAATTTGGAGCTTTCATACATACAATCTATGTGCATATGTGTAGACTTGTTCAAGACTTGTTTAAGTCTGCACAAAAGCTTATAAATATATAACTATCTTAGCAAAACTCTTGTGCTGATTTATTAGCTGAGGAGTAACATACATTCCTCTGCTTTTTATTAAAATATTGTTGATGATGATGGAAAGGAAGAGATTTCATTTTCAGAATAGGAAGAAAAAAACCCTGAAAAAATATTCTAAGTAAAAAGGTCCTCTTTTGAATTAAATGTCGTTCTAGTATTTTTTTTAAACCATCCCCTCTAAATCTCTGAATCCTGTACTTAGCTTCTGAATGTTCGCAAAAACATGGGGATGGGAAAGAGAAGTCATTAAATGCTGTGAACCAAAATAAAGTTTACATGTACAAAATGTCACTTTACTGTGGCATATGAGTAAGAAAACATCTGTCCGAAAAGTGATTGATTCTGACATCTGTGAAGTAGGTATAAGCAAATAAAAAGTAATTCCTCTAAATCTTGTTTTGCAGCATTGGTTAAATGTATAAAATAATGCAAGCTATATATTTAAGATGCAACACAAATTAAATATGGTTGCGTTCAATCCATCTCTGAAATATGCGATCTATCACCACATTTTGTGTCCCAGAAGTTCACCAGGACTGTTTTATGAACTCTTACTAGTTTATTTTTTAATATTAAAAGATGGAAAAAGGCCTCTTTCTGTTTCACTGTTCTCTACCAGTGAATCATGGGTCCCTTGCTACTCTGAGAGGAAAGTTGTTTTAGTAATTCTGGAAATAAACCTACTGCTAAGTCAGCATCACGGCCGAAAACGACAAGTTTCATATTAAGAAACACATTAGAAATAGTAAGTAATGGTGTATCTCTTAGCCTCCCTCACTGAAATTAGCTGGTGCATGAGGAGCTGGTTTAACAACTGCTGTATATACTGGGTGTGAGAAATAAGTCTTGTATATTGTCAGCATGAAAAATCAGGTTCATTTAATAGGAAAGAGAATAACAGAATTCAAGCTAAAATGCAGAGCTGTGATGGAAGCAGCACTAAATATTTTATTTACAATGGCACTCCACTACAAAATTCTTAAACGTAACCCTAAAACAGATCAATATGAAAAGATTTTTGTTTTCAGTTTTCTCTGCTAGTTGATTTTCAAATAAGCAGTTTTAATAGCCTTGCTAAATCAGTGTATACTTACAGATAAACCAGTGGGATTTTGTTACTCTGTTTATCTGGAATTCTAGCTTTTACAGAGAAAATAATTGGAAACAAAACATTTCCCAGCAATCAATCTTTTCTTTCTGATTTGCTAAACATGTCCATATGTAGTTATTGCTTATATTTGGAAGACCGGTAGCAGTTTTCGAGGAGAAATATGCTACAATTGCAAATTCAGGTAGTCATTTGGCAGTCATAGGGAGAAGTCTTTGTATTTTTTGTGGTAAAAGGAGCTCAGTAATTTACTGCTACTTATACCTAAATATTGGACAACATTTTCATGGCATAATTTTTAGTCTGTTAGAGAAATACAGGTGATTTTTCAAATAGTATTCAGCACCTTGTTGTGGAGGAGAAAGCTGCTGCATCCTTCCCCTCTTCATCTCTGGGCCCGATTCTGCCCCACCGATTGTCCCCAGCTCACCTCTGCAGCCGCCACCACGACATCACTGCTTTACATGCTCTGAAATCTGAATTTTTGCCAGTGACTCGTCTTCAGAAGATCCAAAGTCCAGTGAAACAAATATGAGTCTCAAAACTGGTTTCAATTTAATTTGAACCAGAGTCAGCTCAGAAAAGAAAAAAAAAAGCAGCAGTCTCTGATAGGCAGGATTTCTTAAAATGTCGCAGTTCTTTGATTATAATTTGGGTTTCTAGCCCAGGGAAATGCTGCATATTTGCGTGAAGTGCCTCCTGACTGTACAGAAGCATTCACTGAAGTCTTTCACTGTCTGTCTGTCTCTTTTCTGCCTTTAAATGCCTCACCGAAAACTGGACCCAAAGTCTACTGAAGACTTCTACAAATACATAAATATTTCCAACTAGTAATAACACAATATTAAATATTAGAGTCTACATTAGAAGCATCACCGTGACATTGCATGTTTTAAGCTACAAAATTTTTGCAGAGGAGGAGAAACCATTAGTACTAAAATAGTGTGCTTGTTAAATAATTTTACACAGGTGTATCAAGAATCATATTTTAAAAAATGTTAACATTAATATTCCCTGGGACTTGTTACCAGCAAGTGTCACTACGAAAGATAATGAAAAAACTTACTGTAAAACCTCTGAGTCCTTTTTCTTTTCTTCCCCTCTCTCACTGTAGCATGAATATGTGGTGAAAAGTCAGAATTTTGCAGAGGAAAAATGTTCCAAGACACTGTAAAAGCGTCTTTCCCTTCCCCACAGCCCAAGGGAACACTGACTATTTCAATAATCAGTGCGAACTTTTTGGTTACGATTTCTGTTTCCTTTCTCTGTCTCTCCCTCCCTCTCAATTTTTTTCCACCATCATACGAGTATTACTGTTTTCTCAATAAAGGAAGTAGAAGAGCTGTGTGGCAGCATTTATTTTAAGAAAACACAAAACGTGTATTAAAATCAGAGGTAGTTTAAAAAGAAAATGTCAGGCAGGAATTACAATCTTAAGAGGGGGGCAGAAAGATGAGAAATACTACAGGAGAGCAAATTATAAATACTGAGCCTTTGCTCAACATGAAAAGCCGCACCTATAGAGAACAAATTCCATGCATTTTACTTACATCCCAGCTTCACTGGGGAGCAGCGCTCAGATGTGAATAACCGTGAATTATCGTCAGTATAATGGAATCCTGCAATTTACCAAAAGGAGCAGGAAAAATGGACTTTTGCTAGAACTTTCATACTTTTCAGTCAATTTTTACTAGTCAGACATATGGACTATGTTAGCACTTCAGGTTACTGGCCCAAAGTCAACCTTGAAAATTAATTTCCCAGAAATATAGAAATTGCCATTTTTCACACCTTGGATAGAGAAGGCCAAAACAAGTAAAACTAAAAGCGTTCAAATACTAGGTTTGAATTAGTTGATTTCCTCTGAAATAGCAGCTCTATCAGGATGACAGAAATCTTGGTATACAGAGGCATGTGACCCATCACAAATCTGGTTATAATTATGGGTTTCAAAACAATATCTAATAAGCCGAGGCCCAGACAGCAGTGTGCTATAGTGGAACACATCCAGTATTCATTAGAGATGTACAATCTAGAAGTCCAGGGTTTAAAGACAGTTTTCAGACACAATTTTCCCACTTGTCTCAGGAATAAGGTAGAATAGCAAAAACAGAGGTAATAAAACGTGGTCAACCTCAATGACTTGGCGTGCATTCTTGGCAGTAGTAAAATAGAGCGACCACAGCTTAGCTCTGAGAGTGAACTTGCAACACCCTGAATTTTGCATCCTTTTCTTTCTGTGGCTGTTTTTGTTGGATCGAAGAAATCATCCATTTACTCATATTTTCAAAGATGACACACCAAAACCTCATCCACCATAAAAATACACTTAAATACACCACCATCTCTGGGAAATAGCACATTTCTCTTTGTGAATTATTGTGATTCGCCAATTATCACAAAAACTGAAAGAGATATTGATATCCAGTAAAGGTGGAAGAAGAATTACAGTGTGGAGGGATAAGATCATGAATCTTTCCTTGGCTTTTCTGCTACTGGTTTTGGGTCTGTATGAGAACAACCGTGGCTAGCTTGTCTGCATGGTCTGAACCTGTAAATCCTGGATTTAAAATCAAGATCCTCAGCTCTTGAAGGTAAAAGATGAAGCCCATCAGTGAAGAGACAGAGCAGACTTGTAAAATTCCATATGTGCTATTGCCACAAGAGGGGAACATGTCCCAGTGCCAGAGTGAGAAATATCCAGATTAACTGTCCAGCCTACACTTGCCAAAATGAGAACCAAAAGTGTGGTGTGTAAATATATACATAATCATCCAGAAGAGCTTTTACCTTTGGATTGCATATTTGCAACAACTCACTCAAATGGCAGTTTAATTTACAGTGATAAAGCCATATGTATTTGCTATTATATAGTCTTTCTTAAGAAAAATGCATCTTGGACTACGTAAACATTGCCTCCAAATGTTGCTTATTCATAGGAAAAAACCCCTTTTTTAACAGACAGGCATTTTCTAGAAAAACAGACTTTTGCAAATGTACCTCTCATTGAAAAATACCCTGTTTGGTGCCTGTGAAAATAAAGGGTGACTGTTTAGGAGGCTGATGTCCCTCTACTACAAATGTATGCTGCAAATAACACTAAGATGATTGTGACTTTAAAAGAACTAGCTTCATTGTTTGGCTTCAGCACAGTGTGAGAGGGATGCAGAGGGTGAAATCTCTGGATCATATACCAAAATAAACATTTCCAATCTAATACACACACACATAGAGGGAACAGTTAAAATATAACAATCCCCAACCCGATATAAAATCTGGTACAACAGAATCAGTTAGAAAAAAACCCCCACCATGCTTATAAATGTATTCTATTAAATTAATTAGAAATATTTCTCCAGATTGAGCCATTTCTGGCTTCTAAAGGTGCACAGGTACCCTGCATCATTCTGAAACATGCTCAGAACCAGGACTGTGTGTCAATATGTAAACAGTCCTGTGACGTGATGGTGTCACTCTTGCACTTAAACACCAGAGGTCTTATCCAGGAAAGTACCGAGCAGGATGGAGTGCAGAGGCCATGCTGATGTGTAGGTGCTGAGAGAATCACTCAGCACCTCGAGGGATCAGATTGCAACATGGTGCATCCAGCACAGTGGGGCGCAAGGCAGTAAAAATTAGATTTGCCATCAAAAAAAAAGAAAAGCAAGATACGACTTACTGTCACTGAAGTTCAGACATACATCAAGGAACAAAAGCCAGTTGGGTCCTCAGTAAGCTACTTTAAGCAACCAAAAATATTGCTACCGTGGCAATATCTTGAGATTTTCTCTCAAAAACAGATCACATTTTTAGCCAGGTTTGTAACCCGAAGCATAAAATCCTTTAAAATAAATTACTTCCCATTTTCCCTCTGTTGCACAACAGCTTCCTTCTTCTTGTTGTCGGGAATGCTGGAGTCCCGGGGACAACTGGGGCCGGCTCTGCCCTTGCACGGCAAAGGTGCGCAGGGATTTGGCAATTTGCTCCTTCTGACCAGATGAATATCTCAATTACTAGTTCTCACTGAGTAGCTAGAGACACATGTATCCACAGCTGAAAATAGTCTTTTTTTTTTTTTTTTTCCCCCTTGGTGTTGGAGGAGGCTAAAGGAAAGAAGACAGAGAGAAGGAGCGGCAGCTCAATGTTTGCACTTATGCGGCGACTAATTGCTGAAATAACGCCCAATTTTAAAGTGCATGGCTTGGTTTCTAACAGCTAGTGAGGTTTTCCTCAAACTGAAAGAAAAAGTCACGGTTGTCTTCCACCAAAAAGTTGTTTTTGCTGCTCCTTACCCATGATCTCCTGAGGTGATTCTGGTCAGAGGTAGCAGCAGCCTGTCCTTTCTATTCATCCAGCTCCTCTGTTCCTCTCTCCCACCACTGATACACAAGATTTCACTAGTGCAGGAGAAGGCAGGGTGTTTGCTTTCAAACAGGAAGCAAAAAGGACAGACTCCATCTGGGGTACAAATTTAACCACAAGTTCCTTGTATGACTAAGTGTGACTATGTACCATCCTAAGTTTCCCTTCAAAATCTGACATGGACAGAGGCTGGTGAATACATTCATGCTTGAAATGAATTTAAGCAACGCTCTGCTAAAGGGCAAAGAGTGCTTCATTTCAGAGGGAGGTCAGACTCTACTGCTATCCCGAGATGTCACAAGGAACGACTTAAAATAACTGCCAGAAGTGGATTCCTCATTTGCTGTGTACCAATTAAGCGGGACCCAGCATGGCCTAGGTCATGCATAGATGGCGGTGAATGTAAACGCAGCCTGGCTCTCGCATTTTCCCCTTCTGAACTAGCTGAGGAGCCAGGCAGACCCCCCCAGCTGTTCCTGTGCATATGCCTCTGTTCACCCTTCCTGCTGTAGATTGATGCTTCCAGCGAGCGCTGGTACGGGGATGGATGGCATCCAGAATGACTCATAACAAAGAGCATATGGCAGGACTAGACGTAGCGATCTAACATCTGTTGTGCTGCCTGTTATTAGAATTTCTCACTTCTAGTGGAGCTAGTAACCAAAACCAATAAATATTGTCTTCACAGGTCCTACCTGAGGAAATCCCATATCCTCTTGGTTTTCTCACCACTAATTCTGTTCAGTGCAAAAGAGGAGAATTATTTCTTCTTTAGGTATTTAAAACCACAAAAATTCACTCAGAGCTGTCTGAAGATCTATACAGAACAATAACTTGTCTTTAAGCTTATTCCTTTCCCAAAGGTTTCAATGACTCTCCTATTCCACACCCCAAGAGCCAAAGTTCTGTGGTCACTGCATTAAGAAGACAGATATAAGTTAAAAATAAACAGGATGAAAAAGCATCTTCCAAAAAAATAAATACGTGATAAGCTCACTGTATAGTCTCCACTACAGTGTGGTAGAGGCCACTGCAACTGTACCTAATGCAGGAACTGTATCTGAAAGAAACAAGAGGCATTACCTCTATTTAATTTTTAAGGTTTTTTTTTCGCAGATAATTTTTCTTCAGAGACAAGTGGGACTGTAAGTGTAGACGTGTAAAACTGGAAAATCAGCTGATGAAGCAGAATGTCCACTTTGCAAAAGATTCACTGAGTGAGGACATGAAATATAGTGGGCGGCTCCTTGCAAGCAGAGATTAAACCATGTATCAAAACTAACACATCGACCATCAAAAGGTATCCAAAGAACAGCATTGTGACTGGATGATCTAAGTTACTCCCTTTCAGCCGAGAGATGCAAAGAGTTGCCAACAAAAATGTTAGGATTTGACAAGACTTGGCAAATTGCTGGGATATAAATTCATGTTTTGTGAGTTATAAGGCCTTCCAGGAGATGTGACAAATCCTGAAAAAGGGTGGAAAAGCATGCACGGCCCACAGAAACTTACTCCCTTTTCATGGACCTGCCAAAAGAAAGGAAATGCAAAAAAAAAGTGCACAAGAGACTTGCCAGTGCCAGACTTACCATTTCATTTAATAAGCACACTTCATAAAATGTTGAAAAAAATAAATGATTGTAATAAAGGGTACGTATATTATAAATAGTGACTAGTTCAGAAAGCAAAAGCATTAAGTTTTTGCCCTAGGGACAGAGAAGCTATTGATACTGGGATCAAATGTCCTAACCCAAAGAATCGCACAAACACACACACAAAATTAATAATGCTATTAATGGTTATCTCTAGCATGTATATGCAATATCTCTTGCAATGTTGGCTATTGTTAATATTCCAGATGTTACAGGTAATGGTAGAAGCCATTAACTGCCATCAACTCCTCCCAAAGTGAATGAAAGTTAGAGCTGTGCGGGGCAGGCCTGGAAGAGGAGCAAAAAATTTATTTTCATGCATGTCAGGTATTAGATACTGTCCTTCATCTGATCAGTTGTGGTTCGTAACAAGTAGGGATGGGAAAGCAAGAAAGAATCTATTGCAGAGTATAAGCATGACTCAGGGGAGAAACAGCCTTTCTCAGGGTCTGTGTGTGACCTGTCTGAAGCTTTAAGACACAACCAAAGCCATCAGAGCTCTCCCTGGCTCATTATGCAGGTCACACACCTGTGGCTTTAACAGGTTTCAGGTGGTGGTGTCAGTGACAAAATGACACAGTGGGCCAGTGACCAGGGCTATCCAAACACCCTTCTGAAGAGCCACCCAAGCAGAAGGGAAGGATGACGTTAACGTTGGATGGAGCTGGGAGCTGTGAGACAGCACCAAGAAAGAGCTGAATATAAGCAAAACTTGTTGTGGCTGAGATCACTTATTAGGCTACAGAAAATCCTCACAATAGAAACAGTGCACAACGTATTCAGTTCACTTTGGAAGTATAAATCTGAAAGCAGGTAACCCAGAGCAATTCTGGCATGGCAAGATCTTGTAGTGGATGTGGGACTGGTTTAATACCATT
The DNA here is from genome assembly GCF_036013445.1 of Caloenas nicobarica. NCBI lineage: Eukaryota > Metazoa > Chordata > Aves > Columbiformes > Columbidae > Caloenas > Caloenas nicobarica. Next base: position 93,232,685 of record NC_088247.1, on the reverse strand, counting down.
TCAAGCAGCCTCCACCATGCTAAACCAAAATTTCTTCGGAGCTAAACTGCAGAGGAATGTGTCTTAAATGATAAACAAAGATAATTAAACACTTCAAAACTGATCACGTATAGTATTTATCAGCAGAGAATCTGCATTTTAAAGGATCTTAAGGAAAACGGAACTAATTGCTCAAAAACTTTTCCTTCCTTTGCTTTTTAAAAAATGTGTCTCCTTTAATTTCCTGAGATAAAATGTGACCTTTAGAATATAAGGTTGCTCATAATTAAGCATTCTAACATACAAAGTGATGGAATTTACTTTAAAATATTGCCCTCTGCAACTGCCTCATGGGATACACATCTTGTTTTCCAGATGGTAACAGAATGTAGCAGTTGTGTAGTTATGATTGGATTAGTGGATTTTATTATATGAATGCCTATACTAATTTTCCATTTTGATATGCATCTTCTCTCTGTTTTCTGATGACTGAGACCTTTAATAATATTATCTGGAGCACAGTGACATCTGAATGGGCCCCCAAGCACAAATTTAAATTGGTCACTTCAAGCACAGAGTCTTTCACATGGTTAAACATTCTTGCAATACAGCCAAAATGTCCATGACACCATCTTCATCCAATGCCATCCATCCTCATCCAGTTACATCATTTGCTAACAACTCTTACTTCTTCTTCCTATCCCAGGTGCACAGCTTAGCATCTCCCTTCCTGCTCATGCTGCCTTCCCAATGCTCATCTTCACATTTCAAGACGATAGATGAGAATGACATGGACCAAAATGCCCACATACAATCATCCTCAGATCTCTTCAGCCTCTTCTAACTTCACCACTGCAGAACTGGATCCAAATAAAGAAAAAATAGTCTATAAAACAAGTTGTCAAAATCCTTAAAAAATATATCAGATTCTCTTCAGTTTGCCAGGACTCTATTTCCTACCCCAAATGCACTGACTCCCCACTTACACTCTAAAAACTAAATACACACCATCATTCAGCTCTCAGCTCAACATTCCCCGTTGAATTGAAGAGTTGCCCTTCCATGTCCTTCTCTCTTTCCCCCCAACTGGCATACATATTTAAAAATATATATACATATGTATATATGTGTGTGTGTAGCAAATATACACTTCTATACACACACAGAGACAGAAAAATCTTGAAGATTACCTAATTGTGGATTTAGTGACACAGATTTAAAATTGTCATGTGGGAATATTTCTCTCAATTTATTATTAGCACAAACTGGCTTGCTGTAGTTTTACAGAACTCGAAAGAGTTGCTCAAAATGCAATTCTTTTCTTCTAGAAAATAAACAGAAAAATGTAGTCACTCTGCTGCTACCCTGACATCTTCATTGCATTTTCTGAGCAAGGTACAATTTTGCTCAAAGAACATGTTCTTGCGTGCCCAAATATGCATCAATGTTCACTTGTACAGTCACACATAAACAGTTCACAGTAATATTTGACCCAGGTATGAGCTCCAGAGTAATTGTCTTCTGGCATTACTTTGTTCTGCAGTCAATAATCAGTAAGACACAAATTGTGCCTGATGTTATCACAGTTCAAAAGTTTCACCCCTTCAACTGATCTGTCAAATCTTTGAGAGAGTCATGCTTCATGCTTGCTGCCAGTCATCTCATCATCGCTGAATTTCCACACCCTTCTTTTGATGTGCTCAACTCACAGAACAAATCATAGAATATTCCAAGGTAATAAAAATGTGGTATATAATCAGTTCTACTATATGAAGACTTAGCAATTTGAGAACTAGCACTTAGACTTATTTTGGTTACTTCTGTTTCTTACTGTTCTATCTCTAGGGTTTTAAATAATGTCTGAATGGACTGCAGAAGAATCTTGACTTCTCTCTCTCTCTAAAATCATATCCTGTCTTACAGCTGGCAGGAAACCTCCTAGAGGAAAAAAATAAAGGACACATTTTTAATCTCAGCCCAGTACAATTCAGTACATGGACTCACAGTTCTCATACTGTTCTCCAAATTGCAATTTTCCCATTATTTGCAAAGTGAAAAGAAAATGATCTTATGAAGTTCCTCTCAGAATCATAGTTGAGATGAACATGTGTCATGGACCTTTCAAAGCGTATCTCTTTGTTGCTGAGATAGACTCAAACTATAGAATGTACTGTAAATCCCAAAATTGTATTCCCAACTTAGACAATTTCCTTCCCAAGCAATAGCCCGAAGTCAATAAGGACGATCTGATAATTTTTATTCAGACCTAAACTCCAATGTTGGATGTTTTGATGAGCCTCCCTTATCAAAAGCACATCAAATGCTGTTTTAATATCAGAATTGGTCTTTTCCTGAAAGCAGAAAGACACTTTTATTGTAAAAGCTGTAAAACTGCTAGATAAAAAGCATCAGAAGAAATATACTATTTTTGTGTAGAAGGGGCTATACCAATAAGTACAGGCTAGAAATGGTCAGTCAAGGATTTTAGACAGATAATGGACTGATGATAGGAACTGAGCTGCTGCTGAGAGGACTTAAATAGAAATTTATCATTTGATATCATGAATAATGAGTGGTTGAGTGAGACTCCTAGATGATCCACCTCAGCACTGGATTCCGTCACTCTCTTTGCTTTTTATTCCACCTGTGGTGATGAAGAGAAAGTGCAGAAACAAGAGAATAGGAGGAAAAAGACATCTCTTGTTACTGTCATGTAAACATTTCATTCTGAATCACAAAAAGTATATAAAATCATCCTTCGTTTTCTTCCCTCTGTACAGCTCAAGAGTGAAATATATTGAACCCAACAAATCATCTGCACAAGTTTTATTTAACCTTCCTCATGACGAATGCAACATTTCAGTCTCTTGTTCTCAACTGTATCACTTGGCTTTTCTAAAGGAATAGGATGTTGCATGTTTCTGGTTATGGCATAGCTAGCTAAAACTAAGTGATATTAGGCTGGTCCTCATAGTCAGCACTCATCTTATTTCAGCTTCAAATTATGTTAGAGAAGACCATAGTGCTCAATGTGCAAACAGAAGCAGTCCAGAGGAATAGACCTATTTTGCGGAGGGCTCTGCCTGTAAAAGAACCCACCTTAGCATGATATTTTCCAAAGTTCTAGCTCGACTGATCCAAAGTAAAGCTACTCTGCTGCACCATCTAGTGACAATGACAACTGCACTTCAGACAGCTGACCTAATGAAAATATTACTCTGTTCCTCCAGCCTTATCTCTTGACAGTAACAAAGAGTGAAATCACAGTGCCTTTGAAGCCATGGGGGACTGCCTGTTATCTTCAATGGGTTGAGGATGTCATTAGTGCTCCCCAAACACTTCCACTAACAATGGAGGAAGAAAAAAATCTCATAATTCCAATGATTCTTATGTGACGTCTTTCTGACCGTAGTATGGCCATTCTGTGCAGAAATGAGGCTGAAGCACAACGTCCTGATGGAAATGCAAACCTTCCTAAAATTCTGTTTGCTTGGATCCTGGGTTTTGCTTTGGGAGACTCCATGGTTCATTAACTACAGTTCATTTTACCGTGGCCATTGTATTACACGTGATACAAGTTTCAAACTAGGAAGCCTGTTTCTTTTATAGAACTCTCTTTACTGTCAAACTGAGACATGCAAATTACTCTTGTTTGGATGGAGGTCTGCATATTTGTAACTGTGAGACTGCAGCTTTCTCTGAACACATAGTGCCCCTAGCTAGAGAGAATAGCTTTTTTAGTACTTAATATTTGGCTTGTTTCAATGGAAAGTCCCTGAATTCCTATGTTTTTTGTCTCTGAAAGTTAGTTCAGTCAGCTGGATTCTCTGACTTCCTCTGGACATCACATCAGGACAGCTTTGATGATCTCAGGGCCATTGGGTAAGCAGATAGCTCGATACAGTTTATATGGCCAATGTAATAATGTTAATGTATGTCACTACTAATTTTTCTCAGTTTTTTGATTCCAATAAGCATGTCATAAAGATGTAATTTCTTTAATAACTAGGCCTATAAATTTCTCCAAGTGCATAAAACACATTATTTGATAAATGATAGTTTCATGGTTTGCCTAGCATTAGAAGCGACATACACTGGGGAGTGGCTAGATGGCACTGGTGCATACTTATGTGTTACTACACAGATGCGACTGTTTATAATACGATACTTGTTGGTTGAATTTTCTGGGATGTAATTGTTCAGCTGGAGCTTGATGGTGCTGTTGCTCTGTACTAATTATAGCACTGTATTGTTAAGGAAAAAGGACACTCATACTTAATTCTTCTTTGGTGTTTCACCCTGGGTTCCCTGGTTTGTGGGCTGGATGTAGGCTACAGGAGGAAAGAAATCACCTACTCAGATATTACAAGCCCACTGCTTAGGGGCTGATGGCTTCTATAGCTTTTATACATTGCTAAATAACCACTCCTCAAGTTTTGGCTTTGTATCATTTTTCTACACCTGAAGTAAAACTGAAGGTATATAGAATAGCACTGTTGGCTCTGTGATGCTGTCTGCATATCAGAAGGCAATAGTGAGAACCCCAAATTTTTCTCTTTCCTTTCCGGAAATAGCAGTGATTCTTTTCATAGTAATATCTAAAAAATATTTGTTCTCTCTACAACCCAAACCTCTCCCATAGCAGAAAGGAACAGACTTCCCCAATTCAGAGATTCTTAGCTAAAGCTTTACTGTGCTACTGTAGGAGCTTAAAATTATGTCTTAAGGGACTGCTTGGAATAGTTGGCACAAATTTCGTGTATCTATTATGGCCAGGGAAAAAATCAAAATGTGCGTAACATCTATAGGCAATGGTACTACCTGTGTTGAGTGTCTCTCACTTTCCCTGTCTCTGCTGCTTCTGTGCCTTTGTATGCATCAGCACAGCATTTGCTAAACTTTTTCCTGACTAGGGCCTCTGAGAACTAGAAGAATATACATGGGTATATAATAAGTCATCATTCAAATTCAACATGTGGAGAAAACAGTTATAGCATGGCCTACATGAGTGATTACTGCTGAACTAAGAGCTAACTTCACAGAAAACTATATTCAGGAGGAATCCTTTGGCAAGCCTGCAAAATAATTCACTTTCTACTCCCCAAAATAGTATTTGCACTGTTCCCATACACCAGAACTCAACTGAATTTTAATGAAGTTGGAATTACAGTTCTGTGGGATACACCCCAAAATGAATGGAGTGATTTTGCATTAAGAAATATGCCTGAGTGGGAGATGGAGGAGGAAACAGGCTCAGCTGCCAGCTTCCTGCTGCCAAAGGGAAGCACAGCTGCTTGGTCTATTGAGCCACAATATTCGGGTAAGAGCAATATGGAAACGAGACACTTGTTGGCCTTGTAGCTATGGCAAATTCAGGTCTCAGTGGCTACTGTTCATGCGGTACCCTGGAGCCCCCTGGGGTCACTCAGTCACTCCCTGACTTGTAGCCAGTTGCTGAGCAGCGCTCTGGGGACTCTTAGGAAATGAAGTGCCCACTACGGCACATAACATGAGAGCGCAAGATATTTCTCAAAAAGTAACTTGACAGCAGCACAATTTGGCCTCAAAATGAGCGGAGAGAATGCTAGTAACATGGCAATAAAGTCATTATTTGCATATTTTAATACCTGCATTGGTCTGATATTCTCTGAGGTACAGCCTTACACGGTGCACCCACACAACTATACTCCTCCTCCATGCCCCCTAGTTCTGTATTTTGAACATTGTAGGATCCTTTCCTACCATTTTTGCAAAGACAGGCTTACTTCATTAAGCTGTTTTAAGGGTCTCACTAGCTGTATTGTTTTCTGTCTTTGCATTCCTCTCTGGCTTTCTCCAGCTGTAATAATTTTCAAGGCTGTTTACAATATCCTCCATATTGCCTTCATTCTAGAGGTCAATTCTTGCCTCCAGCCCATGATGCCAATTTCAGTCTTCTGTTCTTTAGTTTTTGAATAAGCATCTCCGCTTTTTCCCAAGCTGTCCCCACAACTTGCAGAAGACTATCCATAAGTTTCTGCAGAGGTGCTTCCACAAACCTATCTCCTCTTGTGAATGAGAGAATTCATACAGATAGTAAAATATATGAGATAAACTCTCCTCCAAGAAAATAATGATTTATGACAGTGATAAAGGAGAAAGTTAACTTAAATTATACTTTATCTAATTATATTGTAACAGAGCTGAAATCTAATCAGCAAAGTCATTATTTGGGACACTACTGTTATGATTCTGCCAGTTCATATACGGCGTTGTTATTAAATAATGACATGTTGGCAGGCTGAAAAAATCAGCTGGTATCTACTTTTTTAAAAAAGTGTAAATCTAGTCTACTACTGGTAACTTATACAGAGAAAGCATGGGTGACTTGTACAACAACATTGCATCTCCTGGGGCTCTCCTGGATATGACAAAAACCTAGAGCTTCACCCTTTAATTGACTTAGATGTGCACCAGTCTACCTCACCAGGTTGTGAGAATGGAGGAAAGTTAAAAAATGTAATTTCTCTCTGCAACATGCAGAGCTGCTTTCTTCAATCAGAAAGGATCAAGGGTTACCAAAGAATCAATCTTTAAAAGGCATAGTTATCTTCAAACAATTATTGTACAATCATAAAGGTGGAGGACACACTGCTTGTATATATGTGGATTTTCAAGAGCCTAATTATGAAAATATAACACTATTACATGCAGAGAAAAAGCATGTGAAACATGACTGTTCATAACCACAGATCCTTCAGATCCTGTGTAAAAACTTCCAGAGTGTTAAACTTTTCGCAATCAGTGGGAACACATTTTTCACATTATGGACTTCTCTTTTGTGTCAGAAGATGATGTAATAAATTTGGAAAGTCAGTACAATATTCATTGATAATTGTACTACATTATATACCCATGGGAGAGACACCAATCCAGCATAAAGCTTACTATGACATCTGCTGTGGTACATGGATATGTCTGATACGAAACCAAATTTTGCCAAGAGCTATACTAGATGGACAAATTTTCTTTTGGAAGGCCTGTGATCTTAAAGGAAGGCATAAACCCAATCCAGAGCATACTGCAGCACTCACTCAAGCATGCGGATTGACAGATGTGATCACTTTATATCGCTTTATATTCTTTACTGGGACTCAGCTCAAGAAGTGCCAAATTTGTTCTAAACTGTGCAACAGTTGTGGAAGCCCTGCAGGCATTATTGCATGATAACTTCAGTTTTCTTGGACATTAACTTCCAAATCTTGTTTTCAACCAGTTCAAGAGCCGGACTGTTAGAAATTAGCACTTCCTTTGCATGATCCCCTTTGTAACTGTAGATGCTTCACACTGTGGCTTAGAGGCAGTGCTCAGATGCATGAAATGAAGTCCGAAAGAACAATCACTTTAGTATTAAGAACAATAAATTCAAAGCTTTGTCATTAAAAAGAAATCCTTTGCTTCTGTCTAAGCCACAGCAGATGTTTTATGTAATATTTCAAAATTCATTGTCTCTTATTGGCAATATCATTGTCAACAAACCTCAATGTGCAGCATCTTAAAATACTGCTATAGACCTCTTGTGCTTTCCTTCTAATTGATAATTCATGGAGAAATTATATGGAAACAATTGGTTGTAAACTGTAAACTGTGTATACAAAGAAACTCAGTGTTTGTTGAGATGTGCTCTATGTTGCTAAGAATATACTCCTTCCTAATGGTGTCTAGGTGAGTTATATTCTTTTGTTTTACATCTTGACCAACACATCTGTTCTGTGTCATTTGGGGTGAAAGCACATCTGCCCCTTGAAAGTTGCTATTTTTCTACCACCAAGATGGATACGACCAACTCCTTGAGCCATAGGAAAAAAAGACCGAGTCTTCCTTCATCATGGGCACAGGAACCGTTCTGTCTGGAAAACTTCCTCTACAGAGAACCCCCACTACCGCTCTTAATCCACTGTCCACGTAGAGGTACCTCTTCTGGCCTTCACTGCCCCTCCTATCACCTAGAGAAAACACTCAGTCCTGCTGACATCCTTGTCCTTCATACCTCATGTACCTTTGCCTCTGCAATTTACTGTTGGGTAAATGTATCTGCTGCATTGTTGCATGCTGATTTCTTCTGCCAGCTCCAGGGGAGGACATTGAACCCCTTTTGTCTCAGCAAAAACTTCAGAGAGATGTTTCTCTGGGGTTCCTGCACCAGGCACAACACACCCATGATGATCACAGAGGGTATTCTCCTGCTGTTTACTTCAATGCCTACTTTGCATTTAAGTTGCATGGTCCAGCGGATTGTCCTTTTCAAGTCTGCTAAAAACTTCAGAGTGAAAGAGGTTTCTGACTGTGATTTTGCCTAGTGCTTTGTGCAAAGAACCCACTTGCCATAAAATGTTAGACAATAATGTGTTCTCCATGTCACTTCCTAATCCCACAGATACCATGCTGTAGACAAAGGACTGAAAAAGTAGCTAACTAAACTGAACCTATTTAAATATAAGCACTCTTTAAATAGAAAAGATGCAGTAAGTTCCCACATTGTACATTCTCCTGGCTTTAGGACTTGGCTAATGGATTCTGACACAAACTGCAACTCTCCACTGAAAAACTTCTGTTTGTTTAGCATGGATGGAGCAGCCTCATGAGAATAATTATTACAAGCTATAACATCACCGATATTGGTTGATCCTTGTCATTTCATCACACACCTCTCACTGCATGACATTTTGCTGGCGATGTCCCATCTTGTAGCGATCCATCCCCTGAGGTACAATTTCCTGATGGATGGGAGAAGTCTGCAGTGGGACAATATTTCATTCTCCATTATTCTGTTCAAAAGAGGAACATTTTAGTTCATTTTAGTTTTCTTACTCCAAGCACTGCACACAGCAAAAGGACAAACACACCAAGTAGTGATTTGTCCTAAACTAAGTGACACACCGTGAAGGAAATAACATGATCCCCTTTAACACTGTGATCCCACATACCTACTGACTTAAAGTACATGCTGTTGAAGACTGTCTGGTGGTTAATTTGTTCTGGTTTACTTCTAGGATATTTTCCTCAGGAAGAGAAAATCACTGTGTCCATGTCACCCTCAAAAAACCCCCAAACCAAACCAAACCAAAAGCAAAAAAACCCCAAACACCCATCCCTGGGTCATTTGGGATTTATTTATTTATTTATTTATTTATTTATTTTTAAGCTGGAATCCTAAAGGCCTGCCTAAGGTGTTACAGCTTTTTCTTGCTTTTTGCTAAGCCT